>NC_063346.1:52929689-53028769 GCF_021869965.1 Rhincodon typus
ACACACACACACACACACACACACACACACACACACACACACACACATATCTTTCCTGTAGCCTTGGTGAATCAGATTTCCAGTTCTAACCAGACTTTTACGTTCTGGACAGGATGTCTCCAATCACATTCAATTTCCTGGCAATGTGGGGGATATTTAAGTGGTAGAAGTAAAGTCACCGTAGTCTTATCAGACCATTAGACCATGGTGGTGATTTAACCTGAGGATCTCCACACCTCAGGGAGAGGGCAAGTTGAGAAGGAGAGTCCTTTATGATAACATCAGCCAGTGCAGGAATTTAAGTTTTGCAGTTGATGGAACAAACTCCAAAGGAATAATCTCAGGTTTAAACCTATCCACAAAAGTTAACAGATTGTGCTAATATAAACTGTGGTCACTCTGTACCCATTTTGGACAAATGTCTTAAAATGGTTGAGAGCCAATAATAAACTGAAGGTTTCTTTCTCTACTGTGGAATATTGTTTCTTATGTTTATTTAGTGTTTTGGAGAAGTACCCAATTGTGTCTCCGTTTCAGATTTGTATTCCTGAAGGGAGCAACCCCTACCCAATGTCACCCGCATCAATGGCTACGTTAAATGCTTGATTGGAATCCCTACAGTGTGGAAATAGGCCATTCAGCCCAAAAGTTACACTGACTCTCTGAAGAGTATCCCACCTAGATTTACCACCCCCCAACCTATCCCTGTAGTTCCCATGGTTAACCCACTTAACCTGCACATCCTTGGACACTATGGGGCTATTCAGCATGGCCAATTCACCTAAACTGCACAGCTTTGGACTGCGGGAGGAAACCAGAGCAAACCCACACAGACACAGAGAATGTGCAAACTCTACACAGACAGTCACCCAAGGTTGAGATTGAACCCAGGTTCCTGTGAAGCAGCAGTACTAACCACTGAGCCACCATGCAGCCCTAGTTTGGAGTGACAAGCAGAGGCTCATTTGTTAAAACCAGTGGCACTTTCCTCAGACAAGAGGGCATAAACCTGTCCCAAGAGCTTACTCTGCAGCAACAAGGGCCAATGTTGGACTGCCCACGCTGACTGCTGTGCTACCCACTCAAAAGAGATAAAGAAGGCTTCTACCTCTGCTTCCTCAAATTTAGGCGAGGGAATTAAATGAGAAAGCTGAGTTGCCTCCAGTTAAGACTGAGCCAGTGATGTCTTCATAGCAGTCACAAAGTTCCTGCTCCTCAGCTTGATCTTAGTTCAAAGTCACTTTCCTGCTGTTTATCCTGAAATTCTTTCTGTTCCCTCCGTGTTAATTCCTCACTTCCCTGATTCTTTGTCTCTGTCTTTTTCCTTCCCTTTCCTCTCTCTCCGTCTTTTTGAAATTTTAATTTCAGCTACTAAAATTTTGATGTACTGCTACTCTGCCCATATCATCATCCTCAATTTCCACATGTAAACTCTTAGCCATCCCTTTTAAAATTTCAGGTTTTCTGGCTTCCAGGTAAAATTCTAATCCCAAGTGCATTTGTAAATCTTTCAACTATTTGAGGGTTAGAACTTATGAATCCTCAAAAGTAACATCCTTTGATTGTGCTAGGAATGGGCTAGCATCAAATGTAGTCATTTCTACGATCATTATCACTAAAGAGGTAGTGATGGGCATGCTAATAGAGGTAAAGATAGACAAGTCTCCTGGGAATGCATCCCAGGGTACTAAAAGAGTTGGCAAGGGAAATAGCAAATGCACTTGTGGTAATTTACCAAACTTCGCTGACTCGGGGGCGATTCCAGCTGATTGGAATTCAGCAAATGTGATGCCACTCTTTAAAAAATGAAATAGTCGAGAGTTCGGTATAGGCCTGTTAGCTTAACATCTGTAGTGGGGAAAATATTTGAATCTACCATCAAGGAAGAAACCGTGAAGACACCTGGATAGAAATTGTCCCATCGGGCAGGCACAACATGGTTCATGAAAGGCAGGTCATGTTTAACTAATTTAGTGGAATTCTTTGAGGACATTACAAGGGCAGTGAAAGCAAACAGTAGGGATAAATGGGTGTTTATCTGGTTGGTGATCAGTGGCTAGTGGTGTGCCTCAGGGTTCAGTGTTGGGACCACAACTGCGTACAATTTACAAAGATAATTTAAAGTTGAGGACCAAGTGTAGTGTGTCAAAGTTCACAGAAGACACTAAAATGAGTAGTAGAGCAAAATGTGCAGAGGACATTGGAAGTCTGCAGAGGAAAATAGATAGGTTAAGTGAGTGGGCAAGATCTGGCAGGTGGAGTACAATGTTGGCAAATCTGAGATCATCCATTTTGGTGGGAATAACAGCAAAATGGACAATTATTTAAATGGTGAAAAATTGCAGCATGCTGCTGTGTAGAGAGATCTGGGTGTCCTTGTGCATGAATCACAAGAAGCTGATTTGCAGATGCAGGAAGTAATTAAGAAGGCAAATGGAATATTGTCCTTCATTGCTGGAAGGATGGAGTTTAAAAATAGGGAGGTTATGCTGCAGCTGTATAGGGTGCTGGTGAGGCCTCACCTGGAGCAGTGTGTTCACTTTTGGTCTCCTAACTTGACAAAGGACGTACTGGCACTGGAGGGAATGCAGAGGACATTCACTAGGTTGATTCCAGAATGGACAGGATTGGCTTTTGAGGAGAGATTGAGTAGACTGGGACTATACTCATTGGAATTTTAAGAAGAATGAGGGGGATCTTATAGAAACATATAAAATTATGAAGGGGATAGATAAGATAGAAGCCGGGATGTTGTTTCTACTTGCAGGTGAAATTAGAATAGGGGCATAGCCTCAAAGTAAGGGAGAGCAGATTTAGGACTGAGTTCAGGAAGAACTTCTTCACCCAAAGGGTTGTGAATCTGTGAAATTCTGTGCCCAGCGAAGCAGATGACTACCTTGTTGAATGTTTTTAAGGCAAAGATACATAGATTTTTCAACAGTAAAGGAATAAAGGGTTATGGTGAGTGGGGTAGGTAAGTGGAGCTGAGTCCACAAACAGGTCAACCATGATCTTACTGAAATGGCAAAGCAGGCTTGATGGGCCAGATGACCTACTCCTGCTCATATTTCTTATGTTCTTATACTGTAGCAGTGTAAACTCAAGAAGGCCTTTTGCAATATTTTTAAAATTAGTTTCAAAGTGACAATTTACCTACTCTAATCCTTTTGTCTGTGGTTCAAATTTCAATATGAGCCCCCATTTTGTTACACACAGACTCAATGCATGGTTACCCGTTTTGTTACATTTCTGGAGGTTATACCCCCCGGGAGTTGCAGTAAGATGATTTAAAAAATGACCCCTTCCAATGTGGATACCTTCCTTCCAGCTGCAAATGAACTTCTGTTTTAAAAGCAGCCAATTTAACCAGGCTTTCTCGAATGAACAAAATGAATTAGTTTATTAATTGCTAAACACAAGATGGTAAAAGTACCACAACACACATGATCAGAGTAGAATTAATGGGCAAGTTCAACAAGATAAAGGTTTTTCAAAAAAAACTGCAGCTGCTATTGGATGAAACCTGCTGCATTGACATTGGCAGTTTCAGGGTTCTTGGTTTTGCGGTTTAGCAGCAATTCTGTTGTTCTTCTTTTTGACAGTAAAGTGCGCTGATTCTCAATTCCCACTACTCCTGGGGTTGGTACATACTTAAATATTTATTCAAATGATTCAAAGATCCCAGTTTACTTATATGAGAGACTCGGGTTAAGAGAAAACACGGACCAGGTTTCTGAAATTAAGAAGAAATCACTATTTATTTCAAAGAAATCAGTTCTGATCACAGGAAAACAATATATGAATTATCAGTTTATAACTTTGCTCACTTAAGCTCTCACCCCTTTCCTAAACCTCCACACACGTGCAAATAGACAAAGGCAAACAAACGCACACAGATGCTATGAACGGAAGGAAAAATACTGGGAAGTATAGTTCAATAGCACCAATCCCTCCATAGAATTTGTTGACACGTCCCTCTTGCTTCTTCCTTGTCCTTCTGATCTCCAGTCTCCTTATTTTCAGATTCTTTCAATTCTTTGCTGCAGTCACAAGACAGTTGACACATTAATTGTTTAGTCTTTCAGTGTCTGCTTAGGCGCAACAGCTATAGCAAATGATGGGAGAGATTAGCTTTCTTTCAGTTCTTGGTTACTTCACTGCAGAGGAAGAAAAAGAAATATGCTGCTTCTTCACACACAAGCTGTCCACCTGTCTAAGGGACAGGTAACACAGTTGCTGTCATGTTGATTACTGATTCCTGGCCTATGCAATAATCCTAGAACAAAGAACAACACAGCACGGGAACAGGCCCCTCAGCCAACACCTTTTGCCCTTCCATACTAAAATTGTCTTCACTTACAGGATCCATATCCCTTTATTCCCTTCCTAATCATATATCCGTCCAGGTGATTCTTGAATGCTGCTATTGTGTCTGCTTCCACCATCTCCTCTGGCTACGCATTCCAGACACTCACCTTTGCATGAAAATGTGCCTCCCACATCTCTTTTAAACTTGCCCCCTCGTGCCTTGAACCTGTGTCACCTAGTAATTGACCCCTCTACACTAGGAAAAAGTCTCATATTTTCCACTCTTATAAACTTCTATCAGGTCACCCCTCAATCTACTGTGTTCCAGTGAAAACAACCCAGTCTATCCAACTTTTCTTCATAGCTAAAATCCCCCATACCACGCAACATCCTTTTCTGTATCCTTTCCAAAGCATCCACATTCTTCTGGTATTGTAAACAGAACTGCACGCAGTATTCCAAGTGTGGCCTAAATGAAGTTCTATAAAGCTGCAGCATAATTTGTCTATCCTTATACTCAATGCCCCTTCCAATGAAGACAAGCATGCCACAGGCCTTTTTTGCTACCTTATCTACCTGCGCTGCCTCCTTCAGTGATTTGTGGACCTGCACACCCAGATCCCTCTACGTATCAATACTCCTAAGGGTTCTACCGTTCACTGTATAATTTCCATCCATACTTGACCTTCCAAAATGCATCACCTCACATTTGTCTGGATTAAACTCCATCTGCCATTTCTCAGCCAATCCCTCCAACAGATCAATATGCTGCTGTATCCTCTGATAATCCTCCTCATTATCCACAACTCTGCCAATTTTTGTATCATCCAAAAACTTACTAATTAGACCAGCTACATTTTATTCCAACTTGTTTATGTAGATCACGAACAGCAAAGGTCCAAGCACTGATCCTTGTGGAACACCACTAGTTATAACCCTCTATTCCAAAAAACATCCTTCCACTGTTACCCTCTGTCTCTTGACTAAGTTCTGTATCCATCTTGCCAGTTCAACCTTATACCATGTGATTTCACCTTTTGTACAAGTCTGCCATGTAGACAACATTAACCGTGTTTCCCTTATCAATCATCTTCGTCACCTCCTCAAAAAACTCGATCAAGTTAGTGAGGCATGATCTCCCCTGCACAAAACCATGCTGTCTATCGCTAATAAATCCATTTGCTTCTAAATGGGTCTCGATCTTGTCCTTTAGAATCTTTTTCAATAATTTCCCTACCACCGATGTGAGACTGTAATTTGCAGGATTATCCCTGTTACCCTTCTTAAACAAAGGGACAACATTGACTATTCTTCAGTCCTCTGGGACCTCACCTGTGGCCTAAAAGTATACAAAAATGTCTGTCAATGCTCCAGCAATTTGTTCTGTTGCCTCCCTCAATAGTCTGGGATAGATCCCATCAGGATCCGGGGACTTATCTACCTTAATATTTTATAAGACGCACAATACCTCTTCCTTTTTAATAGCAACTTGGCTTAGAAACTCGACACCCCCTTCCCTGAGATCATCCTCCACCAATTCCTTCTTTTTGATGAATATCCACACAAAGTAATTATTTAGAACCTCAGCTACCTCTTCTGGCTCCACACATAGATTCCCTCCTTTGTCCTTGAGTGGGCCAACCTTTTGCCTGGCTATCCTCTTGCTTTTTATACATGTATAAAAAGCGTTGGGATTCTCCTTAATCCTGTTTCCTAACGACTTTTCATGACCCGTTTAAGCCCTTCTGATTATTGGTTTAAGTTCTTTCCTACTTTCCTTACATACTTCAAGGGCTTCATCAATTCCCATCCTCCCAGACCTTATATATGCTTCCTTTCTCTTTTTGACCAAGGTCGTAACATCCCTGGTCATTCAAGGTTCATGAAACTTGCCATACCTATCCTTCACTCTCGCAGGAACGCGCTGCTCCTGAACTCTTAACAACTGCCATTTGAAGTACTCCCACATGCCCAATGTAGATTTACCCTCAAACAGCCGCCTTGAATCAACATTCTCCAGTTCCTGCCTAATATTGTTGTAGTTCGCCCTCCCCCAGTTTAACACCGCTGTTGTCCCAATCCATGAACATCTTAAAACTCACAGCATTATGGTCATTACTCCCAAAATTCTCACCCACTGAAACTTCACACACCTGGCCGGGCTCCTTTCCCAAAACAAGGACCAGTATAACCCCTTCCCTGGTTGGACTGTTTACATACTGTGTCAAGAAACCCTCCTGAATGGTCCTTACAAATTCTGCCCCATTCAAACCCCTAGAACATAATGAGTCTCAGTCAATATAGAGGAAGTTAAAATCACCCACAACAACAACTTTGCTGTTTTTACCTCTTTCCAAAATCTGTCTACATATTCTCTCCCCTATCTCCCGCTGGCTGTTCAGATGCCTGTAGTATATCCCCATCATTGTGATTTCATCTTTCCTGTTCCTGATTTCTAGCCAAATTGCCTTGCTGCACGAGTCCTCTGATGTATCCTCCCTCAATACAGCTGTGAGATACTCCTTTACCAGTAATGCAACTCCTCCACCCGTTTTACTTCCCTTTCTATCACACCTGAAACATTTATATCCCTGAACATTCAGCTGCCAGTTCCTCTTTCAGCAAGTCTCTGGTCATAGTTCCAAGTACTAACCAATGCTCTAAGTTCAGCTACCTTGCCTATTGTACTTCTTGCATTGAAACACATGCATTTCAGACCACCTCCCCTGCTCTTTTCAGCAGCGTTTCTCTGCCTGTTCTTGTTCTTAGTCATGTTTGCCTTGGTTTCTACCTCTCCTTCAATTTCTGCATCTACTGCCCTACTCCTCTGGATCCCATTCCCCTGCCACACTAGTTAAACCCTCCCCAACCACTCTACCAAGTATCCCCCCAAGGACATCAGTGCTGCCCAAATGTAACCCGTCCAGTTTGTACAGGTTCCACCTCCCCCAGAACCGCTTCCAATGCCCCACGAATCTGAAACCTTCCCCTTGACATCATCTTTTCAGCCACGTGTTCATCCTATCTATCCTGCTGTTTCTACTCTGACTATGTTGTGGCCCCGGCTAGTAATCCTGAGAGATAACTACCTTTGAGGTCCTACATTTCAACTTTTCTTCCTAGTTCTCTGTATTCTGCTTTTAGGACCTCATCCCTTTTTTTACCTATGTCATTAGTACCAACATGTACCACGACCGCTGGCTGTTCACCCTCGCTCTCCAGAATGTCCTGCAACATCCAGGACCCTAGGACCAGGGAGGCAACTCACCATTCTGGACTCTCGTTTGCAGCCACAGAAACGCCTGTCTATTCCCTCTCCAGTTGAATCTCCTATGACTATAGCATTTAATACAGTAGGAATTACCAGACAGTAAGAAGCCATTCAGCACCCAATGTTCCTGGCAGTTGTTCTTCTGTAATCCCAATTCCTTAATACTTTTATATTTCTCATTTTAGAAATACTTCACCTTTTAATGATATTCTTCTCTCAGCCTTTGTGGTCACTTTTGGTTAGCTCTTACCGAACGAGCATTACTGTCCTCCTTTATTTCTTCCAATGAAAATCCTCGAGTCTCCATCCTCTCATTCCCCAACTCACATATCCCCCACTCAACCATTACCATCAAGCCAAGGCATCAACCCTGGTTCAATGAAGAGTGCAGGAGGGCATGCCAGGAGCAGCACTAGGCAGACCTGAAGATGAGGTATCAACCCGGTGAAGCCACCAAACAGGACTACTTGCATGCCATACAGCGAAAGCAGCAAGTAATAGACAGAGCTAAGCGATCCCACAACCAACGGATCAGATCTAAGCTCTGCAGTCCTGCCACATCCAGTCATGAATGTTGGTGGACAATTAAACAACTCACTGGAGGAGGAGACTCGACAAAGATGCCCATCCTCAACGATGGAAGAGCCCAGCACATCAGTGCAAAAGGTAAGGCTGAAGTGTTCGCAGCAATCTTCAGCCAGAAGTGCCGAGTGGATGATCCATCTTGGCCTCCTCCAATGGTTCCCAGCATCACAGATACCAGTCTTCAGCCAATTCGATTCACTCCACATGATATCAAGAAACAGCTGGAGACACTGGATACTGGAAAGGCTACAAGCTCTGACAACATTCTGGCAACAGTACTGAAGACTTGTGCTCCAGAACCTGCTGCTCCCCTAGTCAAGTTGTTCCAGTACAGTTACAACACTGGTATCTACCCGACAATGTGGAAAATTGCCCAAGAATGTCCTGTACACAAAAAGCAGGACAAATCCAACTTTTACAGGCCAATTACTGCCCCATCAGTCTCCTCTTGATCATCAGTAAAGTGTTGGAAGGTGTCATCAACAGTGCTATCAAGCAGCACCTGCTCAGAAATAACCTGCTCAGTGACGCCCAGTTTGGGTTCTGCCAGGTCCACTCAGCTTCTGATCTCACTCCAGCCTTGGTTCCAACATGGACAAAAGAGCTGAATTCCAGAGGTGAGGTGAGAGCGACAGCGTTTGATATCAAGGCTGCATTTAACCGAGTGTGGCAACAAGGAGCCCTCGCAAAACTGGAATCAATGGGTATCAGGGGGCAAACACGCTAATGGTTGGAGTCATACCTGACACATAGGAAGATGGTTGTGGTTGTGGGAGGTCAATTATCTCAGCTCCAGGACATCTCTGCAGGAGTTCCTCAGAGTTGTGTCCTAGACCCAACCATCTTCAGCTGCTTCACTAATGACCTTCCCTCCATCATAAGGTCAGAGGTGGGGATGTTCGCCAATGATTGCACAATGTTCAGCACCATTCGTGACTCCTCAGATACTGAAGCAGTCCATGTTCACATGCAACAAGGTCTGGACAATATCCAGGCTTGGGCTGACATATGGCAAGTGACATTCACGCCACACAAATGCCAGGTTATGACCATCACCAGTAAGAGACAATCTAACCACTGCCCCTTGACATTCAATGGTGTTACCTTCACTGAATCCCCCACTATCAACATTCTGGGGATTACCATTGACCAGAAACTCAACTGGACTCACCACATTAACAGAGTGGCAGCAAGAGCAGGCCAGAAGCTGGGAATACAGCGGTGAGTAATTCACCTCCTGACTCCTCAAAGCCTGTCCGCCATCGACAAGGCACAAGTCAGGGGTGTGATGGAATACTCTCCACTTGCCTGGATGAGTTCAGCCCCAACAACACTCAAGAAGCTTGACACCATCCAGGACAAAGCAGCCCGCTTGATTGACGCTACATCTACAAGCATTCATTCCCTCCACCACTGACGCTCAGTAGCAGCAGTGTGTACTATCTACAAGATGCACTGCAGAAATTCACCAAAGATCCTTCCAAACCCACAACCACTCCCATCTAGAAGGACAAGGGCAGCAGATATATGGGAACACCACCTCCTTCAGGTTCCCCTCCAAGTCACTCACCATCCTGACTTGGGTCACTGGGTCAAAATCCTGGAATTTCCTCCCTAATAGCATTGTGGGTCAACCCACAGCAGGAGGACTGCAGCGGTTCAAGAAGGCAGCTCACCAACACCTTCTCAAAGGAAACTAGGGATGGGCAAGAAATGCTGGCCAGCCAGCGATGCCCAAATCCACAAATGAATTAAAAAAACCATCACCTGCCACAAGTGTAACAGAGTCTGTAGTAGCCGCATCGGTCTGTACAGCCACCCGTGGACTCACTGAGAGTGAAGGAGAGTTATTCTTGTCAACAAGGGACCATCAATGATGATGCTAGGAGTGACAATAACCAACAATCTGTCCTGGACCACCCACATAGATGTGGCAGTCAAGAAGGCACAACAAAGCCTCTTCTTCCTCAGGAGGCATAGGAAATTCGGCGTGTCCATAAGGACCCTCACTAACTTTTACAGATGCACCATAGGAAGCATTTTATCTGGATGCGTCAAGGTTTGGTAGGGCAACTGCTCTGCCCAGGACCACAAGAAACTATAGAAAGTTGTTAACACAGTCCAGACCATCACGGAAATCAACCTCCTATCCACTAACTCCATCTATACTTCTCATTGCCGCGGAAAGGCAGCTAACATCATCAAAGACCCCTCCTATCCGGGTTGTAATCTCTTTCAACCTCTTCTGTCAACCAGAAGATACAAAAGCTTAAACACACATACCAGCAGAAGAACAGTTTCTTTCCTGCTGTTATTAGACTGTCGGTTGGACCTCTCAAATTTAAAATCTAATGTTGATCTTGCTTTTGCAGCCATAACTTTGTATGCCTCACTCTGTTCAATCATCCTATGATCTGTATGTCCTTGTATGTTATGATCTGCCTGTACTTCACACAAAACAAAACTTTCTACTGTCCTTATGTACATTGGACAACAATAAATCAAATTTAATCTAATGCTGGTCCTTTTAAAACCATTAACTTGCTGTGTACCAGCCCCCTAGTTCCACTGGTGTCTGATGGAATTCAGGGAGTTGCTTGCTGTTGTCTGTCCAACAAGCATTTGCTTAGTAAAGATTGTGCAAAGTTTCCTCCCTTTGAGAGGTAATGAGGAAACCTCTAGATATGTTAAAGACTTGGCACAGCCAGGTTTCCAGGGTGCAAAGAAAGTCTAGCAGTAGCTCCAAAGAATTTCCAACTTCTTTTCTATAATTTTTTTTTCAAGAATCATCTTGGGCCACTTCCATTTCAGCTATTGCTCTGTGTATTGCATAATATTACAGAAGAGGCTTCCTCCTACTCCTCCTCAGGCCTTAGCTGTGACTTAATTGGCAGCACTCTTGCCTCCTTAAGTCAGAAAGTCACTGGTTCAAGTTACACTCCAGATACATGAGTTTTAAATCTAGGCTGATAAGATGCAGTATGGAGACAGTGCTGCCATTTTACAAAAGTGCCAACCAAGACCCCAGTGTGAACATAAGATAACCTATGGTGCTAATTTGAAAAAGGGAAGGGGCGTTCTTCTAGTGACATTACTGAATAACAGTGTGTCTGGACACTACCAAATTGCTGTTTGGTGACCTTGTTGTGTGCAAAGTGCCAAGTATTTAATTGCCTGTGAAGTAATTTAGATCATCACATCCTGAGGTGGTGACAAGCACTATATAGGACTACCTTTTTCTTCTTTCCCACTACCAGCTTCTTCCTTAAGAATGAACCTCTTCTATCATGAAGTTAGGCTAGAGTGGAAGGTGCAGTTAGATATAACAATTTATTCAGGCAAAAGAAGTTACACAAAGAGGAACAATGCAGGTTACGTGATATGCTGATCATTCCAATACATCATGTTGGACTTCGTTGGTTAACATATATCATTAGGCCAGTTTTAACAGACCTCAATTAGGCACAGTCAAGCAAGGCAACTCGAGTCATGTAAATATTTTGTTTCCATGTGTAGTGACTCATAAATTGCAAAATCATGTACAACTTTGCTTTGCTGACTACAGCATCCAATTATCTTATAAATGAATCCATACATCAAGCTTCACAATGTCACATTCCCTTAACATCTACTGTTGAAGAGTGGGTAAACTAGAATCTGAAGAGAAAACATTAGATTTCAGAATGCAAGCAAATTATTCTAGAAGTTGGCTTCTTCCTTATCCTAGCATTCTCTGAAAGTTGCGAATCAAAGCTTTTCCATCATTATATTAATGATCAGTGAAGATATCAAATGGGTTGTGAATTTATGACTCCTACACTTTTTACTTAATTTTTAACCAAAATGATGTGTTTATTTAACATTAATGCTTTTTTTCTAGACTTTTAATGTTTACTAATGAAGTATTTCTTGCACTATAAGTTAAGCATCCTTGGCTATTCTTACACAGTGGATGCAGTTATAGTAAACATATTTGAAAGCCTAACTTTGTTAAATGTGGTGACAGATAAATAACTAATTTGCAACATTTAATAAAAACGGAGCTCATATGCTAGCATGTAGCCACCATTAAAAATATAGAGTCTCCTATCTGCTGGGTTGTAGTGGATATTTGCCACATTTGGAGAATATTTCACAAAACGGATTTTGAGATTTTGGGCCTCTTGATTATTGATTGTATCATACATATAAAATATCTCCTCTTCAGTCTCACTGATGTAACGGGTGGCATAAAGCACCCCACAAATCACAAAGGCATTGGTTGCTGCTTTCTTAAAGAGCTTGGTTTTCCAGGTCTGCATAACAGCCAAACTAATGCTGTCTATTTTACTCAATACGATATTGCCATAATTCTCTTCAGTGGCATAAATGACCCAAAGACCATTTTCATCCACTGAGAAATCCATATCACTATGACTGTAGCAGTCATAGTAACAGTAAGGGAACTTGTTTTCATAACCAGCATCAGGAAGGAGAACATTTGTGATGGCTTTTGTCGCCATGTCAAACCTACACATTTCTCCCGACTTATAACAGTTATAGTACAAAGAGTTGTTGTAAACCACAACCCCTGGACCCTGAATCGCATTGGTGGTGGTGAATGATGATTTCACTGAAATATCAATGTTGGACTTTGCTGTCAGGAAGTTTTTGTAAGAAGTGTAGGTTCGGATTGAATTCCCATAAATGTTGGAAGACTGCAGTGCCATGATCCAGTAGAGTTGCGGACTTCCTGGCTTTGAGTCCATACCCCAGCCTCCATAATGGTATGATGTGCCGTATGGATTGAGTTGTGCTACTATTGGCTCGCTTACGTTGAGTAAAATTCCTTCAGAACAGTTTCCTAGAAGAAACACAATTAATTATAGATGCATTTTTTAAAATTGTTTTGAAAAATGCTTCTTTAATCAGAGACAATAGAGAGAACTTCCTGTTATACCAATCAATCTCAAACCAACTCCATTATTCCTAACATGCTCAAATCATGAAACCTCATTCTGATTAGTCACACTGCCAACACTCTTATTATTTCCTACTTAACATGGCCCCATCTTTTCCTCAGTTTCAATCCCATGCCGAGACTTCCCATCTAACCTGACCCTTATTCCTATCATTTCCATCAGATTTAAACTTCACCTCCACTGCTTCCATCATTTTCAGGTCACTCCCATACTAACCAGAGTTAATTCTTCGTGAATAAGAGCCTAAAAATATTTTAATTCAGGCCTGTGCTTGTAACCTTGTGAAGGACATTTGCATTATACTTGTGCTGGAATGAGTACCTTTTATAATGACTTGTGGATTATATCTCACTGACACTATTTACATAGGAGGTAAGATAATTGCAAGCTTGGCCCACTTAGCTTTGAATAATATATCCACAAGGATGAGATTTTCATTTTGTGGAGGGATGTGAACTGCAGTCAAACCAGCCACCCTGGAAACGTCGAAAGTTTGCCTAGACATCTGTGATTAAACCTGCGCCTCTGCTTGATTAATAGATTTGGCTCTCTGACCTCTGCTATCAATATCGCAGCACTTATTTACACCAAGTTAAGGGGTTTCAAGTGTTTACAGTTTCAGTTATCGATTCTTTAGAGGATCTGGATGATTGACACTTCTATTGTAGTGAAATGGAGATTTTTTTTAACATGTTGGAATGTTGTCAATGATTAACTGTTCTGTTAAAACATTTTGTTAACACACTGTCGTAAAACCATATGTCTCCATTGCTTCTATATAGTGGATAGTGGGTGAATGATCACAGAGTGACATAGTATGGCATAGGTAGGGGAGGTGCAATGAAAAGTCAAGTGGTTGCATGAAGAAAAACTTTTGAAGTTACCTTTTAAAAGATTGCCTCACGCTGATTCACAACATTGCTGAGTTGCCATTAACCACAACTCCTTAAGAGCTGGTCTGACTAAATAGCATAAATGTTAGGAGTCAGCTCATTTGTTCTGGTCACTCAAAATTCAGCATAAATGAACAATATTAAGTATCATCCTGAACTGGATATTTTCCATGTGTGAATATAGAGATTGGGTGACGACAGGATATATAGTCAGCAACAAGAACGTGAAGTGAAACGTTTTGGGGCATTTCACAGGAGTATATTCAGACAAGGACTCAAGCCAAAGGAAAAAAATAGTCTTAGATCAGGAGATTACCAGTTTGGTCAAGCTGTTTAAAATAGTGTCTTGAAAGAAGGGAGAGAGGTGGATAGAGTGGAAAGTTCAAGAGAAGGAACTCCATGTCAAGGATCTAGGTAGCTAAATATTGGCTGACAACACTGCAGTAAAGCAAGTCAGTGATGCATCTGAGCCCAACCTTGGAGGAACTCTGAATACGAATCAGGTTTTAGAACTGGAGAATGTTATAGAGATGGGAAGGGGTGAACCCAGTCCTGTCACCGGAAAATGTCCATTTTCATGTTTTTTCATGCACTTCAGGATTATCTGGACAGTCAGTCTTAGGATGTTTCATTGTCCATCTTAGGTAAACGCAATTACAGTGGCTTCATTACAACCCTTGCAGGGCTCAGCTAATTCAATAAAGGCAAGGAATTAAGGTTTGTCACTATCAGTCAGTGATATTTCTTGCAATGTCTTTTGAACTTGAATATTATTTTATAAAGTAAGCTTCCCATCATTTATATAAACCTGTCTATTAAAAACTTCAGAGAGATAGTAGGAACTGCCGATGCTGGAGAATCTGAGATAACATGGTGTAGAGCTGGATGAACACCAGGCCAAGCAGCATCAAAGGAGCAGGAAAGCTGACGTTTCAGGTCTAGACCCTTCTTCAGAAATGGGGGAGAGGAAGGGGATTCTGAAATAAATAGGGAGAGAGGGGGAGGCGGATAGAAGATGGATAAAGGAGAAGATAGGTGGAGAGGAGACAGACAGGTCAAAGAGGCGGGGTCGGAGCCAGTAAAGGTGAATGTAGGTGGGGAGTTAAGGAGGGGATAGGTCGGTCCAGGGAGGATGGACAGGTCAAGGAGGCGGGATGAGGTTAGTGGGTAGGAGATGGGGGTGGGGCTTGAGGTGGGAGGAATGGTTAGGGAGGTGGGGACGAGCTGGGCTGGTTTTGGGATGCGGTCGGGGGAGGGGAGATTTTGAAGCTGGTGAAGTCCACATTGATACCCTTGTGCTGCAGGGTTCCCAAGCGAAATATGAGATGCTGCTCCTTTCGGGTGGCATCATTGTGGCAATGCAGGCAGCCCAGGATGGACATGTCGTCTCAAAATAATATGGTTGCCATTAAGATGTAGTCTTTGTAACTAATATATGAAACTAATAATATGTAACCTTACCAATGGGTACATTGCCATAGACGGAGAAACTCTGCAAGCGGTTCTTCATTTTCTTCAAGTGGTCTTTCATGGACAGTAGATTGTGCTTGTCATATTGCTGTAGATTTTTCACACTGAGGCGGGCATCAAGCATCTGGATCACAAATGTAATTCATTACATGGCCTGACGTGAGATATAAATAATCTATTTGGGATAATTGGAGGTCTGTTTATTGTTAGGGTGGTGGACAGCCTGCTTATTATTGAGCATTATGGGCAATCTGTTTATTTTGGGGTATTTGACAGCCTGTTTATGAGATGGAAACAAAGATTAGGAGGAGAAAGAATGGACAAGCTGAAAAAGGAGGTTGGATCTCAGAAGCAATAAGAGGATGTGATAACAGGCAGTTGATTAGGAGAATGGCTCTGAAATGCAATTCAAGGAGGAAAAAACTCTTATTGTTTTATGTAATGGCCTGAACTCTACATTGAGGCAGGAGGAGCAGGCAGTAAGGCACTTTCAAAAAGTTGGCTGATGACTCTCTCTCTCTCTTGAAAGACAGTCTCCATTACACTTTAGATGGCATTGGGAAATGCAAAACACATAACTATGATAAATGGACTGTAACGATGGCATTCCAGTCTGGCTTCACCAGCTAGCATCATTGAAAAAATAGATACATTTAATATGCCAATACTTGGAAGCAGTTGATTTTCTATCCCTTTTGTCTTTCTGTTGGTTTTATTTCATTAATGAAAGCTACAAGTGGAAAACTCAAAATAGGGGCTGCTGAAGAATAATTAACATGAAGTCAGTAACTCACTGCTATGAGATCCGAGAGAAAGAAGCAAGCATTTAACCTCACGTGTTGAATGAAGTAGCTCAAATGATTGAGCTAGGTTAAAATTAACTAAAATACTAACATTGAAGTGATTGATATTGAAGTTCAGGGTGTTTTTAGCAGTGTTAATCAAAAATATTACATGCATACAAATGAAGTGGTCACTTGTTCACAATAGCTGTCCTGCTTCATTGGCTAGTTACAGCTTTAACCACACCAACAGTTCCAAGTGGGAGCAACAGAAGGAAAAGGGGAATATATCATGTAACTGTTTGGCATAATACCCTAAAGTGACAGCTTATGAGAGGAAGCATGTTATTTTAGAATGTCATGAAAACTTATTTCACACCAGTGCAAAATGCAGAAATTGAATTAAGTTTGAAGCTAATTATAAGATCAAGTTGAGTGAGATTTCCATTGCCCAGAGGGTTTGACACACTATTTTGCTTCAATGTTCAGTTAGGCTTCAACGCCAGGTTCTCATGCAATTATAGTTTACTTCTAGAACCAGAGTGTGGTGAATTACCTATGGATTGTAGTGTAATTGGGCTCTTTGTGAATCACAGCCTTAAAAAAAGGCCTGATCGCCATGTGGAATTTCCTGAAGGTTATAATTTGCTGGTTAGTAACAGCACTTTTTTTTTGTAGCTAAGTAAACATCTACAGACTGTGAGGCCTGGAAGGAGTAACTAAGTGGGAGGTCAGTTATATGCCGGCATTTCCAGATTTTTAGGTTTTGACTTTTACTGGGAGATGTGGTCAGGATAGTTGAATGGAATACCATCCCGGAGATCTCAGTGGGAGGTTGAGGCCATTTTAATGATTTTGTTACATTGAAATATTCCAGCATTGTCCACCTCTTAAAACTGGCAGACTGACATTTGGGTCAACAGAAAATTGGACTTCCTTTTATTATTTCACAGACATGGGTGTGACTGGCTAGGCCAACATTGAGTGCCCACCCCTAATTGCCCTTAAGAAGTTGGTGCTGAGTGACCTTCTTGAATAACTACCGTCCATGAGGTAAAGTTGCGACCATAATGCTGTTAGGGAGGTGTTCAGCATTTTTGACTGGCAGCATTGGGAGATCAGCCATATACTTCTATGTTAAGATGGTTCATGGCTTTGAGGGGAACTTGCAGGTAGTGGGTGTTCCAACGTATTTTCTGCCATTGACCTTCTAAATGAGATTGCAGGTTAGGAAGGTGCTGTCAAATGAACCTTTGTGAGTTACTGCAATGCAGTTTGTAGATGGTACATACTGCTGCCATTGTGCTTTGTGGCAGTGAGAGTGAACGTTGAAGGTGATAAGTGCAGCACCAATCAAACAGGCTGCTGGGTGGTATCAAGCTCCTTGAGTGTGATTGTTAGGATGCCAGGGAGTCAAAGGAAGGTTTCTCAGAACCTCGGTGCTGTCCAAGGGCTTCCAGCAACCAATAGAGAGGAAAAGGTAAAATCAGAGGTAGGAAGTCAACACCTCCTCTATTGCTCTTCTATCAATTCCACAAAACATGCGCAACCACCTGACTGTTAAAATCAGGATGCAACACGAATAACGACAGTAGGCTGCACATTTGAACCTAAAGCATTCCTCTATTTACCTGCAGTGGAAAACTTGATCAACTTAAAATTAGCAAAGGTTAAATGGCACCAAATGGGAATAGAGAGACTTCAGGCTGATAAGTGGACTTCAACCTAATTTGATCAACTCCCATGCAATACTCCTGCTGACGAGGAAAAATGGGCGCTGAAATCAGAGCCAAAGTTTCAACCAAATACTAAATCCTGTGATCACAGTACACAGATGATACAATTTTATTACAAATACTTAAAACAAATCTCAATTTATCTCACCTCGGTGAAGATCTTGCGAAGTAAGTTGGTGGTTGATGAAGGAACACTCTGCGCCTTTGCAATGTCTGAGCTGAGTTGTTTCAGGTCCCGGCGGAGGCTCCAAAAGTTGAGTGGTTGATACAGTTGCTGTTTGTACATTGCTTCATACTGCTGCAGCTGAGCAGATAGGTTCAATAACTCTTTCTGGAACTCTGGAATCTTGGACTCAACAAAAGTTGCCTTGAAATTTTCAATATCGTGAGAGAAAAAAAACCATGATAAATAAATGATCAAATCCAGTCCTTATGAGAGGAGCTAGAAGGGAATGAGTTAGAAACATTACAGCATCTATTGATTCAGAGATAGTGGGGACTGCCGATGCTGGAGAATCTGAGATTACAAGGTGTTGAGCTGGATGAACACAGCAGGCCGAGGAGCATCAGAGGAGCAGGAAAGCTGATGTTTCGGGTCTGGACCCTTCTTCAGAAAATTTTTGAATTTTTTGAAACTCTGAAAGCAACACTTTGTTATCCACCTAGCCTTCTCCTCCATGAACCTAGACTGAGTTATTTGATTAGGGTATATTTCACAGCTGAACTTGTGCCTACCTACACACCTTCCCAATGGAAGAGAAGTCAGTGCACAGCAATCAGAAACGGAAACTATCTCTTAAATTTGTCTGTTAGTTAACGTGCCATCATCAGGTCAATTGAAGCTGCGTCTTTCTGGCACTTTTGCTCAGTATCATCCGAAGTAGTGAGCTTGCCCAATTACCAACTCACCCATTCTTGATGCTCCATTGCAATTCAACCAACCAGTGAACTTCCAGGGAAAGACTGGTTTCCTGAAGAGAGCCCAAAAACCTGATGTCTGAGTCTAAGTTTTGAAATTGATACAGGAGAGTGCAATCTCTGACTATTACTAAAAGATCATGAAAAATATACTAATAGATATCCACTGAACAATAAATAAGGATAGCCAGTTTATAATTAAGCATACCCCAGGCAATTCATGTGTCATCATTCACCTGAAAAACAAAGATCCTTGTGTCCTGTCTGGTGAAATAAAAAATCCTTTGCCACTTTTTGAAGAAGCATAACGTGCTCCTGGTTTTGTATCCTACACTTTATTTATTCTTCAACCAATATCAACCAACAGATTATCTGGTCTTTTATCACATTTTATTTGGGAGAGTTTGCTGTGCATAAATTGGCACAGTTTCCTTTATTGTAACAATCACGCTTAAAATGTACTTCATTGATTGTAGTGTTTTGAGATATCCTACAGTCATGAAAGGTGCTATATAAATGCAAATCTTTCTTTTGGATATATTAGGAGCTGTTGGACAATAGATGAGTTAATGGGCATCCGGGTGAATAGGAGTCAATGTCTTTATTTTCTTCTCTGTGTGAATGAGTTTCAGAATCTGTGTCACCTCGTCTTTATGAATGCCAATATTTCGATTGCACTTGTGGACAGATTTCAGAGCCTGTATTGCACCTTCTGTGTGACATGCTGTTGGACTGTGTGTGCTGCTGCTGTCTGTGTTTACATTTGCTCACCTCTAATTTTCTCTCTTCTAGAGATTTGGTGCAATTCTGTGACAGATCTTGTAACTGTCCAAATCTTTCTACCGGAAATTCCCATGCAGAAAATTGCATTTTGCAGACACATCGATTCCCATTCTGAAGGACTCCATGAACTTCCTGGTATTGGTATTCTGCTTCCTGCAAAACACACGGCCATTAGTTGAGATAAGGTCCTTGGAATCTCCTCCACAGCATCACAGTGAACTCCTAAACTGACACTGTTAGACCCAAACCTAGTCCCATAGAGTTGCCATTTTCACAGAGGTATTGATAAAAATCATAAGGTTAAATTCAAATCATGGCTTTATGAAGTAAGCAATTGGTTGTTTGAACCAAACATCCCATTAGATATTGACAGTCTGCCTAAAGTATAAAATTGCCTGGATTTTAACTTTGCAACATGCTGTGAGTGATGGTGGTTGGGATTCTGGTAGTTTTTGAAAACTTGGAAGCCATTGCTGAGCATCAGCCGCCAGTGGCTGTTCAATGCAGCCACAGCATTACAGTATAATTTCCAGGTTTCCTGAACAATTAGCATGAGTAGGTGTGATAATAACCTGCAAGAGATGATTTCAACTGCAGCAATTAAAGGGACTATCCAACCCTGCACTTTGTTGGATTTTGGAGTTGGGAACATACCACAAGGAACTGGCAGAAGAGTCCAGGTATTCAAGCGTGTACCTCACTTTAGTAGCACCTCCATGGATGAGATGTTGGGAGAAGAACGGATCCACAAAGAGACACTTCCCTTTTCAAGGTAATCTGAGGCAGACTGGACAACAATCAGGGCCAAACATTGCATCATAGGCACCTTCGTGATTTTGCACTACATATAGCAATATATATGATGGTTTGATCAGGCATTAATATACAAGGTTTAATATGCTCTCTCTCAACTTCAAGCTTACATTGTGAGCAGATAACTGGGGCCCTATTCACGAGGTTGCCAACGAGGATGATCTTGTAGTATGTCAAATCACACTAATCTCAACAAGTATAGCGACCAGTAGACATGAATTTGCAGTAAATGTTATTAGAAAACCGATGGGACCTGAAAGAAGCTTGATTTCCCTCACATTACGCTGAAAGGAGAAGGTGTCTCAAAAATTCAAACAACAGGTGAAGCTCGAGATAGTAAGAACTGCCCATGCTGGAGTCTGAGATAACACAGTGTGGAGCTGGAGGAATACAGCAGGCCAGAAAGCATCAGAGAAGCGGGAAAGCTGACGTTTCGGCTTGGGACCCTTCTTCAGAAATCTGAAAATCAGCAGGTCCGGCAGCATTTGTGCAGAGAAAGCAGAGTTAATGTTTCCGGTCCAGTGTTCTAAAGAAGGGTCACTGGAGCCGAAACGTTAACTCTTCTTTCTCTGCACGTGCTGCCAGACCTGCTGAAGTTTTCCAGCAATTTCTGTTTTTGCTTCTCAAATTGTGTTTCCTTTCTAAATTTGGCCTCTTGCATCAGTCTTGACGAGTACAAGTTGAAAGGCTCTGGCTTTGTGTTATTTTAGCAATGTTTAAGTTTGTATTGTCAAGCACTTGTTTATACTAATTTTTCTGTATGCTATCTAACCCCTGAACCATCTGAAATATCTTGACTGTTGTTGAGATTTGCCAACGCTTTTCAGGATATCCCAGGACTCACCCCCGCTGATCAGAATACATTCCCTTTGTCCCCAGTCAAGAGAGAAAAAAAGGCGATTATGTTGTTTATTTTTCGAGAATTTGTGTCTAAACAAGCATGAGGCAAGAGATTCCGTCCGATGACTGTGAAGGGAACGCCGTCTGTACAAAGAACTCCGTTTTGGTTTGGTTTATGATTGAGGAAGATTTCCTTCCACTGCAAGTCGCAAACCAATAACCGGGGAAATCTCAGTCCGAACTTCATGTTTTCCAGTCCCCTTCGTAACGGTCAAACCGCGGGGGTTTCCACTCCAGTGAAAGCCTGTTTCCCTTCTTTGTACGGAACTGTGACTGACTCTTCCACAGGGCGATTGCGCGTAACATTGCGGATACACCAAAGGGAGCGGGTCTGGCCTGGATGGGATCAACCCAACTCAGCAACCTGCGGGGCAAGCAGCCACCGCCCCTGGCCCCAACCTGTCCTGTTTCTATTTGGTGAATTCCTCTGTCCTTCGTTGGCACCCTCCAGCACAGTCACCGCCTCAATAAATGGGAAAGGCAGCCACAAGTCCTCCTGAGCCCCTGGAGGGGCAAATTCAACAGTAAATCAACAACAGAAGTTGCTGGAAAAGCTCAGCAGCTCCGGCAGCATCGTGAAGAAAAAAAAGTTAACTTCTGAGAAAGGGTCACCGGACCCGAAACTTTAACTCTGATTTTTTTTCTTCACGGATGCTGCCAGACCTGCTGAGCTTTTCCAGCAGCTTCAGCTTTTGTTCCTGATTTACAGCAGTTCTTTCGGTTTATACTTAGTAAATCAACAATATTGTTTTAACTGTAACCGGACAAATAATGAGTGGGTTCAGGGGAGAGAAGGGAAAGGAGGAGAGGGAAATGACTGAAGAGAACAGAGAGTGTCGAGGAATAGGGATAACGTGCCCCAGGAGCTGAAACGCGTTATTTGCGACAAACGAGCGAGCCAGGACTCGTTGTGACACAGTAGTACTCACAGCAAAAAGGAGGGCGCTGGCAGTCACAAAGATCACGGCAAAAGTCAGAGAACTCGCAGCCATCCTGAGAATCGACCTCCCAATTGATGGAGGCATTTATTTAAAAAAGGGCAGAGGGGAAGGCAGGAAACAAAGGGGAGGAGACATTGAGGAGGGAGGGGGGCGATGTAGAGAGGAATGAGAAGGGATCTAAAGGACGGAATTAAAAGGAAGAGCCTGGAGAGTAAAACTAAAGGAGGGATAAATAATCAGGACCGAGGACAGGACAAGAGAATTGGAGAGAGTGCATGAGGAACAACTTGAGAAGGGAAGGAGATTAAATGCGAAAAGACACAAGAAAGCAAACAAGTATAAAAGGGGGTGATGGTAGGGAGAAAGAGGAAAGAAATGCAAGAGTGGAGACTGAGTGGGATCAAGACAAAGGAGAAATAGGGAGAGGAAAAGTAAAGGAAGGGCAAGTAGTGAGTGGATCAGAAAGAGAGGAGGGTAGAGCTAGAAAAAGAAGTACAAATTGTACATGCAGAAAAGAGCCATGGAAATAATGGGGTAAGGATTATGTAACTAAAGAGTTGACGGAGAAGAGAGAGGAGATACAAAGACAGAGCAGATGAGCAGGAAACAACCCCTATCCGGAAATTTGCAGAGAAAGTATTAAAATGAGCTGCCAAACATTTGACGTAATTTTCCTTTCCACTTCAGTGCCTCTTCCATAATCATCTTCATGGTATAGTCTTCTTCCGGACGCCAGAGGCTGTATGGGCACCTGTAGCCTATCCCAAAATCCCATTCTTAGTGCTTTTTTCTTCCACTGCCGTGCTGTTTTTCAGTTTCTGTATTGATAGGTATGAGCTCCAGTTCCAAATGCTCCAGTTCCATATGTATGGGATCCAGCCTTAACTCACCACCACAATCCTCAATGGCTCTGATTTTCAACAAGCCATGGCTGAGACTGAAGTTCCTCAAGTTCAAAATTGATAAGAGTGAAACCATCCTGTTCAACGTCTGCAGAAACCTTCCACTCTCACTATTGATTCTATCTCCTGTCTTTGCTCCTCATTCAAGTTGTTCTATTTGATGCTGAGTTGAGTTCCAAACCTACATCTAATTGTCAGAGAGGCCAATGAGTCATGAGGGGCATGGATTGGTTGAATAGCTAAGATCATTTCCCCAGGAAAGGGGAAGTCCAAAGCTAGAGGGTATAGTTTTAAGGTGAGAGGGGAAAGATGTAAAAGGGACCAAAGGTCCAACTTTTTCACACAGAGGGTGGTGTGTATGTGGAATGAGCTGCCAGAGGAAGTGATGGAGGCTAGTACAATAACAACATTTAAAAGGCATTTGGATGATTTGGAAGGGTTTAGAGGGATACGGGCCAAATACCAGCAAATAGGACTAGATCAGTTTAGGACATCTGGTCAGCATGAACAATTTGGATCAAAGGGTCTGTTTCCATGCTGTACTTCTCTATGACTCTATGATACTCTCACTGCTGTTGGAGTTATAGAATATACCTTCACCTTGTACTTCTCCAATGGCCTATTCAGCAACCTCCTCTGCTCAGCCTATACAAATTGGACACAGATGTAGACTATATTTGTCCAGATCTCTACTGTATGAGACCACTTTTTTTTTGGATGGAAGTTGAGCTGCTATGGAGCTGATGTAACTTGAGAATTTTGCAACTTGGAAATCAAGTGCTGCACAATTCTAAGTAATAATAGAACAATTAACCCAGCTTTTTACTCATTAACGTTTTGGAGTAGATTTATAGCTCGGGTCGTGGGTGTTGTGGTTGGTTGGCTTGCCGAGCTGGTTTGTTGTTCCACTGACATTTCATTACCCCGCTGGGTAACATTATCAGTGCAGCCTCCGATGAAGCGCCGTTGTGTTTTCCTGCCTGGTTTTTAAACTCATTATGGACTATCAATTGAAATACAATCAGATCAAGGTCCTAATTTTATGTCTAACATTTTCAGGACATATTTAGCAAATTAGCAATGTGAGTATGAAACAGTTGAAGTCCACCACTATCATCCACCAACAGACGGAGCTTTATGGGAGATACCATCAGGTTCTCAAATCAAAGATATTATCAAGAATATTCACAGGATTCAAAGGATGAGGTTTCTTCCTATTTCCTTCTAGACATTCACCGGATAAATCTACTGAGTTTAGTTCATTTGATCTGTGACCATGAAATAGAAGGTCTATTGAAATTAATTAAGGAGATTTTTTAAGGCAAAAAGATAAATCTTCAAGGTTGAATAATGTGTCCATCTTTCTAGACAGAATTACAGGAACATGCAAAATAACACAGGAACATTTAAGAACTTTACAGGCCACAATGAAAGAATGTACAGACAAATATGCAAAATCTGAAATGTTTCAAACAGGATACAAAGTGTTAGTGTTACTAACTTTACAAGCTGAGCATCTGAAATGAAGATTCAGTGATTCACACATGATAATTCGGAAGGCTAGTAAAGTGACTCATCTGGTAGATAGTCCTTAGTGCAGGAAGAACAATCATTTATGTCACGTGAACATGTTGAAGTGATATCATTGTCAGGAAGAAGATAAGAAAGAGTAAGTTTGTGAAGTTATAAGAGGAGTAGAGGATGACACAGACAGTAAGAGTAAGGCAGAAGGAATGGTAAACAACTCACAAAACAAACCTCCTGCAATTTGACTAGCTAATACTGAAATACTGGGACAGGTAGGCAAGGTCTCTTCATACTTAGAGGAAGGACAACAGTAAGATAGGTTACACAGATCTCCTTGAATGTTCATGTTAGCCAGGCCTGATGTGGATGTAGGGGAATTAGTATTGATAAAACAACATCCATTTTGATTAATTCCATAAAAAAAGCTCAGGGCATAATGGAGATTCAATATCTGCTAGAAAATCACCTGAATGAATCTAGCTACAGCAGTTGAAATTCATGAGTGGTGTTGGTTCCTAAACTGGATGGTTTGAATAGATTTTGCAAAGGTTATAATTGCAGTAATAAAAATAGATTCTTTCCCATTTCCTCATTAGAGAACTGATTTGATTGAGATGGCAATCCTTCATTTCTTTCGAAGGTCAATATATTGAAAAAATGCAGACAAATACACAAGCTAATGAGATATCAGCCTTTATTACTGCATATGATCAATATCAATCTTAAGTCAAGCCATTCAGGTGTAAAACTGCTCCAGCTACCTTCCAAAGCCTTATGAATCAAGTCATAGCTAAAATGCCAAGCTGTGCAGTGTATTTAGATGATGTCACATTATACAGTGACATCAGGGAAGAACATGTAAAGCAATTACAAGACATATTTAGTAATTATAGTTAGCTTATTTAGTTAATATATCATGCCAAGAGTGAACTTGCAGAAGCAATGGTTACTTGCCTAGTGCACATTGTGAGGCAAGAGCAAATTTGTCAAAAACAGCAGCGGTGAAGGTTCTGATAGAATTCCCCTTTCCTAAAACAAAATTGGAAACTATGAGATTTCTGGGCACGTGGATTTTATTGGAAACTTGTACATAACATCAGCATAATGGCTGTACCTTTTAATACCATGTGCAACCTTCGAGAAGTTGAAGGCAATCCTAATAATTGGCTACCACTGATCTTAGGAAATCTTTTAAAGTGAAAATTGATGCTAATGACTTTGGGGTGGGTGCAGTCTTATTGCAAGATAATGATTTGGGAAGAAAACAAATGGTGGGGTACTTTTCTAAGAGTTTAAACAAATATCAGAAGAAATACTCTACAGTGGAAAAGAAAATTTTGGATTAATATTGACTTTTCAAAATTTTGAAGCCTATGTCCATCATGGTTGCAAAGAAAGATGAATAGTGGCCAAAATCTACTAGCTTTTGTAGAGTAATGTTAGATTCAAAATACAAAATATTTTGTTGGATTTATTGATTCGGCCTTTTAATGCAAACATTATTGGAAAAGATAATATAAAAGCTGATGCATTTATCAAGAATGTGATTGTGCTGAAATAGTTAAAGAATGAGAAGTAAATGACAAGAATTTGTTTCAGTAAAAGCAAAGTATTGTGGACTCTAGAGATCTGAAATAAAAACAGGGTACTGGAGAAACTCAATGGGTCACGCAGCCTCTGTGGGAAGAGTGAACAAAGTTAATATTGTGAGTCCAATAGTGGAGTTTCAGTTTGATTCATTGTTGTCACATGTACTGAGATACAGTGAAAAGTGTTGTTTTGCATGCTGTACAGGCAGATCATACCATACAAAGTGCATCAGGGTGACAGAACGGAGTGTAGAAAACAGCGCTACAGCCGCAGAATATAGTGTTTAGTGGCAGAGAGAGAGAGATCAGCATTAACATTTGAGAGGTCCATTCAAAAGACTGATCACAGAGGGGAAGAAGCTGTTCTTGAGTCTGTTCGTATGTGTATTCAAATTTTTATACCTTGTGCCTGACGGAAAAAGATGAAAGAGGGTATAACCAGGTGGGAGGAGACTTTGATTATGTTGGTTGCTTTCCTGAAGCAACAGGAGATATAGATGGAGTCAATAGAAATAGTTTAAATTATGCATAATGGATGAATAGGAGTGAATGAATAAATTTTCTTGTGTTGTTTGTACATGTGTTATGATTATCTTGTTACAAAATGTATTTAAAAATGGTGTTTCATTAAGGGTGGAGGCATATTAAGAGACCATATATTTTATATTTTTGGGACTATAATCTGAAATGGAAATTGAACTGAAATAGCTGAAATATGAGGAGAGTTCTGAAAATTGGAAATCAAGTGCTGCACATTTTTAGATGCGTCAGACAATATTGTATTTTGAAGCAGTGAGGTAGAGAATTTGAGATTGAGCAGCATTGGGAGTTGTTTCAGTTAAGGAAAGTTTTTCTGACAACTGTCTTCTAATTCGTTGAGCTGTAGAGTGTTACAAAGCTTTAAGTGTAAGGACAGTTGAAAAATCCAGAGCCTGCAAACTGAAAGCATCTGTCTCTCCCTCTCTCTTCCTTCAAATTGGGGGATAAAGACATAAAAATCAAGAAAACTAAACAGAAAGAATTCTAAAAAGGAAAATCCAAGATCTGCCAGATCAACTATCAAAGTGAAGTACAACCATCACCATATCAACAACAGTGTGTCATCAGTGCTAAAAATCAAGAGGAATTGCGTGAAACACTTTAATCCACCTTAAAATCTCGTCTTCTGATCTTTGGAGTTTTGTATACACCATCAATATTCTTTTACTCCCACAGTATCTGTATCAAACTCTGTCTTTATAGTGATTGAGTATGTGTGTGTTTGGCTTTTTAGAAGGGGTATAGTTTAAGTTGCATAGTAGTGAGTTAGAATTCCTTTCCTTTCTCTGCCATTTCTTAAAGTTGTATGTTACAATAAACAGTTATTTTCTGTTAATGACAACACCTAGTTCATTGCGCATTCACCTCCATTCTCCTGTAAGTGCCAGAGCCTGCCTTAATCATATCTCTGCATTCTAAATTGCTTTCTAAATCTTTGCATGTGTCATGACCTTTGAGAGCCTTCACCAACCTAGCTGTTCCATTTCATTCAGATAGGTCTTAGGAGCAAGAGTGGACCACTTGGTTCTTTGAGCCTAGTCATGGCTGATCAGGATATGCTCTCCACTCCACTTTCCTGTCTACCCCTCCATTGTCGATCAAAATCTATCTAACTCCACTTTCTTTTCTTCAATAACCAAGCCTCCACTGCCTTCTGAGAAAGAAAATTTCACATACTAACAACCATCGTCATTTACCTCTCATAACTAGGTCCAATTACTTTGAGATGTTTAATCCCACAAAATATGCAATGTAAATGCTATGGCATTAAAGAATGAGAGATATCAAGAAGATGCACTGTATAAATATGTATTTAACAGGCTGAATGGTGATGAGAAAATAATGAAGGTAGCTAAAGCAAAAGATTTAAGGAAAGAAAGAAAAGGATTAAGTTATTAAGAAGGGTATTACAAAAAATGAAGTTAAGAATGAGAGATAGAGGAAGAGAAATAAAAAAGGGAGGCTATGGAGAAGGAACTATAGAGTAGCATTACAGCAAGAGTCCTAGAAGAGGAATAGTATAGGTTGAGGTTGGACATACAGTAGTCAGAAGAAGGCAGAAGAAATGTGGTATGCAAGAGAAATATATAAAGAAGGGAGATGAATGAGAAGAGCTCTTTAATTTTCAGAAATTTCACACATGACCAACAATGACATGCATAATTCTTAATGTAACTTCAACTTATTAACTAGTGTCAGGTTACAAACCAAGAATTGGGACTGTAGTTCAGAAAGTTAACTGATTAAGAGGTGGATTTGCAAGCATTTATTGATGGTACATAGAAGTGAAATAAAGCAAATAGATTTGAGAATAAATTGCAGGCCATTGATGTTGAAGGCTCCATCACTGATGGTGCAGTGGAGATAGGTAAAAATGTGAGTTAAGCCAGAGGCAGAAGAGTAGACACGGTGGTACACAGAGCAGAGTGAGTTCCTAATGAAGTTTGGAACATTCAAAGATAGATTAGGAAAACTGTTGGAGTTTGGGGAGGATTATCGTTCCAAGTGAGGAATGTTAACAGGGAGGATAGTGATATAGAGCAAAAAAAATGGTGGTAGAGTTCCAGATGAACTTCATAAACTTCCTGATGATGGCAAGAACAGTGTTAACCCCAAGCCACAGCAACTTCCCCTACTTGGATGGTCAGTTAAAATTATAGTCATGGACTCTAATTTTCATAATTAATGAAGGACCCTGCTGGCTGAAAGCAGGTAGTCTTGATGCTTGCTCAGAAGAGCAGGTTAAAATACAAGATGGGTGTTTTGTGGGCCAATATTTGACTTTAATTGTGTCATTTCTGTGGGTTTGTAGGGATAAAGTCCACAGAAAATGATCACAGTCTTTCTGGCACCACTTGGCCCCTGCTTCCTCATTTCTATCTCATGTTCATCATCTTTCTTGAAACACTGTGTTCCTCTTTGTCCTGCTGCTTCTTGTTCTTTTCAGAAACAGAGTTTTGCAACATGTGAGACTGTGATTTTTTTTTTTCCTGCCTGCCAAGCCTAGAGTGAGGAATTTTTGATACTTGGTAAAATTCCAACCTCATGCAAGAGCAATGTTGTAGATGTCAGTGTTGGCTCAGTGGAGAACACTTCATAGAATCATAGAATCCCTACAGTGTGGAAACAGGCCCTTCAGTCCAACAAGTCCACACTGACCCTCAGAGCATCCCACCCAGACCCATTCCTCTATAACCCACCTAATCTACACATCCCTGAACATTATGGGCAATTTAGCATGGCCAATCCACCTAGCCTGCACATCTTTGGACTGTGGGAGAAAACTGGAGCACCTGGAAGAAACCCACACAGACACGGGGAGAATGTGCAAACTTCACACAGACGGTCGTCCAAGGGTGGAATCGAACCCAGGTTGCTGACGCTTGAGACAGCAGTGCTAACCACTAAGGATGTAGGTTAGGTTCCATTGCAGAGAATTGAACTCTAAATCCTACACAATTGAGGGAGTGCTCCACTGTTGGAAGTGCCTTCTTTTGCTTTAGCTGTTAAACTGGGACTCCATTTGCTTGCTTAGGCGGATGTGAAATATTGCACTCCAACAAAGGAGAGCAGGGAACCTCTGGCCTATATTTAATTCCTAACAATATCATTAAATAGGTTACCTGATTATTTATTTCATCTGCCCCTCCCATAATCCTTTACTCCATTGTCTATCAAAATCTATCTAACTCCGCATTCTTTTATCCAGCTTGTGGGAGCTTGCTGTGCATGAATGATCTCTTCTGTTTCTTTCTACTATAATAATGACTGCATCCTAAAAATATTTAATTACTAAGTAGTGCTTTGGGAAATCTTAAGCTTATGAAGGCGCTATATAAATCCAAATTATTTCTATTTCATCCTATATTTGTATGTTCCTCAATATTTTATCCATGTAGTCAGCTTGTATTCCTACAGCTTGCCCTGGGAACCATTCACTGAATGTGAGCTTTCAAATAATGATGAACTGCCACATAATGAAATCATGCCTACTTCGCATATTATGATGCTCCTGTACTTACACATCACCTGAAGATAGATTGAACAGGCATTGCTCTGTTCATTTAGGTTATTAGTTGGATTGTCTTTATTTGTTCACGATATGAGTATCACTGACATGGCCAGCATTTATTGCCCATTCCTAATTGCCTTTGAAAAGGTACTGCTGAGCTGCTTTCTTGAGCTTCTACAGTCCATGTGACGTACAGGGCTGTTATGGAGAAAGTTCCAGGATTTTGTGCAATGGAGTTAATCTGGTATCCAGTGCCTGGAAAAGAATGGTGGTATATTTCCGAGGCAGGATGGTGTTCTGCTTAGAAGGGATCTTGCAGGTCACAGTGTTCCTAAATGTCTGATTCACCCTTTCCTATAGGTTGTAGAGGTCATGGGTTCAGGATATATTGTCAAAGGAGCCTTGGAAAGCTGGTGCTATGCATCTTATAGATGGTACACATTGCTGTTGAACTAGTGAGTTCAATATTAGTGATATCTTAATGAAAATGGATAATATTTGCCTAGGTGTTTCCTAATAGAGGATTAACATTTAACATTGTCACCCTGCTGTAGGAAAGATATTGTGAAACTTGAAAGGGTTCAGAAAAGACTTACAAGGATGTTGCCAGGATTTTAGACTTTGAGCTATAGGGAGAGGTTGAATAGGCTGGGACAAATTTCCCAGGAAGATCAGAGGCCGAGGGGTGACCTTATAGAAATTTATAAAATCATGAGGGGCATGAATAGGGTGAGTAGTGAAGGTCTTTTCCCCAGGGTAGGGAAGTCCAAAACTAGAGGATATAGTTTTGAGGTGAGAGGGGAAAGATTTCACACAGAGGGTGGTGCGTGTATGGATTGAGCTGCCACAGGAAGTGGTGAAAGCTGGTACAATTACAACATTTAAAAGTCATCTGGATGGGTGCATGAATAGGAAGCACTTAGAGAGATATGGGCTAAATGCTGGCAAATGATACTTGATTAATTTAGGATATCTGGTCAGCATGAATGAGTTAGACTGAAGATTTTGTTTCCATGCTGTACTAGTGTATGATTCTATCTGCCTGGTATTATAGGTTACAGCTCTGGAAAACTTCGGAACTGATGTGCATTGGAATGCCTTGAGATATTTTCTAGTCAACATGTTCAAGGATGTCTTTACACACCTCTGGAGTGGGTGGAACTTCAACCTGGGCTTCCTGGCTCAGAGATGGGACATTATCACCACATCACAAGAGCCCTCTTGGAATGTCTTCAATTAAGATCCCTCATTAAACACCTCATTGCTGTATGCTGGGATGTACCAATCTTGTAAAGTCTGTCACAGTTCAAAAGTTGAATGATCACAGTTTTACAATTGAATCATCCTTCTTTGATAAACAAATTAGCCAACACCTGTACAGTACAAATTACAATAGTACACTGTGAACCAATCTGATTGACCTTTTCTTTACAAGGACTCAGAACCCTTATAGGTATTTGGACAGATCAAATGCTCTGAATAGACTAAAATAAGCCTATTAGTAATGGATCAGATCAAAACTCTGCAGGACTACCACATCCAGTCATGAATCATAAAAATAATTCATGGGAGGTGGAGCTTCATGAACATAGTCAGTGTATATTCCAAAACGTCTGTTGGTGAAGAATAAAACATGGAGCCAGTATTTGAAAAACGTTGGAAGACAGACAGAAGACTGGAAGAGCACAGAAAGCCAGGCAGCATTTGAAGGAAAGGAGAAGTCAACATTTCGGGTATTACCCTTCTTCAGGACTGGATGTGGAGATAGGGGGATCTGCAGATAAAGGGAGGGAGGGGGTAGCGGAACGGTTGTAATAATTGGACACTGGTAGCAGGTATGACCTGGTTGGTCGATGGGAGGGATGAAACCGGTTGGTAGCTGGGAGGGAGGGTCAGAAGGTGGAATGGAAGGGAGGAGGTGAGGCTGGAAAGGGAGCTGGGGGATGGGTGGGAAGGTTATTTGAAATTGGAGATCTCAATGTTGAGTCCTCCAGGCTGTAGGGTGCTCAAGTGGAAGGTGTTGTTTGTCAAATTTGCGTTCTAAATCACTATGACACTGGAGGACGCCGAGAATGGACATGTCGGAGGGGAATTGGTAGGGTGTAGTTGAAATGGGCAGTGACCGGGAGGTTAGGTTGGCCGTTATGGGCCAGGTGAAGATGTTTGGTGAAACAGTCACCTGGTCTACGTTTGGCCTCACTGATGTAGAGAAGACCACATTGGGAGCACTGGATTGAGTAGACTAGGTTGGAAGAGATGCAGGTGAAGCTGTGTCCCACCTGGAAGGACTGTTTAGGGCCCTGGATAGAGGTGAAGGAGGTGGTGTGTGGGCAGGTGTTGCATCTTCTTTGGTTAGACGGGAAGGTACTGGGGGGTGGGTTGGAGAGGTTGGTGGGGAGTGTGGCATGAACTAAGGAGTGGCAAAGTTCGAGGGGGGAAAACAGCATTGTTTGAAAAAGGCGGACATTCGGGATGCTTGGGAGTGAAATGTCTCCTCATCAGAGCAGATGCGACGGAGACAGAAGAATTGGGAAAACAGGGGTTACAATTTAAAAATAAGCACCTGCTAACCCAACAACTACTGTTTCGGAATGTCAGAGTCTGCACTGATGATGTTACCCAGCAGGGTAATGAAATATCTGCGAACTAACAAACCAGCTCGGCAAGTGAACCAACCACAGTATCCACAACCCAGGATACAAATCTACCCAAGAACCTTAGATTCTGTGTATTTTTGAGGACACATGTGAATCCCAAATTAACAGCCACCATTTGGATGCAGTAAAACATAATTAATAAAAGTTACCAGTCCTCAATCGTTACAGAACCTAACCTGTCAGTACAAAAGACACAATGGGGATTCACCTTCTTCTCTGAATTACAGATATTTGTCTTCAGTCAGTTTGATTTATTTAATGTAACATCAGGAAAAGACTGAGGACAATGGATATAAGTCCTGGCAACATCATGGCTGCAGTGCTGAAGATTTGTGCCACTGAACTAGCCATGACCCAGATAAACTGGCCCAGTCCAGCAACCACATTGGCACCTACCTGACAATGCAGAAAATTGCCAGGTATGTTCTGGCAGAACTAATCTATTCTCAATCATTATCAACGTGATAGATAGTGTTGTGAACAATGCTTACAAATGGCACTTGCCAATAACAATGCTGGCTTGGGTTCTGCCAGAACCACCCAGCTTCAGATTGCATCAACGGCCTTGGTGTAAACAAGGACACAAAGAATAACTTCCAGTGATGCAGTGAGAGTGACCATCCTTGACATCAAGGCAGCTCTTGACCGAATAAACATCAAGGAGCCCAAGCAAAACTAACATCATTGGGAACTGGGACTAAACTCTCTGTTCACTGGAGTCATACCATGCACAAAGCAAGTTATCATCAATAAAAACAGAAGATGCTGGAGATACTCAACAGCATTTTTGTAGTAAGAATCAGAGCTGATGCTTTCACTCAGAGACTTTTTAGCTGATGTCTCTGATAAAGTTAACTCTGTTTCTCTCCATACAGTGGCTGCCACCACTGCAGAGTATTTCCAGTATTTTTTGCATTTATTTCAGATTTCTAGTATCCTGTTTTTGTGTACTGATGAAGATAATGTGATAGTTGGAGGCAGTTTTCTCATTCCCATGACATCATGACAGAAGTTTCTTGAGATATTTTCTATTCAACCTGTTCAGAGATGTTATTACCAAGCTCTGGAGCAAGTGGGACTTGAACCCAGGCCTCTGGCCCAGCGGTAAGGACACGATCACTGCACCACAAGGGCAATGTTCGAGAACATACATCTTCAGCTGTTTCATCAATGGCTTTGCCTCATCTCAAAGACAATTGTAATTCATTCATGCTGGGGCTGATAAATGGCAAGTAACAATTGCGCCACACAAGTACCAATTAATGATCAACTCGGAAGCATGTCACATTGGAATTCAATAGCATTACCACTGCTGAATTCCTTAGAATTTACATCTTGGTATCACCACTCACTTGAACTTAACTGGATCAGTTATATACCAGGGGAGGCAATAGCCTAGTGGTATTATCACTAGACTATTAATCTAGAAGCTTAGTTGATGAATTCCACCACAGCAGATTGTGGAATTTGAATTCAATAAAAACAATCTGAAATTAAGAATCTACAGATTACCATAAAACCATTTCTGATAGTCAGAAAACCCATCCGGCTCCCTAACATCCTTCAGGGAAGGAAATCTGCCATCCTCACCTGGTCTGGCCTACATGGGTCTTAGACCCACAGCAATGGGGTTGACTCTCAACTGTCCTCTGAACTGGCCACTCAGTTCACCAGTGGCTAGGGACAGGCAATAAATGCTGGCCACACAATGACACCCACGTCCCACAAATAAAAATAAAAAAAATTATGGCAACATGGGCAGTTCGGAAGCTGGGAATTCTATAGCGAAGAACTCACTGCTTGACTCCCCAAAGTGTGTTCACCATCTACAAAGGACAAGTCAGGAAAATCATGGAATGCTCCCCATTGGTTTGGAAAAACACAATTCCAAAACATTTAAGAAGTGCCATTGAGATCAAAGCAGTTCACTTGACTGGCACTCCATCCACCACATTAAAATCATTGATGCGACAGACTACAATCTGTATTTGAACATGTGTTTGACATTAACAGAACATAGAACAGTACAGTACAGGCCCTTTGGCCCACGATGTTGTGCCGACCTATAATCCTACTAAGATCAATCTACCCTGCATACCCTACATTTTACTATCCTAAAATATTGAGCCTAGAACCATGATACATTTGAGACCTCAATCATCAGTGATGGCTGTAAGTATTATCTTTGAAGTATATTTACAAATCCATGCTAGCTATCTCTGATCTGCTGAAAATTGTCATGCGATCATCACCTTACCTTAATTATACACCCAGCAATTTCCTAACTACAAATATTAGGTTAACATTCCCACAGCTCCCTAGTTTCTTTCTGTCATAGTTATTTGTTCTTCAGTTTAAACAATACAAATATGTATTTTTCCTGTAGGCTGCAGCTATATTGCACTACAGGTGTACTATCTATAATTCATTCTGAACTCAACATGTATACAACTAGCATAGATGTTGGAAATATTGTCATGCTGGACCAAGGGAGGATCCCTTTAAGATCTGAATTAAGAGCTGATGTTGGGGCAACATATAAACTCTAATTATAGCCTGCAATGCACCTGACCTATATATGCTAGATGTGACAACATAGATGGTGTAGAATATCCATTTCCATCTAATCCATTCTATTGCTAATTTGGTAATGTCTGGAAATGGCTTTGACAACTTGTACTGATCAGCTCAGTGGTACTTAGTTTTTAGTCCATGTCAATTGCACAGGGGTTTAGCACTTCCTACCACAAGTGAAAAAATGCATCATCAATCACTTAACTGTTGCCACATGTGTCATAGTATGAGGAAGTTTGGCTAAAAATATTTTGTACACTCTGCATTGAGGTTACTAGTATCTCTTGAGAAATAAGTAAATGCTACAAAAACTGCTGACTTTAAAACTTAGTCCTTCAACTTTTTTACACTTGTTATAATGTCTTATTCTGCAATAATTTGCATCTGTGCTGTCTGCAGTGGTGGAGGCTGAAAGGAGACTTTATAGAAGTCTATAGAATTATGAGAAGTACGGATAGGGTTGATGGTTAGAATCTTATTCCCAGAGTCGAAATGTTGAAAACTAGGGGGCATGCATTTAAGGTGAGAGGGAGAAAGTTCAAAGGAGATGTGAGGGGCAAGTTTTTTACAGAGAGTGGTAAGAGTGTGGAGCGCATTGCCAGGGGTAGTGGTGGAGGTAGAAACGACAGGGACATTTAAGAGACTTTTAGATAAGCACATGAATATGCAGGAAATGGAGGGATATGGACCAAGGGCAGGCAGGAGGGATTAGTTTAATTTGGTGTCATGTTCGGCACAACATCATGGGCCGAAGGGCCTGTTCCTGTGGTGTACAGTTCTATGTTCTATGTGTTTTGCATATTAATCAACTTTAACATTGGTGTCTCAACATCAGTATCTTCATCATAATGGCCTCAAAAGTATTGTTTAGTTACCTGGAAATTCATGTCAGAGAAAAGTAAAAGAATTCTTCCCCTATATTTCAATTGTGGAGTTTGATGCATTTTGGATTATATATTAATGAAGTGAATTAGAGCACTGGTGGACAAAATGCAAAGTCAAAGCAAGTAATGTTAAAGGAAATATTAATTGCTCATAAAGAATATATGACAGGGAAATTCATTGTTAATATTGTGGTATATTTCTTCATGGAGAAAATATCCAAGACAACAGGAGAAGCTGAACTGTGTAAGATGCACAAGTTAGAGATAGGGCCACAAGATTTCAATCCCTGTTTTCCACACAGCTTCTCTGCTGAGGCATTCCAGGAGGGAGAAAGGAATGCAGGTAATAGTTTATGCAGGTAAAAATGTGAAACATTATGCTAGGTAGGATAGTGAACAGGGAATATAAGGCAATCCCATAGATCCTGTCTTAACCAATAACAAAATGAACAAGTGTTAATTGTATATAGGCTTCAAAAATGCCTAGATGTAATTACGATGATATGTGAAGAATTAAAAGGGAATAGGTTTGGTATAAACTTTAGTCAAATGAAAAGGAGGATGTTGCACTTGCTTCTGGTGGGGTTCAGTGAAGGTGGAGATGGCATTGTATGGAAAAGTGGGATTTAGCCCCGGTTTCAGCCTCAGAGTGAAATGAGAAGGCAAAATAGCTTAGGAAAGCAAATGGCCATCTTAACAACTTTTCCCTTGTATCATGTGTATGAGACCTGAGTGGGGACCTGCTCAAGGGCAGATCAGATTTGGACATACCATGTATAAATTAGGGGATGCAGACTTGCAGGTAAAAGGGAACCAAGAAAAATAATTCAAAATCTAGTGTCACATAGCATGTACAAAAACCGTGTAGACATACAGGTCAATACATAAGTGCAGGTAGTACTGCTCCTTAGGCACTGTATGTGTGCTTATGTATTGGTGTAGGTTCCTTCATTGTCACTGATTAAAATCCTTTAATTCCCTCCCTAATGGCATTGAGGGTCCCCTACAGTGCATGGATTGCTGCGGTTCAGGAAGGCAGCTCATCACCATGTTCTCAAGGGCAACTAGGGAACAGGCAATAAATGCTGACCAGCCAGTGACATCCATGTCTCACAAGAAAATAAAAAAAATCAAATCTACCCTCATTCTTCTAAACTCCAGTGAAACAAACTAAGCCTGTCTGAACTATCCTCATAAGACAATGGAGAAATTCGACATATCTAGTAACCCTCTTTCTCAGTTCCACCTATATTTTAATATTTACATGGAGCATGACAATTGGATCCTGCCCTTCCCATGGCAGGTTCCTCTCCTATCCTCAGAAGATGTCCTGAAACTTGGCGCCAAATAGACAAAAATTGAGCCATCTAAATTCTAGATGGTGGAATTGTTCAAAAGCAAAAGCAAACAAACCTCCTTCTCTCTTCACTGAACTCCTCATTAAACAAACTTTCAAGTTTGCATTCAATTTCCTCAGCTATACACGCCTGCCTCACTGCCTTCAGCTGTTCTCAGTTTCTTAATGTCACACGTAGTCAATTCCCTCCTTAATATCAACAGCAGTCACTCTTGCTTCACCTCTGGAATTTAACACTTTTGCCGAAATACGGAATCAAGGCTGTAATGAGGTCAGGCACCGAATGGCCCTGGCCAAAAGTGGAAAAAATGAGGCTTTTTCCCAGGGTGGTGGGTCAATTACTCAGGGACACAGGTTCAATGTGTGAGGAGGGAAGTTTAAAAGAGATGTGCGAGGCAAGTTTTTCCCACAAAGTGTGGCGAGTGCCTGGAACACACTGCCAGAGGTGGTGGAAACAGACACAATAGCAGGGGAGGCGATGGCTTGGTGGTATTATTGCTGGACTATTAATCAGAGACCCAGATAATGTCTGAGGACCCGGGTTCAAATCCTGCCTTGGCAGATGGTGGAATTTGAATTCAATAAATATCTGGAAGTAAGAGTCTAATAATGACCATGAATCCATTGTCGCTTGTTGGAAAAACCCATCTGGTTCACTAATGTCCTTTAGGGAAGGAAACTACCATCCTTGCCTGGTCTGGCCTACATGTGACTCCAGACACACAGCAATGTAACCGCCCTCTGGGATTAGGCATGGGCAATGAATGCTGCCTAGCTAGCAATGCCCTCATCCCATGAATGGATAAAAGAAAAATTCAAGAAACACCTGGATGAATACATGAATAGGAAGGGAATAGAGAGATACAGATCCTGTTAGTGATGACAGTTTTAATATGGAAGGTCAAAATGTGTCGGCGCACGTATGGAGGGCCAAAGGGCTTGTTCCCGTGCTGTATTGTTCTTTGTTTTTTGTTCAAATCCAAACTAAGCATCATATTATTGTGAACTAAATATCACTGATGAGCCTTCCATCAGTTGTTAATGATTAAGCGTAGACTGCTGGGCTGGCAATTGGCCGGCTTTGATTTGTCCTGTTTTTAGTGGACGAGGCATACCTAGGCAACTTTCCATATTGGTGAATAGCTGCCAGTGTTGTAACTGTACCAGAATATCTTGTCTAGGAGGGTAGCTAATTGACTAGGAAAATGATGACTGGATAAGAAAACTTCTAAGAGATTATGAACAGAGGAACAGCTGTGATTTTTTTTAGGAACTCAAAAATAAAAGTGTGAGAAGTGTCAAGGGGGCTCTTGTGTTGCAGTGGTAGTGTCCCTACCCCTGAGTTAAGAGACCTAAGTTCAAGTCCTACCTGTTTCTGAGGTGTGTCATAACATCTCTGAACAGGTTGATTAGAAAATATCCGAGAACTGTCAAATGGTGTATTGGGCTATTTAAAGATCTCCACAGACACATTTTAATGGACTCACGAGAAGGGTCTTGTAACCCAGTGGTGGTGCCCCTACCTCTGGGCTAGAAGGTTCAGGTTCAAGTCCCATCTGCCCCAGAAGTGGATCATTATATATCTGAATAGATTGATTAAAATAACTACGTTTGAACATGTTTTTCAGTGATCTCAGGTCTCAAAACTCTTTACAGCCAAATTAATACGTTTGCAGTGTGGCCATTGCTACATTGGAAGGGATTCAATGGGCTGAATTTTCCTAATCCTGCAGAGGGGTTTTGAGAGCAGGATCTGGAGCACATTTGGAAATTGGGGTGTCAGAAGGTTATTCCTGCTTCCAGACAATCTTGCCAAATGTAGGTCATCAATGACAACAACTAGCTGTCTGGCAGTAGCAGGTAGCCTAAATTTAATAATGAGGAGGCTAACTCGGGGAACTGGGAACACTCTGTTGGGATCTTTCCAGTGTCAGAACAATCTCTCCAATGAGAACTGAACACCATGGTACTCTGAAGACAGAATCTGAGGTTGGGGTGCCATGGAGCCAGTGGCCCAGTGACATAACCATGGGCATGAAAGTCTGCACCTGTGGTTTCTGTAAGAGTTTTCACCTCTGCCCTGAGGATCCTACTAGCCTTAGCCCTTATCAGATTTGAACTTGCAGATAGCAAAAGAACAGGTGGAAAGGCAAGTTGTGAAAGGGATACAAACAGAGATATTGATAGGTTAAATGAGTGGACATAAATTTGGCAAAAAATGTGGGAATTGTGAGGTTCGTTTTGATAAGGACAACAAAAGATCAGAGTATTATTTAAATGGAGAAAAGCCGCAGAAAGCTATAACACAAAGGTACTCATGGGTACTTGAGAAGTGATCTCATTGAAATATACAGATTTCTTAAAGGGCTTGACAGTGTAAATGCTGAGAGGATATTACCTCTCATGGAGAGTCTATAACCAGATGGCATAGTCTTAGAATAAAGGGACAATGACTTAAGACTGAAATTAGAGGAATTTCTTCTCTAAGAGGGTTGTGAATCTTTGGAACTCCTTGCCACAAAGTGCTGTGGGGTAGTCTTTGTCTACATTTAAGGCTGAGATGGATAGATTCTTGATCAATACAGGAATCAAGCATTATGGGGAAAAGGCAGGAAAGTGGATTTGAGAAATGTGTGATCCACCATGATCCTATTGAATGGTGGAACAGCTCAAAAGTCTGAACAGCCTACTGCTGTTCCTTTTTCTCACAGTCTTATATGGAATCTTCCAAGAGCATCTCAATTTCAAGACCTCCTTACTGCCTGAGCAGTGTTCACCTTTTCTGGTGGAACTGCCAGTCTTCCAAACCTGTGCGAGCTCGATAGAATCAGCAGCCACTATCCTTAATTGGATGACATGCTCGATATGCAATTAAGAAGCTACCCATGGGAAGATCGTGGAGGTGGGCAACACTCTCCCCGCCACTGAGGGACTGGCATTGTTCCAGATGGAAAAGTATTTTCAGAGGCAGTGATTCCATGCAATATTGACAAAAATACCAGAGAGAATGTACCTGCTCTCCTCTGAATTATGTCACAAGATCAGTTACATCCAGTTGAGAGGGCAGAGGGGATTTGGTTTAACATCTCATCCCAAAGACAGCACCTCTGACAGTGCAGAACTCCTTAGTGCTGCACTGAAGATTAATTTGAACTTTGTAGTGAAATCTGTGAAGTGAGACTCGAACCCAAGATCCCTTGATTCAAGAGGCAGAGCTGCTCCCACTGAACCTTGTCATGATTGTGCACGAATGGGCCGGGGCGGGGTGTGGTGATGGTCGTATTAGAGAAATTGATGGACTATCACTTTTTACGGTGATCAGTCAATAAATCGGGGATTGAACAATATATATATTGGTAAGCAAAAAGATCTCCCTATTGATCCAACCAGTCACAGGGGCAAGTCTGAGTGTGATCAGATATTCAACCCGGATTCTCCCATAGAAATTAGGCTTCATTTCCCGCTGAATAACCAATGTTGAAGCTTCAGAGAACGAAACACAAGAGAAATCCTGGAATCCCTCTGACCACCTAACTCTCAAATGTACTAACTGGGGTAAAACCTTCCCTTTGGCGGCAAATCGAACATCCTTCTCTCTTTGAGCGGGTCTAGCGAAGCTCTGGAGAGGGTGGCGCTACTGGCAGACCTGCCGCTGAACGGGCGATATTCCCCTCAACTCTCGATCTCCGTTGAGCTCACCCGGAAAGTTCCGGTCAGGGGAGGGACCCCAGTCAGTCCCACCTTCCCGACTCTATAAGCGCGGCTGTCTTCAGGAACCGAGGCTCATGTGAAGGGGCAGAGATGGTTTTGTTGATTAATATGGGCGTGAAATTCGGCTTCTTTCTGACCCTGAGCCTTGCCTCTGTAAGTAGAATGCGGTCGATTGCACATTACCACGTGAGTTCCTCACAGGGCAATGTTACTGAGCTACATTCCATTACATGAGGAGGTGGGAATAGACCCCATCAAACGCCTAGGTTTGATGCACTCTTCTTGAGAACCTGCACTGAATTCTCTCCTTTGCTCTCCATTCCTTAGGCAGATCGCGATGCTCGTGGGGAGGCTCGGGTGGCGAAGAGATGCTACTGCGACCTTCAGATGTCTGATGGGCCATTCCCTCACATGCAACTCGAGCAATTATACTTAATCTCTCAGAATTGCAGCCTCAAACTGAACAAACAACAGGTGAGGAGGGTGCGGCAGGAATCAACGACAGTCTGCCAGAAACTCCAGCCATAAGGCTGTAGCGTCCACTCTCCCAAAAACCTCAACACTCATTCCATCCTTTGCTCCACCGCCTGCCGCGATGTGGAGGTGCCGGTGTTGGACTGGGATGGACAAGGTCAAAAATCACAGACACCAGCCTATAGTCCAACAGGTTTATTTGAAGAATCAGTTTTGGAAGTCTCGCTCCTTCTTCAGGTGTCAGCGAGAGAAGTGACATCGGACGCACAATTTATAAGCAAAAGATCAAAGGGTCATAAGAACCGATGCGAATGCGTTGAACAAACCTGAGATGGCTGTTAAATCTTTAATCAGTTAGAAAGAATTAATATTCAAATTCTAAAATTTCTTTCAAGTCACTGCCCTGTTCTTAGGTTTGTTCAACATATTTGCATCAGTTCTACGACTCTTTGATCTTTTGCTTATAAATTCTGTGCCTGATGCCACCTCTCTAACTAGCACCTGAAGAAGGAGTGAGACTCCGAAAGCTTGTCTTCGAGTAAACCTGTTGGACTATAACCTGGTGTTGTGTGATTTTTGACCAATTCCAGCAGCAACACTAATTGGTACTATGCCAAAAGGCAGGTCTGCAGCTCGCCTGCAGTAAGTGGCAGGTCAGGGAGTGCAAATTGCACACATCCCTGTTTAACTTCTGGGCACACCCAAGTTTGGAATGGTGCAGAAAGAGGCCGTTCAGGCCATTGTGTCTGCACCAGCTGTCTGAATGAGCACTATGACTCAGGCCATTCTCCTGCCTTTTCCCCATAACATGAACGTTGTTTCTGTTTAAATAAACATCTGATGCCTTCTTGAAAGTTTGCGCTTTAAAATAAATATATTCTTCCATTTCGAGAATGCCTTTTGTGACCTCAGGAATATCTCACAATGCTTTACAGCCAATTGAAATACTTTCTGAACTGCAGGAACTTATGTAACAGTGAATAATATACAAGATGAGCTGTTTTAATTTGGTTGAGAGACAAATTTAGTTTGGAGCACCAGAAGAAATACCGTGTTCATCTTCCTGAGATTGCAGATGAGCTCCAGTTTAATGTCACATCTGAAATAAGGAACTCAGTGTTAGCATTCTTCAGTACTGCACTTATTGCCAGCCTCCATTGTGTTTAAGTGTGCACCATTGACTTCACAGGTTAACAGACCCTAAGAAATTTCTCTTACCCTGTCTTGTAAGATTGTCACCACACAACACAAGGAAGATTCTGTCCTGATGTTTTCTGTTCAGGAAACATTAAATCTTTGAGCAGTGAAACACTACTTTCATTGAGTTTTGTTGCTTCTCGTTTTTGCACCCAAGAAACACAGTTCATAGATCATAGAATCCCTATTTGTTTAAAGGTAAATGGATCGGAAGATAAAATGGTAGTTCAGTTTCAGAACAGACCACATTTATAATACTCGAGAATGAGTCACCAGTTAAGCAATTGATATCCAATTCTATTTAACAAAGAATCATGCTTTCTATTTATCCTCCAGTTCAATGAACCTCTTGAAATTACTGCCTATGTAGAGCAGAAATTGAACAACCTTGTGCAACGCATTAATGAATTTGAAAAAGAATATGATGGTGAACTATATAGTATAATTTCATATCGGATAATAGAGATTGAAATTGCTGAACTGAATGAGTTGCTCAACCAACTTCAAGAAAAGTGCTGGAGGAACAATGATGAGAGAACTTATCTGGATACACAGGTAACCAGGGCACAGTACTGGTTGAGTACTGTGTGTGCGTGTGTGTATGCTTGCATGAATGTGCATGTGTGTGTGTGGTGACAGGGCTTGGAGGGTGTGAAGCTACTTGAAACTCCCATGATTGAATGGAATCTAATTCATACCAAACTGAGAACCAACTTGGTATTCTTCTGAGGAAGGGTCACTCGACCCGAAATGTTAACTCTGATTTCTCCATACAAATGCTCCCAGACCTGCTGAGCTTTTCCCGCAATTTCTGTTTTTGTTTCTGATTTACAGCATCTGCCATTCTCTCGGTTTTTACTTGAGATCTTTCCGGTCAGTATGGGTCAATGAATTACAGAAGAAACTTGACAAGGCGTTAGTAAGATCTGACTGTGTCATTAGTAACATCTGATTATTTCAGTTATCCAGTGCCAAAATTGGCTACCATGTTTCTTACATACCAACAGTGACCAAACTGAGGTGGTCTAAGGCACCATTTAATTATAATTCCTTTCTGTATCCAACAGGCACAAAATATTACCAACAAAGTAGATGAATTAGAGAAATATGACCGACTTAAAGTCATTCAAGAGCACAGAAAAAATACCATCCTGAAAAGGAGTCTAACCTCTTGCCAGAATGCACTGTTAGTAACACCAACTCCATATGTCACTACACAGCCAGGTGAGTAAAACAGGCAGAGCTAACATTTTTATCAGTGTCAACACACAACAGGAAGAAGAATCTGCCCTGATGTTTTCTGTTCAGGACATATGAAATCTTTCAGCTGTGAAACACTATTTGCATTGAGTTTTGTTACTTCTTGCTTTTGCACCCAAGAAACACTGTTGTTTAAAGGTAAATGGATCAGAAGAAAAAATAGTGAATCAGTTTCAGAATTGATCATATTTAGCCTTTACATAATACTCAGGAATCAGTGACTAGTTAATACAAGCCCAAGCTGTTACTAGATGTTTTGATATTTTATATAATCATCCAGTAATAAAAAGAGACCATTTGGACCATTATGCCTCTGCCAGTTCTTTGAAAGAATAATGTAATAAGTCCCATTCTACAGCTCTTACATTGTAGCCCTGTAATGTTTTCTCTGACTTCGCACCGCATCATTTGTCTCATGGTATTGCCATCTCAGCTGCTTGCAATTGCAGATCAACTATAAACGCTACTTCTCTCCAAATTGCATAATCACCTATTTTATTAACTCCATTTGGTTTTATCCTACTCTCACAATGCTGCATTTAAAGCACAGAGAATACAATTTAAGTCAGACAGCAAGTAAACAATGGTAGTGGTTCGCCAGGCAAGGTATAAAGTCCCACAGGTACAGTATCCTAGTAGTTATTTCACTGAATTAACCAACAAGTGGTTTTGAGTTCTAATCCTAGAATGCCAAATTGGGAAATTGAATTCAATAAATTTGGGGAGAAAGAAGCAGAAGCACTGGAAATACACAGCATCAGTGCAAAAGGGAAGAGAGTTCAGAACTGCAATTTTTATAAGAACAGCAGCTATACATTTGTAGCCTGGCAGCAACAAAAATTCCTTCCGGAAATAGAACTTGCCACTGTGACGCCATCTGCCCTGCCTATGTGTCTGGTCCTAAAATAAAACAAAGAACTGTAGATGCCGAAATCTGGAACAAAAACCGAAGTCGCTTCAGAAACTCAGCCTTAGGTCATTGGACTCAAAATGTTAACTGTTTTCTCTTCACAGTGCTGCCAGACCTACTGAGTTTCTCCAATAATTTTTGCTTTTGTTTGTCCCTCGATATTTAATAGCCTTACCATCACCGAATTCCCCCACTACATACATCCTCGGGCTTATCATTGACTAGAAATTGAATTGGACTAGCCACATATATAACATGATCAACAATTTTTGATTTTGTCCCTGGTCCTAAACTTGGACCTAATGTAGTCAGAGTATCATTGGAAAGTACAATTTATAGTGGAACATAACTAAAACGTAATAATTTATGTCAAATATGTATGAAACCTTGATTAGAAATACTCAACTGTGCATGTTCAGATCCATATTACAAAAAGGACATCAAAGGACCAATGAAGTTCTGCAAGGAAAATGCCAAGACTGTGTAGGAAAATATCAGGAAAGACTAAACAAGCTAGGATCTTTTCTCTTGAAGAATAATAGGTGAAGGGTGCTGATGGAGATCTAAAATTATGAAGGGTTGATCACATCAAAAGGGAAGTATCAAATGCATTTTTTGCTCTTACCATGTTTTGAGTATGCTATTATGCTTTACATATTGCTGTTTTCTCAATGTTTATGGGATTTCTCACAGGGTCCTGTTCCTTCGGAAGATTAAAAGCAGTCTCCTATCCCAGGAGTTCAATGCTTAATCATTTTGGGACATCCTATCCATATGGTTCCTGGGGGAAAGATCCGCTGCCAGCTCCCGGGAAAGAGGATCAACACTGGCTTGTAGTTCTAACCAGTAGTAATAGATTTGGAACTAAGATTCGTGTTTACAGCTCTTATTCGAAATTACTCACCAAAGGTGCTTTTAAGGATATAAGTTTTCAAACCTATAATCCTCAAGGCCCTGGTGGGGTAATGTATGGAGATGCCTACTATTACAATTGCTATAACTTAGACAAACTCTGCAGGTTTGACATGACCACACAAAATGTCATATCTGCCACCCTGCCATTTGCTGGTTTTAATGACAAGTTTCCATACTGTACACTTGCTTCCTGTTATGTGTACACAGACATGGATCTAGCAACAGATGAAAACGGGCTGTGGGTGCTCTACTCTACTACATTCAATTTTGGAAACTTGGTTGTCAGTCGACTCAATACGACTGACCTCTCACTACTCGAAAGTTGGAACACCACCTTATTCAAACGATCAGCATCCAATGCCTTTTTGGTGTGTGGGGTTGTATATGCAACCAGATATGTAAGTCCTGAAATAGAAGAAATCTTTTATATGTTTGACACTACCAGCGGAGTCGAGCGATATGATTTGAAAATCCAATTCCGAAAAGTTTTGCCTGGCATTCAGTACATGAACTACAACCCACAGGATAAGAAGTTGTATGTATACAGTGATGCTTATGTTATTAGTTACAGTTTAACATTTGAATAACCTCTGACCAGAAGTTCTAATAATCAAGCAATAAAGGGAACCTATTCAGGTCCAGCTAATAGGAGGAAGCTAAATACAAAAAGATATATTTAGAGACAATACGTGACAGTATTGCTTGAAATGACAGAAATGCAGGTGAAGCAGCATCTATGGAATTAGAAACAGGTAATGTTTCAGTTTGACAACATTTCAACAAGGCACACCTGTATGGTTCTTCGCAGTAATTTACATGTTTGAATATAATTAATAAGGATTGCAGCAAATCATATGGATACTTAATGTTTGAAACATCTCAGTTAAGACTGGACTAGATGTAGTCTGAAATAATTCAATACAAATATTGCTTCAATACTGTGCGTTTGAATGTAGTATGCAGTGTAACCACAATATGTAACAAGTAACTCAGGTCATTCTGATAGTAGAGCAAAATGAGATTGATGTAACTACTGGTACTCTCGTCTATGCATGTCAACATTTAACATCTAGCAGCATAGAACAACTACTGATCAATAACAGTTATTATATGAATAATCATAACTTGTTGAATTCCATTCATTTAAAACATTTAAAAATTAGATCTAATATTAAAGTGAAAAACTATTATGATGGTGAGCTATTTTCTCATTATGTGCTTGTGTTGCAATTAAAGAATATGTTTTCTACAATCTGGACATAGCATATGCACAGCATCCTTTATCATCCCAAGTCTTGTGATGTCGCAGATTAATTCGTTCTTCTTACTGATTTGTATTAAAGATCATACAACTTTACTGATAAACCAGCTTTCCATATTATTTCCCTCTACTGATCATTGCGCTAGGTATTCCATGGATGGCAGCAACCATTTTGTGTCAGTTCAAGCCTTTGTTGTTCCAAGCTTTTGAACCAATAATATTGAGAGAATAGCAATATACTTCCAAGACAGAATGATGCAACTTGGAGGGAAACTTGGAAGTGTGCAATTTCCATGTAACAGCTGTCCTTATCCTTCTAGGTGATGGTAGCTTATACACATTTAGGAGGTACTGTGAAAGAACCCTTGGCAAGTTACAGCACTGCACTCAAAAATGGTATACAATGCTGCCACAGTACACCAGTGGTGGAGGGAGTGAATTTGAAGGTGCTGGATTCCAGTTATGTTTATGGTTGATCGTGATTCCGATCATGTGAGACAAGGCTTAAGTCGGTTGAAACGTTTTAAGTCAGACAATTTTAAAGCTAGACACATATATTTGTTTTCATAGTCACTAAAATAATTTAAGTTTCTCATCTAGTAGACCAGTGATGCACTCGTTAAATACACTGTCTCACTACTGCCTTTATTACTGGAACAGTAAAATAGAGACACAGGGTAGGAGTTTAAAGAGTTAACAATCTGAATTCCAACATCAGTTTTCCCACTTCCAGTTTTAATGGATAAGACAGGAGGGGGAGTATCCAATCTGTTTCTGGAAGTTAGGGGTGGAGGGTGTAATAAAGGTGATGGGTTGGCATTTTAAATATTATAATAAGACTGTGAGCCTTATTTCCATTTACTATTTTGAATTTACATAAGATTTATAATGGCAAAGAGAATCTGGTAGCTAAACACAGATGAGGACCGTCAGGTCCAAGAAGAAAGTACCACTTCATTTATCTGTTAAATTCCATGTGCTAGGTTAGGCAACCTGTGGTCAGACCCCCTCTCTCTCCTGACTCTCCCAGTGAAGCACCAACCTCTTCTTCCAGTCTCTGATTTCCCCCACGCGTCCACCTGACCTGCAGGCTTCCGATCCCACTCCCAGGTGACTGCATTCAGAAGTCTGGCTTAATAAGTAAGTCACCTGTCCTAAGACAATCTGCTAAGACAATTAGCCATTTCCATAAGAAAAAAACATAAAATTTACAAAATGGAAAAGTTCATTTAGTCCAACCAATGTCAGTGTTTACATTTTGCACATGCAAATCATTATAACCAAATCTACCTACCTCAAAAATTGTTTCACTGACTGTCTCAACCACCTATCTAACTTAACATTGAGTAACCGAGATTTGAAAAAGGCATTCAAAATCATAAAATAGTTTGACAGAGTGGATAGGGAGAAATAGAATAGTTGAGAACCAAAAGAGACTGATTTAAGATGACTGGCAATAGAACCATAGGTGGTATGAGCAAAAACACTTTATGGAGCCTAAGAGTGTGGCGGAGGCAGACTCAGTCTTTGTTTTCTCGGGGAATTGGATAATTTTCCGAAGAGAATAATTTGTGGTAAAGGAAGGGGTATGGGATTTACTGAGATAGCACAGTGTGGAGCTGGAGGAACACACCAGGCCAGGCAGCATCAGAGGAGCAGGAAAGCTGACGTTTCGGGTCGGGACCCTTCTTCAGAAATGGGAGAAGGGAAGGCGGCTCTGAAATAAATAGAGGTGGGGCGGCAGTGATAGCAGTAGATAGTGGAGCGGATAGGTGGGAGAGAAGATGGACAGGTCAAGGAGGCGGGGATGAAGCTAGTAAAGGTGAGTGAGGTAGGCAGTGGTGGGGATTGGTCAGTGAGGTAGGAGGATCGGATAGGTCGGAGAGAAGACGGACAGGTCAATGAGGCAGGGATAAGAGGGGGGCTGGTCTTGGGATGAGGTCGGGGGTGGGGAGATTTTGAAGCTGGGTAAATTTAGGGATTTACTGAGTTGTCCTTGCAGAGATTTAGCACTGACCCATGGGGCCAAATGGCCTCCTGTGTAACGACATCAGCTACTATTCCTTGATGTGAGTTCCACAACTGTCAAAAGATTTTTATTCCTTTCTGTTCAGAGACCATTACATTTAAAACTAGGGAGATGCTGATTTAGTGGAAATGGCACTGGACAAGTAATCCAGAGGCCCAGGCTAACATTCAGGGGACATAGATTCAATCTCATCAAGCTGATGAGTTTTAAAATCAATTTGTAAAATCTGAAATTGAAAGCTAGTCTCAGTAATAGCGATCATGTCAATTGTTGTAAAAATCAATCTGGTTCACTAATGTCCTTTGGGGAAGAAAATCTGCTACAGTTACCTAGTCATGCCTAAATGTGACTCCAAATCCACAGCAACTCAGTTGACTCTTGAACTCACTGGCTTGCAAGGTAGCTAAGGACAATCACTGATTGACAATATTACTGGCCTGGCTCAAGACTCTCAAATACTGTGATAGAATAAGAACGTGTTGTTGATGATGTTCAGTAGTGCAATGGTTGCTGTGCAAATCAGTCTAGTGATCTGTATCTGATATAAGGTGCACATTGTATCACTGTGTGCAGTAGCGGTGAATCAGCAAGTGACAGGAATACATGATCAATAAAGAAAAGCACCAGCACCAGCTCACTTCCACTATAGTTTACTCATTGAAAAGTAAAATATGCTCTTACTATTGGTTGAAAACTGTTTACTTATATGAAATTATTTTATCAGCTCCTGATCCTGCAGCAAATGTGGTAACAGATTCCACGATGATAACTTCTGCTCATAGCTTCTGAACCCACGATGTGCTCTAGTACCAAGGTCGCTGGAAGGAAGTACGGCTATAAAACATAATGTATTATTAAAGGCAATTCTGAATCTTGGGTGAATCAGAGACAAAGGTTCCATAGGATGAATTAGCTCACTACCTATACTAAATACTATAATACTAAAACGTACTCATAGTAACTGGTGTAGATCTTACCCACACATATTTTGCTTCTGTCTTCACTATAAAATTTACAAACATCACTTGAGCAATAGCTATAAATCAGGATGTGGAAGGGAGAGAGGAACTTAGTAAAATTATAATCATGAGGGAAATGATACTGAGAAAATTGACGGAGCTGCAATCTGACAAGTGCAAGCCCAGATGAATTTCATTCTACGGGCTTAAAAGAGATTGCTAATGAAGTAGTGGATGAGTTGGTATTATTTTTGCAAAGTTTTATAGATTCTGGAAAGGTTCCATTGAACTAGAAAATAATAAGAAAGGCAGAAAGTAGGAAATTATAGGCCAGTTAGTTGATGTCTATCAGAGGAAGCTGTTAGAATCAATAATTAAAGAGACTGTAGCTGCACATTAAGAAAAATATGAGGTAATTGGCAAGAGGAGAATGATATGGTCAAAGGGAAATCACATATAACTAATATAAAGGGGAGTCTGCAGACACAATAGATTTGGATATCTAGAAAGCATTTGATAAGGTGCTACATCAAAAGTCATTATGGAAAATAAAATCTCATGATATAGGGATAACATATTAGCATGGATAGAAGATTGGCTGGCTTGCAGAAAACAGAGAGTATGCATAACTGGGTCTTTATTTGGAAGAATGTGATCAGTGGAGTACCACAGGGGTCTGTGCTGGAGCTTCAACTTTTTACTATTTATATAAATGGCTTAGAAGAGGCAAGTGAAGGCATCATATTTAAATTTGCAGAAGACTCCAAGATCGTAAGAAAGTGTGATGTGAAGAATACATAAAAATGTTGCAGACGGATTGAGTATGTTGAGTGAGAGGGCAAATATCTGGCAGATGAAGTATAATATGAGAAAATGGCAGGAAGAATGGAAAAAAAAGAGTATTTCCTAAATGGAGACAACTGCAGAATCCTGAGATGCAGAAGTATTTACTTGTTTTGGTGCATGAATCACAAAAAAGTTAATATGCTGGTATGCACATAATCATTGGCCCATATTCTTAATAACAAGAGGAGTTGAACATAAAAGGATGTTATGCTTCAGTTGCAGGTCATTGGTAAGACCACATCATGAATATTATGTGCAGTTGTAGTTTCATTTTAAGAACGATTTAAATGCATTAAATTGGTTCAGAGTTGGTTTACTGGATTGGTACCTGGAATGAGCCTATTTTTCCGTTAGGTTTAGAAGAGTGAGGTTTGACTTGATTTAAGTTTGCAAAATCCTGAATGGTGTTGACAAGATAGATGTGGGAAGGATGTTTTCTCTTGTGCTTTAAAATTAGGAATTGCCCTTTCAGGACAGAGTATTGAATATTCTCTAATATTTCTTTTCACTAAAAAGATTTTGAGACTTTGGAACTCTTTGTTTCAGAAAGCGATGGAGGCGAGATCACTTAGATTTTTAAGACAGAAGTAGACAGTTTTTTGGTAGACTGGATAATAAACAACGATCGGAGGTAAATGAGAATGTGGAACTTAAAACACAAGCAGGTCAGCCATGATCACATTAAATGGTGCAGGAGGCTTCAGGGACTGAATAATATATCTCTACTCCTATTCTGTATATTTGTATGTTCACAAAATCCAAAATATCAGAGGACTGATAACTGCTATTCCGTGGCAGCTGTAGTTCAGATAAACATGTTACTAAGAGCTAAGGAGGAAAAATGATCCATTAGGGTTTTCATGACTGATTGCAATCCAATGTCGTTCTCCCATTCACTTGTGTGGATATCAGTGATGATGGGATTATATTTGGCTGTGATGCCACTATGGTAGAGCGTGCAGGTTATAGATATCAAAAGCAGATTACTTCCAGGATAAGTTGCTCATGGTTTACTGTATTCTTGAAAAGATGATGCCTCAAACACGATAACATTTCCTCAGTACTGCACTGAAGTGCCAAACTAGCCTATTGCTCAAGTTTCTGAACTTTGTGTTTGGAGGCAAGACTGCGACGATTAAACCGGAGTTGACAGTTGAAGGAGTCGTTGATTACAAACAAACAGATTAGGCATTGGAATAAGAAAATCAACAAACATTGCAATCTCGGAGAAGCATTTTTTTTTAAATTGCCATTTTTTGTTTACTAGATAGAAAAATCTTGCCTTAGTACTGTACAGAAACATGATAGTGATTCAACAGGGCACACTAATGGCTAAGTTCACAAATTTGTGTAATATATTTTAAGTCTCATTTGCACACCATGGCACAGGGCAGCAGATCTCAGTTGGACTTTGGTTAAATCAGGGAGCAAGCTCCTGTCAGAGATCCTGCCATACAGTGCAGCCAGACAAAGCTATTCCGGCTTCCCAGAAGTAACTATACCTGGATGATAGTCATTCTTTCTAGACAGATGAGGATTAGTGATGGTGTTATAATATTTGTCCAATCCTTCTCAGTATCGTTGACACAGGTTACCTTCCAATGGCCAGCTGGTGTATGAATTTAGACAGCAAGCCTTATAGATCAATGCCCAGAATCCTGGCTACAATCATTATATCTTCATTCTGAGAGGGTCCCTTGCGCCCACTGTATTTGAGCCACCAAGAAAATCAAAACATGGTTAATCTCACCTTAGGCATGATGATCCTTAGGTTAAACCAGCAGTAATTGTCTCTTTATAATGTGAGAGCGGCCCTATGGTCCTCTGGGACAGTGGTGACTTTACCTTTTACTGGGTGACAGACTATAAAACAGTGAATGTGATGAATTAGGGATTTTGGTAAGATAGGGAGGGAAGTGCACCTTTATTTTTCTAAATTTTTCAGCCTCCAGAAGGGTAGGAATTGAAAAGCTGCATGGGAAGGCACAAACAACTAGTGATCCTCGCCGATCCTCAAAATGCATTCAGATAAAAATAAACATTACAGGAAAACAAGTAAACAATTGCTTGGTAAGTATTTTGCTCACTTCCCTTATCTTTTAAAGCCCATCAAAAACAATTACCAGAAGTTACATTAGCATTTGGAAAATTTCTGAATGGTAATCTTATGGAAGTGGCGGAGTTTATTAATTATAAAGTAATTCATAGAAATAAATTAATTGAGACACAATAAGGATGAACGGAGAAGGTGATGTGCTGCAAATATAGGATATGTGAGCTTCTAGATGCAAGGCATTAGTAGCCCAATGAACTTGGCTCAGAGTTTATGAGTTAGAGGTGGAGCTGCAGTCACTGATGCATCAGGAAGGGAGAAACTTATTCTGAAAACTTTATTCCAGGAGGTGCCCACAACCCTGAGGAGAGTGTCTTCCAATTTGGTCAGTGGTGAGGGACAGGAGGGTGTTTTGTCAGGATACGGAACCTCTGCTCAGGACTGGAGGGAAGATGTAGTGGGAGCAGAAAGATTCAGTTGCTGCGGTCCATTTAGGTACCAACGACACAGCCCAGACAAGAAAAAGGCTTATGCACAGGCAGTCTGAGGAGATAGGCACTAAATTAAAAAGCAGAACCTCAAAGATAATAATCCAGAAATGAGCTATGAGCAAATTGGCATAAAACAAATAAAATTAGAGAAATGAATATATGGCTCAAAGAAAGATGACAGAGAAATTGGTTCTATTAAAGTGCAGCTAACTTCAGTGAACTTGCAAATTGGGTTAGGGATAGGTCAACAGAGGTGCAGTGGCAGATATTTTAGGGGATATTTCAGAATACGCAGAATAGTACATTCCAACAAGAATGAAAATAATCAACTTGAAGAGAAAGCATATAATTGTGTAAAGATGGTGGCAAGTCAGAAGACTAGACAGAATATAAAAACATGAAAGGATGAAGAGGGAAGAAAATAGATAACAAGAGAAAGCAAGCTAGAAATATAAAAGAGATCGTGAGAGTTTCTATCAATATATAAAAAGGAAAAGAGTTATCAAAGTGATCACTCATCCTATAGAAAGTGAGTTTAGGGAATTAATAACAGAAAATGAGACGATGACAGATGATTTCAATAGCTATTTTGCACTGGTCTTCACCATAGAGGATACAAGTAACATCTTAGAATTAGCTGTAAATCAGGAAATGGGAGGGAGGGAGGAATTTAAGAAAATGACGATTATCAGGGAAGTGGTACTGAGCAAATATTGGAGCTATGTGCTGACAAGTTCCTAGGTTCTGATGGATTTCATTTATGGGTTTTCAAAGACATAGCTAGTGAGATAGTTGATGCATTGGCTTTAATTTTCCAAAATTCTATAGATGTGGGGAGGGTTCTATTAGAATGAAAATAGTGAATATAAGATATTTATTAAAAAAATAGAGAGAAACAGAAAATCACAGGGCAGTTAGCTTAACGTCTGTCATTGGGAAAATATTCAAAGTTTGTTATTACGATTATTGTTAATAAAATTCTGGCAAACAGAGTATAATATGGGAAAATTGTGAACTGTCCACTCTGGCAGGAAGAACATAAACAGAATATTAGGAACACAGGATTAGGAATGGGCCATTCGGTCCTTGAGGCTGTTCCACCATTCAATGAGATCATGGCTGCTCTGTGGCCTAACTTCATATACCTGCCTTTGGCCCATATCCCTTAATAGTTCTGTTTAACAAAAATGTATTATCTCACATTTAAAATTAACAATTGATCCAGCATCCACTAACACTTGTGAAAGAGAGCTCAAAACATCTACCACTCTTTTAGTGTAGAAGATTATAAAAATGGTGGGAGACCACAGAGCTCTGAGGTGCACAGAATCAGGCAGATCTAGTGCATAAAGCTCATAAGGTTAGTACACAACTACAGAAGTAGCTAAGAAAGCTAATGGAATATTAATATTTATTGTGAGGGAAACTGAATGCCGAGTAGGGAAGCTAGGCTTCAGTTACATAGGGTATCAGTAGGATCATCTCTAGAGAACTGTGTACAGTATTGGCTTCCTTATTTGAAGAAAGACGTACATGCATTGGAAGCACTTCAGAGAAAGATGACTAGACTAATACTTGGATAAGGCTGAAGATAAGGCTGAAACACTTGCAGCAATCTTCAGCCAGAAGTGCCATATGGATGGATCATCTCAGTCTTCTTCAATGGTCGCCAGATGCCAGTCTTCAGCCAATTCAATTCACTCCACATGATATCAAAAAATGGTTGGAGGCACTAGACACTGCAAAGGCTACAGGCCCTGACAACATTCCATAGTACTAAGACTTGTGCTCCAGAACGTGCTGCACCCCTAACCAAGCTGCTCCAGTACAAGTACAACACTGGGATCTATCCGACAATATGGAAAATTGCCAGGTATGTCCTGTACATAAAAAGCAGGACAAATCCAAACCGGCCAATTACTGTCCCGTCAGTCTATTTTCAATCAACAGTAAAGTGATAGAAGGTGTCATCAACAGTGCTATCAAGCAGCACCTGCTCAGCAATAACCTGCTCACTGACACGCAGTTTGGGTTCCGCCAGGGCCAATCAGCCTCCTGAATCTAACCTCAGGAGGTTACCATTGACCAGAAACTCAATATAAATTCAGTGGCTGTAAGAGGTAGTCAGAGGCTAGGAATACTGCGGCAAATAACTCACCTCTTGATTCCTAAAAGCCTGTCCACCAAGAGTGTGGTGGAATACGCCCCACTTGCCTGGATGAGTGCAGCTCCAACCACACTCAAGAAGTTTGACACCATCCAGGACAAAGCAGCTGATTGATTAGCACCACATCCACAAACATTCAGTCCCTCCACCACTGATGATCAGTTGCAGCAGTGTGCACTATCTACAAGTTTCACTGCAGAAATTCAACAAATCCTGAGACAGCAGCTTCCAACCCCATGGCAACTTCCATTAAGAATAACAAGGACAGCAGATACATGGAAACACTGCCACCTGCGAGTTCCCCTCCAAGCCACTCACCAGCCTGATTTGGAAATATATCAACATAACTTCACTGTCGCTGGGTCAAAATCCTGGAATTCTTTCCTGAATGGCATTATGGGTCCCTCAACAGATGGATTACAGCAGTTCAAGGAGGCAGCTAACCACCACCTTCCTAAGGGCAACTATGGACATGCAATAAATGCTGGCCAGCCAGGAACACACACATCCCATGGGTGAATAAAAAAAAATGGGGTGGGTTTCCTTATGAGGAAAGGTTGGACCAGCTAGACTTGCACCCACTGATTGGAGAGATAACTTAATTGAAAGATATTTGATTCTGAGGGATAATGATAGGGTGGTTGTGGAAATGATATTTCCTCTTGAGGGAGAATCTAGAGCTACCTGTCACCTATTTAAATACATGGGCTTTTTTCCCCTCACAAGCTTATGAGTCTTTGGAATTCCCTTCCTCAGATTCTTGATAAGCAAGCAGTTGAAAGGTTATCAGGATAGGGCAAGGCTGTGCAGCAATCAGATCAGCCACGGTCTTAGTCAAAGATGAAGTAGATTTAAGGGGCCCGAACAGCTCTGTGCCTAGTTTGAACGTCCATATTTAAGTTAGTGCTGAACATCTCAGGCTGCTTGATTAAAAGCAGGTTTTCCGATTGGCTTCCCAATGCACTTATTTGTTCATAAGTGTTCAGCAACATTCCTTCCAAACTGCGCAGTCATTAGGCAAATTTAAAGGGCCCACACATCTAAATAAACTTTGCAATAAATATTTAGAAGGCCCATTGCTATCCTGGTTTTTGCTATCAGAGTCCTTTGCAGTGCAACTTGTGTCCTACCTCAATGGCTAGCAAGCAGACACCTGCACAATCTTGGGTCGAAGCCCTGGTTATGGGGTAGTTTTCCCCAATCTCTCACCATGTGCACATCCTGCCTGTAATCCATCCTTAATGATACATGCATTGTCAGTAACTGTGTTTCTGGCTGGAAGTGTGAAAAGTGTCATCATGGTGCTGTGTCTCTACCATTGACCCTTCATGGTGTTCCTCCACTGCTGGGTCAAGGTGCACCATTTGGATATCTCAAAGAAAAAAGAGAGAAGGGTAGAACTGTAGGGATGAAAATAAAGCAAGACTTTCATACTTAAACAGGGTGAAGTAGGAAGTGAAAAGAATGGGATTTATCTTTGATGGTTTCAGGCCACCAGTGACCAATTTCAATGGTGCGTGTTCCAAAAATGACCAGTACTGTCTCCTATTTGGGAACACCTGTGCCCCTCTCATTAACTCCTGCTGCCTCCAGTTGTTTAGAATCTTGTCCCAGAAGGAACAAGGAAATATGTCAGTGAATGTGATACAATCTATTTAAGTGATGTGGCTGTCATGGAAGAAAAACTAGCTTTGTGTGAAAGCGATAAGCTGTTTTGGGACTGGAATCAGTGCTAGTTGGGTGAGGGTAAGATGAAGCTATGAATATTACATGTAAGTCCTGATTGATAGATCCAATTTAGACCTGAGTAAGCATAAACCAATTTTTACAAATTAGAGGAAATACCAATATCTAAGAATACTGTACTACAAAGTCAAACACAAGTACCTGAATGGACTGGATAACCTTCTATATCGATTCCTGTTGAAAATGGGGGAAAAAAAACAATGTAAGTAAATAGTTAAACCTAGACAGGAATTTGATGGAACAATCTTTATTTAGACTTACCAAGTTTCGTATGGAATAGGCTTCTGATCATATTTGGAAACCGATGGCTCTGAATGAAGGTGATACTGAAAAGCAACACATTGTGGTTATGTTAAAACTCTAACAGGGGAGTTATATAACAGTAGAACAATGGGGAGAAATTAAATTTTGAATCTACCTTCCAGGACTGGGTAATGTTGGGTTTCAAATATCTGACTGCATAACCAGAGAAGTGTATATCTGAAAGGAACAGCAAAAAAAAAGTCAGTGGACACACCCAAAATGTACAATACACTTTATTGTACTGAACTAAGGTATGACATAACTCAGGGAAAGTGGTGGCATAACTATAATGTAACGAGATTAGTAATCCAGAAGCCCAGCCAAATGCTCTAGGAACATGGGTCCCAATCCTACCTCAGTAGCTAGTAGAATTTGAATTCAATTAGTAAAGCTAGAACTGAAAGCTAGTCAGTAATGCTACCCTGAAACTACTATTAATTACCATTAAAAACCTATCAGGTTCACTAATGTTCTTAAACCTGCCATCTTTACTAGATCTGAAGGATGTTGTTAAACTTGAGAGGGTGCAGAAAAGATTTACAAGGATGCTGCCAGGACTAGAGGGTTTGAGCTATAGCGATAGGTTGAATTAGCTGGGGATTTTCTCCCTGGAGCATTGGAGGCTGAGGGGTGACCTTACAGAGGTTCATAAAATCATGAGGGGCATAGATAAGGTGAAGAGCCAAGGTCTTTTTCCTTGCATGGGGAGTCCAAAACTAGAGGGCATAGGTTTAAGGTGAGAGGGGAAAGATTCAAAAAAAGACTTTCTCACACAGAGGGTGGTGCGTATGTGGAACAAGCTGCCAGAGGAAGTGGTGGAGGCAGGTACACTTACAACATTTAAAATGCATCTGGATAGGTAAATGAATAGGAAGGGTTTAGAGGGATATGGGCCAAATGCTGGCAAATGGGATAGTTCAGTTTAGAAAACTGGGCCGGCTCAAGGGTCTGTTTCTGTGCTGTCTGACTCTATGACTCCACTGTAGGGGACTGAAACACCAAATATTACAAATGATTACGATGCTAGAATGGAAAAGGGTAGATTTTAGGAACCTAAAAGTTGAACTGGACTACGTTGATTAGAAATGCATTTTAGTAGATAAAACAGTGGATGAAGAATGGGAGAATTTTTCAAGAGTGATGAATAGCTTGCAAGCTAGATACATACGCATGAGAAATAAATATAGGGTATCCAAAGTTGGAGTACCCCAGATGACTAGGATATTGATGAGAAAGTAAGAAAGAAAAAAAGGCGTATGATGCACAAAAAATAATAATAGCAATAGAAATCTTGAAGAGTATCTCGAATGCAGGAGAACGGATCAAGCTGGAATAAGGAAGTATGAAGAAAGGATGGCAGGCTGCATTAAAACAAATAGTAAAATGTTCTTCAAACATATTAATAGTAAAAGATTAGTGAAAGATAGAATGGGGCCCATAGGAACAAGCAGGTAAGCTGGTCACTGAAGCAAAAGGTATGGCAGTGGTACTAAATGAATACTCTGCTTCTGTCTTTACCAAATTAGAAAATGGTGATGATGGCCCAGTTGAAAATGTGGGTGTTAGGCAACTCCACATCATAGTGATAGACAAAAAAAAGTTGTTAAAAAGACTGGCATTACTCCAGATACAGTAGTCGCCAGGCCTGGATGGGATGCATCCTAGATTGCTGAAAGAGATAAGGGAGCAAATTACGGAGCTGTTAACAGAAAATTTCCAGGCCTCTCTGAATGCAGGATTAGTCCCAGGGGACTGGAGGATTATAAATGTGGTGTTGTTGTTTAAGAAAGCAATAAAAGATAACCTCAGAAACTGCTTTCAGCGTGACATCAACAGTGGGAAAACTGATGGAAGAGATAACGCAGGATAAGATAAATATACACTTAAGAGAAAAATAAGTTAATACTAGACAGTCAATATGGATTGGTCAAGAGCAGGTCATATCTGACAAATTTAATTGAGCTCTTTGACAAGGTGAGACAAACAGTGAATGAGGTTAGTGCTGTGGGTAGTGTATATTTGGACTTTCAGAAAGCATTTTGCTACAGTGCCACATGGCAGGTTGGTTAGCGAATTAGAAATGTTTGGGATTGATGGGTGTTTGGCAGCATTGATTAGAAATTGGCTAAAAGATAGAAAACAGCAGGTAGGTATTGATGGACATTTCTCAGACTGGAGACAAGTTGAAAGTGGGGTTCCCCAGGGATCGGTGTTGGGATGCTTACTTTTCTGACTTACAGTAAAATAATAAAATTCCTTTAACAGTCAACCAGTTAAAAAGAATTAAAATGTGATGATGGTTTTAAACTGGTAACAATTTTGAATCACAATATGTAGCTCAATTAAACTGGCACAATGAAAGTACCAAGAAAGGGTTTTGAGCTTCTTAGTATTTGTTTTATGATGATGACAGTAAAATGTAAACACAGTGCCAGTTTTCAAAATTTGCAAAACAATGAGCGTCATTGCAGCAATCATATTCTCTAAATCTCTCACCTTTGAAGTCCCTTTTGGGAAGCACAAATTCCCCACACTCCGAGACAAACTGAGACCAATCCTTTGAGGCCTTAGTAATCAAAGGCTTATAGTGGCTCCAGGGTTTCTCGATATGAATGCTGGGGATTGTATATCGTTTTCGATCAGGAGAAAATTTGTCACTTGCAGTCAGTGATCCTCCAGCATAGTTAAATAACTGAAAAAGACCAAGAATCACAATTATAAACAAAGTCATAGAATCATACAGTTTCACAACACAGAAAGAGGCCCTTCAGCCCATTCTGTCAGTGCTGGTCATCACGCACCTATCTACTCTCATCCCATTTCCCAGCACTCGGACCACAGCCTTGAACGCTTAGGCGCTTCAAGCGGTCCCCTAAATATTTGTTAAATGTGATGATGGTTCCTGCCTCTACCACCCTTTCAAGCAGTGATTTCTGGATAGGCATAATCCTCTTGCTCAATGATAGCCCTACTAAGGGGAAAAGTTGCTTCCTATCTACTCTATCTATGTCCCCCGTAATTTTGTACACCTCAGTGACGCCCTCCTCAGCTTTCTCTGCTCCAAGAAAATCAGGTCCAGCCTATCCAGTCTCTCATCATTGCTGAAATACTCCAAACCGGTTAACATCTTGGTGAACGTTTTTTTCCACCCTCTCTGGTGCAAACACATCCTTCCTAGATTAGGGGAACCAGAACTGCACACAGTTCTTCAACTGTGGCCTAACTAACATTTTATATTGCCCTATCATAATAACTGCTCTTATATTCATTTAAATAATAAAGGTAAGTATCTAATGTGCCATCTTAATCACATATCCACATGTTCTGTTGACTTCAAGGATCTGTGGACATGCCCACTAGAGCACCTCTGATCCTTTGTACTTCCTAGGATGCTACCATTTATCATGTATTCCCTTCCTCCCAAAATGCATCATATTACAATTCTCAAGTTTAATTCCACTTGTCACTATTCAGCCCATCTGGCCAGTCTCTCTAATCATCCTGATGTCTAAGGCTTTCATCCTATCTATAACACAATCAATTTTCATGTCATCAATTAACTCGCTGATCAAACCTCCAGATTCATGTCTAGATCACTAAAAAATAGCAAAGGAGACAGCTGAATCCTGCAGTACACCAATGGTCATGGTCTTCCAGTCAAAACCAACCTTCAACCATCAGCCTCTGCCTCCTGCCACGAAGACAATTTTGGATTCAATTTGCCAATTGCCCTGGATCCTGTAGGCTTTAACCTTCTTGACCAATTTCCCATGCTAGACCTTGTCAAAACTTCATGTAGACTACATCCACTGCATTACCCTTATTCACACATCTAGTCACCTCCTCAAAAAACTCAATCAAACCTGTCAGACAGGATCTCACCCTGACAAAGCCAAGTTGAACATCGTTGATTCATCCTTGCATCTCCAAGTGAAATTAATTTTGTCCCTCAGATTCTTTGCCAATAGATTTTCTCTCACTGTTCTACAGCTTTCTAGTTCAGCCCTACCACTGTTCTTGAATAATGGTGCCACATTCATTGTTCCCCAGTCCTTTACCGGGTTGCTGCGTCCAGAGAGGATTGGAAAATTGATGTCAAGGCCTCAGAAATCTACTCCCTTGTCTCCCACAACAGCCTACAGTACATTTGATCTCGACCTGGGGACTTATCCAATTTTAATAACTCCTCTCTCCAATTGTAATTTATAGAATCATAGAATTTCTACAGTGTGGAAGCAGGGCATTCAGCTCTTCGAGTCCACACTGACCCTCTGAACAGCATCTCACCCAGACCCACCCTCCTACCCTATCCCTGTAATCTTGCATTTCCCATGGCTAATTCACACAACCTATACATCCCTGGACACTATGAGCAATTTAGCATGGCCAATCCACCTAACCTGCACATCTTTGTTCAAATATATTACAGTCCTCTTCCCTGAATTCTATACTTATATTATTCTTCTCTATTGTGAATACAGTTTAAAGTACTCATTTAAAATCTCACCTATATCTTCTGGCTCCACCCACAGTTTGCCATGTAGGACTCTAACTGGTCCTACTCTTTTCCTGGTTATCCTCTTGCCATTATATATTTATAAAATGCCTTTGGATTTTCTTTCAATTAACCATCCATTCTTTTTCATGTTCCCCCTTCTCTGTTTTCCTAATTTCATTTTTAAGTAACCTCCACACCTTCTATACACCTCTAGGGCTTCTGGTATTCTGAGCCCTCGGTATTTACCATATGCTTTCTCTTCTCCCCCCATATCAATCCTGTACATTGGTCAATATTCAGGGTTCTTTGGAATTTTCTGGTCTCACTCTTCACCTTCTTAGGAATGTGTTGGCCTTACACTTTCATTATATCCTTTTTGAAAGACTCCCATTGTTCCAATGTAAATCTTCCGTGACATAGCTGCTCCAACTCCATCTTGGTCAGATCCTGTTTTATCATTATAAAATGGCCTTCCTCAAAACCTTTATTTCTGATTTATCTTTGTCCTTCTCCATTACTAACTTAAGCATTACTGAGTTGTGGTCACTATTCCTGAAATGCTCTCCCATCAACATTTCTGCTACTTGTCTGGCTTCATGTTTCAAAATTATATCCAGCACTGCTCTGACTCTTATTGGAGTTTCTACATGCTGGCTGAATAAGTTCTCCTGGATACATTTTAAGGGCTGTACCTATTCTAAGCCTTTTACACGTCAATCCCAGCTAATACTGGGGAAGCTGAAATCTTGTACTTATTGCTAACTGATTATTTTTACAGTTGTCTGAAATATACCAACATATCTGCCCTTCTATTTCTCCCTAACTGTTTAGGGGGTCTATAGTACACTCCCAACAATGGGATTGCCCTGCCCGCCTTTTTGTTTTTAAATTTAACACGTGGCCACTATTGAGGGGCCGTCTAGATATCATCTCTCCTTATTATAGTAATAACTCCTTGTTAAATCAACGTTGCTACAACACCTCCTCAATTCTAGTGAATTTTCCATGATAGAAGAACAGATTTCTGATGGACAATTCTCTGGGAAGATAAATGATTGAGGTGGGAGATTCTCTTGGAAGATGAGAGAATTGTGATGAGTGAATCCATAGGAATACTATAGGATTGCAATGTGGATTATTTGTTGGTAGTCACCTTACTTTTAACTAAAGAAATGAAACTTGCCATTATTCAATAATTTGCCTATTAAATTCTTTAATTATTGCATACATGTAGTTTTGACTAATGTAAGATGTAAATAGCTATTTGTTTGTACCAAATCCTTACAGCTGTTTTCTTCACTTTGTCATTATATGTGCTGTGGGGGTTCTCCAATCTCAGTGTCCTCCAAACTGAAGATTGACCTTGATCCTGCCACCAATCTGTACAGTTTAGGCTTGGTCTGTGACTAATTTGTGATTTATTCTTTGTGACTAAGTACAACTATATTACTACTGGTCAACTTGGACTCAAACACTCACCAATGCTGCATGGGTTTGTTTTGGATGGTCAAATAGGGTAAAGGAAGAACTTGCAAAGTCATCTAAAAAACAACAAAAGTGCATCCAAATCAACTCAGTGCAACTACCCACACTAAGAATACCTAGTCCCAGCCCATCTTCAATGGCTATGATCTATAGTAATGAGAACAACGGGGGCACTGTCAGTTCAGTTAATCCTGTGCCATACCAGAGCTATGTGCATTGTAGGAAACAGTGAATAAGCTGCATTTAGAGCCCACTTTGTGCCGATTTAAACCATTGTGAGATTGTGTCACATCTAATGGCTTCAGTATATTTGGCAGTCTCCGATTATACACCCCGTTCTGCATCAATACACACTTAAATGCATCCGTCAAAGTTTTCTCCCTCCGTTCTCTGAGGTCCTTGCCTCTCCTGTTACATGCTTCTTATCCTTACATCCCGGTGCCTCTCTCTCTGGGATCCTTCCTGTCATACAATCATCCTTTTTCTCCTCTGAGGTTTCTTGTGCTCTAACAGGCCCTGTTGCACCCCTCTTTCGTAATCTCTACCTTTCCCTCCTAAGGATCTTTCTTCCACATCCCTAGACGCTTCTCCCACCTCCTACTGAGCTCCATACTTACCTGTTTCTGCTTTCCTCCGTTCACTATCCCACTTTTCTTACCTTTCTCCCGCCCAATTTTCCTCCCTCCGCCCTTTTGTTTGCTCCTGGTCCTGTACACCTTCTTTGTCCTCCTCTGCCCCCACCCCTACCAAAATCCTGCCCCTCCCTCCGGCTCCCGATCCTTGTTACCAGCGGTGCATGTGGTGGTGTTCCTGCAGTGCTCGTTGGGCAGTTTGCTAGCTTCATCGTCCATGTTCATGCGGCGTAAGGTGGGCAGGTCAGGCCGGTACAGGCCCGTTTTCCGGGCGGCCAGGCTAACCCGCCACGGAGGCTTCGGCGCTCCCAGCCCCTCGTACTCATGACCATGTTTCTTCTGCATCTGGCTGCGCGGCCGCGTCCGGGCTCTGAGCCCAGCGCCAACTCACCTCAGCGTCCACAGTAACCTGTATCCAAGGAGCCACATAGTCACTTAGCAACCGAGTATCTCTCACTGTTACCTATTAATGACCCTGTTTTCTTATCGTGTAACAGGCAGCCAGAATCTGAATGTCTCCCCGCTACGTTTTTCAATTCGGAACGAACTTGCCTAATTTATTATCATATTTAATTTTAGATCTCACCAGACAATGACCAGTTCTAGGGCAAATAAAAACTGCGCAGATGACTTTTAATGTCGGGGTGTGAGGTCATGCCTTTTGGTCCGAAGGATCAAGAGGAAGACTTAATTAAATCAGAGAGGCTCCAAGAAAAATGTGCAAAAAACAGAGGGATCTGGGTGTTTGTGGAGAAACACAAAAAAGATAGCATGCAGGTGCAAGCAGATGGAAATTCATCTTTTATTTTTTCCTACCCAGAAGTATTATCACACACAGCTGAGCGATCTTCCCACCGCCAAAATCACCGTGAGTTTTTGTTTGCGTGTTTATTTTAATATTACTATCCACCACCAGAAAACACCTGTATAGACAATTCAATATTTGAACGGAAAGCCCATTATGGCCAATGCAAACCATCGAAAGTGAAGGAGATTGGGGGAGAAGAGAGAAGGGACTAAATCAAAATGGTGTCAGAGTGGGAAATAAAAGCACACTATCCCTACCCCGCCCATCTCTCTCTAAAGCATCTAGAACATTGATGGACACCATGGGCTCCCTCTCCAAGGATGCCTGGGCACAAACATAACTGCGAAGAGGGGCAAATAGTTGGCAGATGTGACCCCCCTCTGCAGCCTGCTGCCTGGACCTGTTTAAATTTTGGCTTTTCTTGCTAGGGAATTGGCACTTAAAAAAAATCTTATCACAACTCTAAGGGGTGTTGGTGAGGCAGCACCTGGAAAACTGTGTACATTTTTGGTGTTCATGTTTAAAAAGGGGGAGTCTGCAGCTGAGGTTGCATGAGGACGTGATGGCCTCGGAAGGGTCACCGGACCTGAAACGTTAACTCTGTTTTCTCCTTCACTGATGCTGCCGGACCTGCTGAGCTTTTCCAGCAACTTTGTTTTTGTTCCTGATTTACAGCATCCGCAGTTCTTTTGGTTTTTATTTAATAGTCAGGAGACCTGGGTTTGAATCGCCCCATGGCAGATGGTGGAATTTGAATTCAATTTTTAAAAAATCTGGAATTAAGAATCTAATGATGACCATGAATCCATTGTCGATTGTTGGAAAAACCCATTTGGTTCACCAATGTCCTTTAGGGAAGGAAACTGCCATCTTTGCCTGGTCTGGCCTACATGTGACTCCAGACCTACAGCATTGTGGTTGACTCTTAACTGCCCTTTGGACAATTAGGGATGGGGAATAAATGCTGCCCAACCAGTAACACCCTCATCCTGTTAATGAATTTAAAAAAGTGAAAGCCCTACCTTCTCAACCTTGCTCCTCACCTTATGTATGGTGACTCTCAGGTTAAACCACCACGACCTCTGGGACAATGGCAACTTAACCTTTGCCTTCATTGAAAATGGATATACTGGCATTCAGAGATTCACAAGACTGATTCCTGCTACAAAGGAGTCATATGTAGGCCAGACCAGGTAAGGACAGCAGTTTCCTTCCTGAAAGGACATTAGTGAACCAGATGGGTTTTTCCCAACAATTGGCAATAGATTCACGGTCATCATTAGCTATTAATTCCATATATTTATTGAATTCAAATTCCTCCATCTGCTGTGGTGGGATTCAAACCCAGGTCCCCAGAACATTATCTGGGTCTCTGGATTAACAGGCCAGCGAAAAAAGTCCCAGCCAGTCCAGCTTATTTTCATAACTCAAATTTCCTGGGAACATCCTGGTAAATCTTTTCTGGACCTTCTGCAATTTAATAATATCCCTCCTGACCAGAACTGCACACAGTGAAGAGGGCTCACCAATGTCCTGTACAGCCTCAACATGACGTCCAAACTCCTACACTCAAAGGTCTGAGCAATAAAGGCAAGCCTGCTAAACTTCTAAGGAGATTTTGTGCTTTGTTGTTAAAAATGGTGTAAAATGTACCGTTTTTACTGCTGCAGGAGTCAGGGCGTTGAGTTATTTAAGCCATGCTGTCAGTTTGAAAAAGAGTGAATTTAAGTAGCTGCATGGTAGTTAAGAAAGTCTTAGCTGCCTGGCAGCCATCGCTATCTTGGATTTGCAACCTCAGAATTTCAGCTCACCACCCTCCCTTTGGGAAGCCATGTCTTAGGAGCTGGAGTAGGATTTTTAAAATTCTTCCACGGGAAATGGGTATCGCTGGCGAGACCAACATTTATTGCCATTCCCAACTGTCCTTATTTCCACAAAAATACTTGATTAGATTGAAACTGCCTTGTTTGCCCACTCCATTAACCAATGTCTTTTACAATTGTGTTGCTGTGTCAAGCTTTTTTTGTATGTGTTTTCAGTAAGTTTTGAGATTGTGTCCTCATACTATAGTGTAAATTCTCTACTAATAATGAGCATGAATCCACAATGACCACTGCTTAACACTATTTCAAACCTTCGCAAATCCGAACCAAACCTATATACTGAATTTTCTTTCTGTCAATGAATTTTCTGTTCTGTTGCTGAATTTCCTCATTCCACATATGCACACTTTGGTGACTCTAATTGTGGCATCACTCATTGTAAAGCCTCACCCAGTCAAATAGCACAGAATTGCTAGGATTCATCTCTTGAGGCCCTTATTTCGATGTATTTGTTCTGAATATGGGGAGAGAATTCAATTGAAGGTCACCTCTGTGGGCACTTTTGAGCTCCTTTTATGTCAGCATGTCAGAATGCACATGACAAGAAATGTGGGAATAAGGACTTGCCACGTTAATGTGCAATGAGGGATCCAAGGCAGAAGCTGAGGTTCCTAGTGCTACAGCTACCAGGTCACCTTAGTATCTGTGAGATGTCTGTTTAAACATTGAATTGGTGATTTAAAAAAAGAAAAGCACACTGAGAATAATTTCATTTACAATCTTTACTTAGCAATACGATACTCCATTGGAATTGTTCATTCATACAAAATAGTTGTTTTCTTCTGTGGCTGGCAGCAAATCTGGTCCCAGAGATATTGAAGACAGCGCCAACGTCCACGATACACTTTAATGTCTTCCTGTTGGGGATCTGATAGACAGAAGATAATTAGTTTATTGAAAAATCATCATTGCTTCAATTCCAAATTGTAACAATTATGCAAATGAACAGCGAATTAAAATTGACATTGATATGGCAATCATTAAAATGAAAATAAATTTGAAAATAATAAAAGAATGATACTGCACCTTATAAAATGTATATGTGCACTACACACAGCAGAATAGACTTTTCAATTTTATGCATTGAGAATTGGCTGCCTGAATTCCACTTGTACACAACGTCACCCTATGATTGACAGCAGTTCTTTCAGTTGTCTTGAGTAAAATAACTGAGTGTTCAAGTCCTACTCTGACAATATGAGCAAAAAACACAGTAGACTGACAGTCTGGCGCATACTAAGGAAGTGCTTGCACAGTAGGAGAGACCACTTTTCAGATGAAATGTTAAACCTTTTCAGACGGACATAAACGTTCCCATGGCATTGTTTGGATGGCCAATATTTATCCCCTAACCAACATCACTAAAAACAGATTATCTAGTGTTGTCAGACTGCTGTTCATGGGAACTGATCTGTGCAAACTGACAACTGCATTGCATATCACATACTTGTTTTAGCTTTTTTTTTTAAATGTTAAACAGACCTGCAGTGCTACTTGTTGTGCATTATGACTCCCTTCTGCAGGGGCAAAATAACATTCAGTCATCAATTTTTAATTTGTAATCATACCTAAGCTGTATTCTTGTCTTTTGGATGAGACATTAAACATAACCCCCCTCTGTATATAAGAGATCATGACACTATCAAAGAAGGGTATTGACGTTCTTCCCTGTGTCTTACCCCATACATATTTTTCAATAGACATCAGAAAGATAGTTATTTAATAGAACTAAGCACTGCACATGCTGAACATCTGAAACAAAAACAGAAATTGCTGGAGAAACTCAACAGGTCTGGCAGCATCTTTGGTGAGAAGAGTCATAAAGACCTACAGTACGGAGACAAGCCCTTTGGCCCAAACTGGGCCGTGCCGACCAAATGTCCATCCATGCTAAGTCCATTTCCCTGCACTTGACCTATATCCTTCTAAACCTTTCCTATCCATGTATTTGTCCAACTGCCTTTTAAATGTTATTAATGTACCCGCCTCAACCACTTCCGCTTGCAGCTCATTCCATATGCATAGCACTCTCTGTGTAAAAAAGTTGCCCCTGAGGTTCCCATGTATTCTTTCTCCTCTTATCTTAAACTGATGCCCTCTAGTCCTCGATTCCCCAATCCTGGGTAAAACACTGAGTGCATTCATCCTGTCCATGCCTCTCCTGATCTTATACAGTTCTATAAGATCCCCCCTCTCCTACACTCTAAAGAAAAAAGTCCTAGCTTGCCCAACCTCTCCCTATAACTCAGTCCCTTGAGTCCTGGCAACATCCTTGTAAATTTCTTCTGCACTCTTTCCAGTTTAATAACATCCTTCCTATAGCAAGGTGACCAAAACTGAACACAATACTCCAAGTATGGCCTCACCAATGTCATGTACAACCATATCATAACTTCCCAAATTCTATAATCAATACCCTGACTGATGAAGGCCTGTGTGCCAAAAGCCTTCTTCACTGCCCTATCTACCTGTGACTCCACTTTCAGAGAACCGTGCACCTGAACTCCAACGTCCCTATATTCCACCACACTCCTTAAGGCCCTACCACTCACCATGAAACTCCTACCTGGATTTGACTTTCCAAAATGCAACACCTCACGCTTATCTATATTAAACTCCATTTGCCATTTCTCAGCCCACTTCCCCAGCTGATCAGGATCCTGCTGCAATTTCTGATAACCTTCCTCACTGTCCACGATACCACCTATTTTACTGTCATCCGTAAACTTACTAATCATGTCTTGTACATTCTCATCCAAATCATTGATACAGATAACGAACAGCAATGGGCCCAGCACTGACCCCTGAGGCACACCACTACACACAGGCCTCTAAGTCAGACAAGCAGCGATGAATTGTGGCTCGTTTAAATAGTGACAGAGCTGCATCAGGACACTATTTAAATGAGCCACAACTGCAGCAATCTGGAACTACGCAAAGTGGAACAGGAGCACCTATACAGAGTCTTCAAAAGGAATGGATACCCGAAAAGCACCATCTGCCATAACCTCCGAGATAGACCACAACAGGAAGACATGACACGATCAGACTCACTAATCACCCTACTGTACATCAAGGACATTTCAGAGATGATCACAAGACTATTCAGAACCCTGCTATCAGTGTAGCCCACAAACCAACAACCACCCTTCAACAGCTACTGATGAACATAAAGGATCCCATACCCAAAACCAGCAAAACCGGTGTAATATACAAAACACCATGCAAGGACTGTGAGAAATATAGGCCAAACTGGAAGAAAACTGACTATATAGATACACAAACACCAACTAGCCATCAAGAGACACAACCAATTCTCACTTGTCTCACTACACATGGACAACGAGGGACACGAATTCGACTGGGACAGCACATCCATAATTGCACAAGCCAAACAGAGACACACCAGGGAATTCCTGGAGGCCTCATATTCCAACTGGAACTCCATCAAAAAACATATCAAATTAGACCCATTGTACAAACCACTGAGAAACAGAACGGGAAGTAATACCAACCACCCCAGCAAACTGAGGCATATAAATAACAAGCAGGACAGAACACCGACGCTTCACTGGAGGCGCACTGATGACGTTATCTATCAGGGTGACGAAACATGTGCAACCAAACCTATTGGCTCAGTGAGCATGTCTACAACCTAAGTTGCATTTTCTATTTCTCTAATCAGCCTAATGGTAGATATTATGTTGGTTTCTATGAACAATTGAATTCATTTTATGTGTACGGAGCGGTAGTGGAACAAAGTCCATCACAAACAAAGTATAATAATTATCAGAGATAGTAGGAACTGCCGATGCTGGAGATTCTGAGATAACAAGGTGTAGAGCTGAATGAACACAGCAGGCCAAGCAGCATCAGAGGAGCAGGAAAGCTGACGTTTTGGGTCTGGACCCTTCTTCAGAAATGGGGGAGGGGAAGGGGATTCTGAAATAAATAGAGAGAGAGGGGGAGGCAGATGGAAGATGGATAAAGGAGCAGATAAGTGGAGAGGAGACAGACAGGTCAAGGAGGCAGGGATGGAGCTAGTAAAGGTGAGGTAGGTGGGGAATTAGGGTGGGGGTTGGCCAGTCCAGGGAAGACAGATAGGTCAAGGAGGCAGGCATGAGGCTGGTAGGTAGGAGGGGGGGATGGGGGTTGAGGTGGGAAGAGTGGATAGGTGGGAGAAAGGACGGACAGGTTAGGGAGGTGGGGACGAGCTGGGCTGGTTTTGGGATGCGGTCGGGGGAGGGGAGATTTTGAAGCTTGTGAGGTCCACATTGATACCATTGGGCTGCAAGGTTCCCAAGCGAAATGAGGTGCTGTTCCTGCAACCTTCAGGTGGCATCGTTGTGGCACTGGAGGAGGCCCAGGATGAACATGTTGGCAGGACTGCCCTGGTCGACCCATTGTCTCTGCCTGCTCCTGCCCCACCGAACTTATCTCCACTTATCTCACCTCCATTTTCTCCCTCTTGGTCCAGGAACTCCCCACCTACGTCCGTGACACCACCCACACCCTCCACCTCCTCCAAAACTTTCGATTCCCTGGTCCCCAACACCTCATCTTTACCATGGATGTCCAGTCCCTATACACTTGCATTCCCATGCAGATGGCCTAAAGGCCCTCCACTTCTTCCTGTCCCGCAGGCCCGAACAGTCCACCTCCACCGACACCCTTATCTGCTTAGCTGAACTCGTCCTCACCCTTAACAACTTCTCCTTCAATTCTTCCCACTTCAGACAGACAAAAGGGGTGGCCATGGGTACCCGCATGGGCCCAAGCCATGCCTGCCTCTTTGTAGGACACGTGGAACAATCCCTCTTCTGGAGCTACACTGGCCCTATCCCCCACCTCTTCCTCCGTTACATCGATGACTGTATCGGCACCGCCTCATGCTCCCACGAGGAGCTCGAACAGTTCATCCACTTCACTAACACCTTCCACCCCAGCCTTAAGTTCACCTGGACCATCTCCGATACCTCTCTCTCCTTCCTGGACCTCTCTGTTTCCATCTCTGGCAACCACCTGGAAACCGATCTCCATTTCAAGCCTACCGACTCCCACACCTACCTAGAATACACCTCCTCTCACCCACCTTCCTGCAAAAATGCCATCCCCTATTCCCAATTCCTTCACCTCCGCCGCATCTGCTCCCGAGATGAGGCATTCCACTCCTGGACATCCCTGATGTCCTCGTTTTTCAAGGACTGCAACTTTCCCTCCACAGTGGTCAAAAACACCCTCGACCGCGTCTCTGGTGTTTCCCGCAACTCAGCCTTCACACCCCCTCCCCGCAATAACAACCAAAACAGAATCCCCCTCATCCTCACGTACCATCCCACCAACCTCCGGATCCAATGCATCATCCTCCGGCACTTCCGCCACCTGCAATCTGACCCCACTTCCAAAGACATTTTTCTCTCCCCACCCTTATCTGCTTTCCGGAGGGACCACTCTCTCTGTGACTCCCTTGTCCGCTCCACACTCCCCACCAGCCCCACCGCCCCTGGCAACCGCAGGAAGTGCTACACCTGCCCCTACACCTCCCCCCTCACCCGCATCCCAGGCCCCAAGAAAACCTTCCACATCAAACAGATGTTCACTTGCACACCTGCTAATGTGGTATACTGTATCCGCTGTTCCCAATGTGGTCTCCTCTACATCGGGGAAACCAAGAGGAGGCTTGGAGACCACTTTGTGGAACACCTACGCTTGGTTTGTGACAAACAACTGCACCTCCCAGTCGCGAACCACTTCAACTCCCCCTCCAACTCCTCGGACGACATATCCATCCTGGGCCTCCTCCAGTGCCACAACGATGCCACCTGAAGGTTGCAGGAATAGCACCTCATATTTCGCTTGGGAACCCTGCAGCCCAATGGTGTTAATGTGGACTTCACAAGCTTCAAAATCTCCCCACCCCCGACCACATCCCAAAACCAGCCCAGCTCGTGCCCGCCTCCCTAACCTGTCCATCCTTTCTCCCATTTATCCACTCCTCCCACCTCAACCCCCACCCCCACCTCCTACTACCAGCTTCATCCCTGCCTCCTTGACCTATCCGTCTTCCCTGGACTGACCAACCCCCACCCTAATTCCCCACCTGCACTCATCTTAACTAGCTCCATCCCCACCTCCTTGATCTGTCCGTCTCCTCTCCACCTATCTGCTCCTTTATCCATCTTCCATCCCCTCCCCCTCACTCTTTATTTATTTCAGAATCGCTTTCCCCTCCCCCACTTCTGAAGAAGGATCCAGACCCGAAACGTCAGCTTTCCTGCTCCTCTGATGCTGCTTGGCCTGCTGTGTTCATCCAGCTCTATACCTTGTTATTTATAATAATTATCAAATTGGTGCAAGTGTGAATTTGGTGCAGTGTGAAAAGAGATGTTGCTTTTTACCTTCAGTATTTGCAATGGTTCATGTACCAGCAAATATTCAACTGGAATCTATCTATTACTGAAAATGAAACAATTAGGTAAGCCTAAAAATCATAAGTTAAGCTTGTTAAATATATAGGGTAAAAAATTAACTAAGTAGAGCCAGGTTATATAGGGATAGCAGGCAATGAACTGCAAGAAGAACAGTCATATTCTACTTGAAATATGAACTCTATCGTCTGATCCTATTTGGGACTCTACACATGTAAAGAGAAATCTGAACATCCTCCAATGAACAGAACTATGCCACAAGATTAAATACTTTAAACAAAAACAAACTTTATTGATAATCAAAAGATATTTAAGAGTGCAAGTTAAAAAAACTGATGCCAAAAACTCAGTTCTATTTTTGATTTCCTCCTCCAAGAGTTTGGTGAAATAGAAGTATGGTAGCAACAGCATTGGACCAATAATCCAGAGATCTAGGCAAATGCTCTAGAGTAAAAATGTTCAAATCCTGCCATGGCAGGTGGTGGAATTTAAATTCAATTATTCTAGAATTGATAAATGGGCTGATTAATGGTGACCATGAAACGACAATCAACAGCAATTCAGGATAAGGGGAAATTATGGATGGGAAACAAACGCTAGCTGTTTTGATGCTCATATCCCATGAAAGGAAAAAAAAGTTAAAAATTCCCTTACCTTAGAAACTATTAATGGTTCATGCCCTTTGCTGGAATCAACCCAAAGGTATGCCATAGCCCTCTGGAATGTTATTTTTTATTTTCCTCAGTATTTCAACTATTTGTCAAGGTTCTGGCTAAATGATCCTCCAGTTTCTTTACAGATTTCATGACTGTGAACTATTCAACTTCTTGTCCTGGCTTTGGACATGTATAGGCTGTTTTGTCCTAGTCTGCTTCAACGGCTTCTGAACAGCTCTTGCTAATTTATTATCCTAACTGATGTCTGCTGCAAAGCTTTGTGAAGACCACTGTAGATTTCCACCACTATAAACTAAGGAAAATCTTTGTAACTAATTTTCCCTTCTAAATCCAAAGTTAATGCCTGTTTCTGCTAGCAAAAAAAAAAGATAAATTAAACTTAAGCAATAAAATAAAACATAGAACTGTGAATGCTGGAAATCTGAAACATAAACAGAAATTGTTGGGGAAACTCAGCAGGTCTAGCAGCATCTGTGGAGAGGTGTCCTCAAGAAGAGTAATTGGACTTGAAATGTTAACGCTGTTTCTCTCCACATATGCTGCCAGACCTGCTGAGTTTCTCTAGTAATTTCTGTTTATGAATTAAACTGAAGCATCTTCCAACACAGACCTCACCCTGAATTACTACATAAACATATGGCAGTGTACATTGCTTTGGGATGATTCAATCAGAAATGCAAATTCATTATTTTACCATCAGCAAAATGTTTTGGTTATATAACACAGCTAAATTACAAATGGAATTTGATCACCCTTCCTCTAGAACTTCCAGCTTCATTACAAGCTTACAGATGGGTCTTTCATTGATCTCTGTCTGAAATACTAAGCCAAAGCCCTCCGTACTTCAAGAAATCTTTATGTTTCGAAACGTGTCCCAATCTTTCCCCTCACCCATTATGATAATTTTAAAATCATGACTGTACACATCTAGCTCACATGAACACCGCAACTTCCTTTGTTTTGTATGTAATCTATTTGTTTAATCTATATAAATATATATATAGTTAACTTTTTCGGAACTTGGCTCAGGCTCAAATATGCCATGTTAATAAAATCAGCTTATGAAGTAAGTTGGAATGAAATAAAGTGGAACGGCCATGAGCAATTGAGGATTGTAAAGTCTGCAGGATCAGAAAAAGTCACAAAGTTTTAGGGCGAGATTTATACTAGTTGCAAAACATGTTCATAGGAAGAGTGGTGAGATGATAACAAGAGAGAATTACAGATTGTACCAGTTATTCTCTTCTTTTTTGGGGTATGGGAGTCACTGGTAAGGCTATCATTTATTGACCCTCTAATTGCCATTGAAGAGGTGGCGGTGAACCAGTGCAATTCACCTCGTGCAGGTACACCCAATGTTGTTACTGTGTTCAGGATTTTAAGCCTGCAAGAATAAAGCAATAGCCATATAGTTTCAAGTCAGGAATATGTGTGGACTGGGGGTAATCTGTAAGTGATGGTGTTCCCATACATCTGCTGTCCTCGTTCTTCTAAGTGGTACAGGTAATAGATTTGGATGGTGCTGTTGAAGGTGCATTGATGAGTTATAATAGTGCATCTTGTATTAAGTTGCTATCAGTGATGGAGGGAGAGTGAATATTTAAGTTGGTGGATGGGTGTCGATCAAGCAGAAGGCCTTGTCCTTCACGCTTCTTGAGTGGCGCTGAAGTCTCACAAATCCAGTCACATGGAAAGTACTGGAGGTCAGTTCGTTCAGTTGACTGGATGGCTGGTTTGTAATGCAGAGTAACGCAAAAAGCATGGGTTCAATTCCCACACCAACTGTGGTGATCATGAAGGACTTTTTTCTCAACTACTACCCTCACCTGAGGTATGGTGACTCTCAGGTTAAAACCCCACCATTTGTCTCTCTCTAATGAGAGAGCAGCCCTGTTGTCTTGTAGGACTATGGTGACCATATTCTACCATATTCCTACTGTCCTGGACCTAGAGAAACCCTTGCACCTTCTGCTGCTCAGAATGGAAAACCAGAAGTGAATACCACAAAAATTCATACAATCTACAAATGATACTCTGAAGATTTAATTACATCATCTACATAGAAGTTAGATTGTACTGACAAATATAGGCTGAGCCACAGAAGCAATCTAGAGAAAAGAATTGTAAAATAACACAAGGTTTAACAAAGAAAACCACATCAACAGAATCCAGGAATTATTGTAAATTATTTTAACAGCTTAAATGATATTATTCTATCCACTATATACATATCTCAACTGCACATAACTGGCTAGCTGGGTACTGATGACAATATCACATTGCAATGGTCAAAAACATGTATAGTATTCATTGTATATTTTTAATTCTTTATTTCAAGAAGGAAAGAAAACGAAAAAGAATTGCTGTTTTATGTAGCTATCCATTAAAAGATGGAAAGTCTGAAAACAGATATTCATAATGTTCATACTGACTTGGATACATCTGTAAATGTTGACCCTAATCACAGGATCTGAGGAGCTTGATAAATTAAGGTGAAGAGGAAGGAATTAAGTTCATAATATTGGAGACCCACCATCTACGGGGTAAGAAGAAAGGAGAGCTGATATCACCCTAATCCGTGTTCCTTCACATGGCCACCTCACAGAGGGTTGAGGGCATCTGTTGAGGCACCTATAAAACATGAAGGTACACATCAGCCACAGGATCAGCCTCAAAATCCCCCTTACCCACTCTTTGAAACAACAGTTATCACAGGTCCTAACAGCTTAGGGTACAGATAATATCACAGATGCTTTCTAGTTTTATGTTGCTTCATCTGCATAGTGACATAACCACCCAGCACTGTGAGTTGACTGAGTACTCGTATCAAATAGAATGACTTCCCTCATCAAGGGGATGGGAGAATGATTTGCTGCCAGAATTAAGGGGGAGGGATTACCATTCTGAGCCTGTCAGAATTCAGCTTTCAGGGTTTATGTCACGACCTCTAAAACCACAAACCATGAAGATCTGTGACAGTTGTCAAATCGTTTTATTTTCAATATAATAAATATGATTGATTTACCTGTTTTTCTTGAAGACCTGTTCCAGTTTTTTTTCAAAAAAATCCATTCTGAATCAAACCAGCTGCCATTTCAACAGAAAAATGAACACTCTATGGTGTAGCTCTGGATCTACCAGTAAGCCCTCTTGGAGTGTTCTAGAAAATGTGGCCACAGCTTGACCCTTTTCACCATAATATTTATAAAATGTGGCCATAGACAATCTGCCCTGTGGCAGAAAATTCTTCACTAAACATTATGCATAAGGCAGTTTCCAATGAGGACATGGGATAAATTTTGTTGCGGCAACATGGGTCCCACACACCGGTTAGCAAACCTGTCATTTCCAAGGGGAAGGTCCAGAGTGGTTAAGTGTGGCCAGAGTCAGGCTTCCCACATGATGGAAATCCATCCCCAAGAGATTCCAGTGTCTTGAGCCAACAGCTCCCTATTGCCTGGACCACAACCAGGAATGGTGGCTACTCTCTGTAATAAACTGTTGCCCAGTCCCAGGATCGAGGCTGGTTGTCAGGATACCGGTATATTGGGAAGGGGGTCACTGATGAGGTGGGAGAAGGTTGGAGAAAAGGATATGGTGATAGCTTTCAGCAGCCGCCCGAACTCTTCCCCCACTGCACCACCCCTTCCCAATGCCAGGTTCTGAATTGGGCTCAAGTGATGGTGCCCCAATGTGAAGCCATAGGCAAACCTGACAGGGGTTTGGTGGGTGGCGTTTAAGAGGCTGAAAAGCTATGAGAGTTCAGGAGAATACCTGAGTCACCATTAAATTTTCAGTAGGCTCAGAAATAATTGGATTTAAGTGACTCCTTAACAAACCAAATTATCTTCCCACCATTGGCAAACAAGGTTCCCATTTCATGCCCTTCCTGATCATAATTAATTGGGAACAGCTTTCTAATCTGAAGAATCCAAGATGGATACTCATGCCTGATTCTACTGGCAACCCTAGCACTACCTGTCCACTCCGCCAGGCTCTATTCAATCCATCCTCGTATCTATTACTCTCTCAAAACATAATGTAAGTTAATCATTGAGCTCTCTCAGAAAAGTTATACATTGATATCATATTCTACAAACCCTTCAGAGAGTAGCCCAACACAAGTATAAATAGCATGCCTTCCTTTACATATTTGCAAATACATAAATGAGGACATAAATAGTATGAAAAGTTATACTGTGTGCATATTGGTTAGCTTGTGTCATGCTGTCATTCATTCCAGTTTGGGTTAGTTCAATGTAGAAAGCGCAAACTGGTATTGCCAGCAGTAAGAGTCCTTGGTCACTTTATTACAAGAATTATATCATATAAGTTTAAAAAATGTTAGCTATTTTAAAAAGCATGTGCTTTAAGGGTGATTGCCTGACCTTAAAAAAGAATTGCAAATCTAATAAAGGAAGCATTTTATAACACACCAAAGAAAACATTGGCAACAGTTTTGATGCATTGTATAACAGGATATATTACCTGATTTCTTAATAAGAGGCCGAGGTTGTGGCCAAGGTGCTGGATGTTGGCTGAAAGGTTTGTGCTGCTGGAGCTTGGTCTGTAATTGATTTGGTCTTGTCACTGAGGATTTTGAACCCAGGCGTTTATCAGGAGAACTGAAATTGAACGAGTACCTCATCAGCTTTAACAACAACATCTTGCTTGTGAAGCAATGCGCATAAAAAAAAACAAACAGAAGAGAAAAAGTGAATTAAACTTTGGCCCTAACCTGTGAGATTGTGGTTGTAAATGTCTGATGGCATGGCCAGTGAAGTATACCTCTATAAAGAGAACACAAGAGATGTTAGTGGAGAGGATCAACTGACAGTGTCTTTCTTACTATACAACCTAAAAACTAATTGCTGTTAACATGACTTAAATCTTGTGTTCAATTATGACATTTGCAACAAATAATTCTTAGTTATTCAAACTTTATTGATGTAGGAAAAGGAATGGGCCTTTCAGCTTTTCTAACCTGCTCTTTGTCTTAACTAGATTTTGATGGATTTGCACCTTCACATCATTTGCCTGGCTTTGCTCCATAATCTTTGGGCCCTTACTGAATAAAAACACACTAATCTCAGACTTGACAGCTTTAATATTTTAGCATCCAAATTCTTTTGGGGGAGACAATGCCAGATTTCTTGCATCCTTAGTGCAAAAAGGGTACCTCCTGAATTCGCTCCTAGTTGTGATTATATTTATCCTATCCAATCAAATAGCATAAATGGTTAATAGCCAAGGTCTTTTTCCCAGGGTAGGGGAATCCAAAGTAGAGGGCATAAGTTTAAGCTGAGAAGCGAAAGATATAAAAGGGACCCAAGGGACAACTTTTTCACGCAGAGGGTGCTGTATGGATGGAATGAGCTGCCAGAGGGAGTGGTGGAGGCTGGTACAGTTACAACATTTAAAAGTCATCCGGATGAATACGTGAGTAGGAACGGTTTAGAGGGAAATGGGCCAAATGAGACTCGATTAATTTAGGGCATCCAGTCGGCATGGACGAGTTGGACTGAATGGTCTGTTTCCGTGCTGTACAACTCTATTCATCTAAATCCTTTTAATATCCCATTAATCATCTGCACACAAGGGATTATAAAACAGGTTTGTCCAACATGTCCTCATAATTTAATCCCCCAAGCCCTGATATTATGTTGTGGATCTGCACTGCACCCTGTCTCAGGCCAATACATCCCCCTCGTGTTATGCAGGACGAGAACCGAACTCAGGACTCCAGATGGTGTCTCACCTGGCTCTATACAAATTCGGCATAAGTTCCATCCTTTATATTCCCCCATCCTTGAGATAAAGGTCACCATTCCATTAGCTTTTGATTGGTTTTTGTGCCCATCTACTAAAGGTATAAATATCATTTTAAATAGTACCTGTTTAAACTATTAAAATTATATCTGTTAACAAGTCTGTTCACTGAAAAGAAAATACTGATACATTTCTTTCAGTTCTGTAATTTAACTTATACTCACCAAGGATGAAAAAGAACAATGTGTAAATCTACAGTAACAACTTTGGCAATGTCTTAAATAACATCCTCAAACATTACACTGAGATAGTGACTGGCAGTGCTGATCGAGAGACAGGCCACGAGTATTCATGTGGTGGGACATGGCACTGAGTGTGGATCTTAGGATTTGGAGGGAACAGTTCTCTAAGAAGTGTTGTATATCACGGAGATACCTGTAATTCTGGGTAGATTCGAAACATGAAAGTTGGAATCTGAGTGGGGTAAAGCAGAGCCAAAGACAGTCACTGTGGAAGGAGATGTTGCTGTGAAAGTGAGTATTGGCAAACACTTTATCACACTCTAGGATGAAAATAGAAAGCGATGAAGGTGAACAAGCTGAAAAATTTAAAAAGGAAATCCCTTTGGAGAGAAGAGCAGAACTTTGTCAAGGTGACCATTCAGGAAGAGAAGAGGCAGTGAATTAAACACTCAAGTAAAAGCAAAATACTGCAAATGCTGGCTATCTGAAATTAAAAACAGAAAATACTGGAGAAATTTAGCAGGTCTGAGAGCATCTGTGGAGAGAGAAACAGGGTCAATATTTTGAATCTGTTACAACTTCTTCAGAACTGAAAGGGGCAAGAAAATGGTGATTATAACACCATAAGGTCACAAAATAAGAACAGGAGTAGGCCACCATTCAGTAGGATCATGGCGGATCTGACATTCCCAATATCCACTTTCCTGTGTTTTCCGTGCAACCCTTGATTCCCCGACTGATCAAGAATCTGCCTACTCAATCTTAAATATACACACTGACTCTGCCTCCACAGCTCTCTGGAGCAAAGAGTTCCAAAAACTCACAACCTTCTGAGGGAACAAATTCCTCCTCATCTCAGTTGTAAACTGGTGCCCCTTTATTCTGAGACTATGTCCTCTGGTCCTAGGCTCTTCCATGAGAGGAAAACATTCTCTCAGCATTTACCCTGTCGAGCCCTTTTAGAATCCAAGATGTATCAATGAGTTCATCTCTCATTCTTCCGAATTCCAATGAATAGAGTCCCAACCTGTTTGGCCTTTGTTCATAAGAAAATCCTTCCAAATGAACCTTTTCTGAACTGCTTGCAATGAAACAGTATCTTTCCTTAAATAAGGGGACCAAAAATGCTCACAGTGCTCCAGATTGGGTCTCACCAACACCCTTGTTCAGTTTCAGTAAGACTTCCCTGTCTTTAAAACTCCAACCCCCTTGAAATAAGGGCCAACATTCCATTAGCCTTCCTCATTACCTACTGTCCCTGTAAGCTCACTCTATGTGTTTCATGCACAAATAACCCCCAAGTCCCCTTGTGTTGCAGTTTTTTCTCTATTTAAATAATACTGAGTTCTTTTGTTTCACCTTCCAGAATGAATAACTTCAAATTTTCCCACATTATACTCCATCTGCCAACATTTTGTTCACCACCTAATTAGCCTATCATTACCTCTCTGTAAACTATTTGTATCCCTCTCGCAACTTATCTTTCTATTTTCTATTTTTGTGTCATCTGCAAATTTGACTTACAGTACATCTGCTTCCTTACTCTAAGTTTTAATACAATTATCAGAGGGGGAGGGGGAGGGGGAGTGAGTCTAACAGATTGTGAGGGTTTCCAGAGCAAAAGACAAAGAGAGTGCTAGTCGTGATAAAGAACGATTGAAATGTAAAATAGGTGTAAATGTTAGGTGAGAAAGGGGGTCTGCCCTACTGAGAACAAAATCAATAAGAGGGCTAAAATACAAGAATAGAGATGTACTGCTGAGGCACTATAACACTCTGGTCAGACTGCATTTGGAATACTGAGAGCAATTTTGGGCCCCATATCTAAGGAAGGGTGTGCTGGCCTTGAAGGGGGTGCAGAGGAGGTTCACAAGATTGATTCTAGGTATGAAAGGATTGTCATATGAGGAGCAGTTGCGGACTCTGCATCTATACTTGATGGTGTTTAGAAAGATGATGGGGGAATCTCATTCAAACTTACAGAATACTGAGAGGCCTGGATAGATTGGACATGGAGAAGATGTTTCCACTACTAGAAAGGACCTGAGGGCACAGACTAAGAGTGAAGGGACGACCCTTCAGAACTGAGATGAGGAGGGATTTCTTTGGCCAGAGGGTGGTGAATCTGTGGAACTCATTGCTGCAGAAGACTGTTCAGGCCAAGTCATTGAGTGTATTTAAGACAGAGAGAGTTAGATTCTTGATTAATAGAGGGATCAAGGGTCATGGGGAGAAGGCAGGAGAATGGAGTTCATAGAACCATAGAAAACCGACAGTGCAGAAAGAGGCCAAGTTTGCACCAACACTCTGAAGACGTTACCATCACTGCAGGCCTCACTCCCACATCTTGCACCCTCCACATATTTCCATCTATTTAGCTACCACAGGCATATCACTCTAACACATTGTAAAAAGCCCTCATTGACACTCTTGCCTCTCTTTTGTGGGGAACGAGCTCTCACATTACAGGAGGGAACAGAAAGCCAGCAGGAATCAGGCATGCCTAAAATGCCTCTGCCCATTGATGGAGACTGTATAATTGGACAGCAGTGCAACTCGTGTTGCCAAAAACATTCAGGATGATGTTATATGCCTGTCTTATGTAGCTTCTCAAGTCGCACTGTAGCCACAATGTATAACTTGCAGATGGTGTTGCTATGGGCCTCTTGCTTTCCACCCAAACCCCTTTCCCTCATACCAATTTTCCCTTTCTTCGTGTATCACGATCTGATTTGGATCCATCAGAGCTGTCACCTGGCTAGACAAGGCAGTTCCGTCCTGAAGGGCTTAAGCAAGATCAGGTTAATGAGGAAGGAGTCTGAGTTGATCCAGAACCTAAAGCCATCACTTGCAGCTTTCATATGGTCCATGTGCTTGTTCAAGACCATCGCACCTACCTTAACATTATATGTCACTGGACCTGACCTCATGTCGAACATGCCTCTTACCCGTGCAGGGCCATTCCCGTTGTTCCTACACCAAATTTCATCCGCTGAAGTAAACTGTCTCTCTCGCTTAGATGAGTCTTGTGTCCGACTTTAGCATTTCTGATGCTGTTTCACCCTCCCCCCAGGTCCAGGTAGATCAGATGAAACTGGTGTGGACTCTTGTCCCCATTAGCAACTCTGCTGGAGCGATCTCTGTCATTGCATGAGGTCTGGTCCTATAATCAAATAGGAACCAGGACAGTTATTATCTAGTGAAGCTGCAGCCTGCTTATTTAAGCTGCTCTTTCTGCCAGACCATTGGATGATGGATAGTATGGAGCTGTCCTTATATGTCAAATGCCATTCGCCTTTAGGAAATACTCAAATGCCCTGCTGGTAAACGATGGCCCGTTGTCTGTGACCAACACTTTTGGGAGTCCGTGTATTGCAAAAGATGCGCGCAGCTTTTCTATAATCGCCCCTGTGTTTGATGAATGAACTCTGTGCATATCTAACTGGTTAGTGGGTGTCCACTGTAATTAAGAACTTTGAACCCATGAAGGAATCTGTATAGTCAACAAGTAACCAAGTTCAGGATCTACCAGGCCATTCTTAAAAATGTGGGGGAAACTGCTGGCTGTAATTTTTGTCTTTGCTAGCACTCTGGGCACTGCCCCACCAACACAGCTATGTCTGCATCTAATCCTGGCTACCAGACATAACTTCTTGCCAACATCTTTGTTTTGGAAACCCCTGGATGACCCTGGTGGAGTTCAGCCAGTAGCTGGCAGCAACCTTTGCTTGGGACAATCACTCTTGCTCCTCATAATAATATGCCATCTCTATAGTGATCTGGTCTCTGCAGGTCCAAAAAGGTTTCAGTTGTGGTTGTGACGCCCCTTTGGTTTCCCCAGTTTTGCCAGGACCAGATCTTTCTGCATCCAATTTTACCCCATTAAGCTTGGGCCCAAGTCTTGCTACAATCTGTGGTAACCAAACAAGCTGTTTCTCGTAAGAGACTGGAAATGAAATTGCATCCTTAATCTGTAAAGGTTCTCCAGTATAAGTTCTCAATCTAGCTGAGGTCTTGCACAAACTTAAGGGTTGGAGTCCAGAGCGAATTTTGTTAAAGACTGGTTCTACGATCACTTGAAACGGCCACACTGGTATCAACCTCTATTAGAACTGGGTGACCATTTAATCAGATGTTTATTTTGATTGGTTCTGATTTGGATGTTGCAAAGCAATTTAACTGTTCCAAACTAGATGCAGGTGAACTTTCCAGGGTGTGCACTCTCTTGGATACCAGCCTATGAGTTCTCTTACTCAATTTAGGTCTAGTGGGACTCTTCCGCTGTCTCAAGTCCACATAACGGCAGCAAATACAACGTTTACAGGCCCGAATCCTGAAGAAAATTTTAACCATTTAGCCAAGGCTTGGCTTTATTTTGGGGTTTTGCTGTGGGCTGATCTAGTGTCTCTGTGTTCAGGATATGTCCTGAGTGTGGCTAGTCAATTGCCTTCACTGAAGTGGTGTTCCCTAAGCTCAGTTGGAATGGCGAGGGTATCCACTTCCATTGGAATGCCCTGCAACTCATATGCTCCACTTACTGCAGTTTCCTATGATAAAGCCAGTTGTAGTGCCTGTTTGAAGTCCAGTTGGGTTTCAGCTAGTAGGCACTTTTGCATGCTTACATCATTAATCCCACATACCAAATGGTCTCTAAGCATATCATTAAGGACTGCCTCTGCCAGTCATCTTAACCTAGTCAAAAATCCCGATATGAATTCCCCTGGTTCTCGAATTGCCAAGTAAAACCAATAGTGTCTCAGAATTAGAGGAAGTTTGGGGTTGTAAAATTCCTTCACTAAATCCATCAACTCTTAAAAGGTTTTAATATCTGCTGCCTCAGGAAATGGTAGGCTCCTAATAACCGAAAAAGCTGTGGGTCCACATGCTGTCAGGAGAATTAATCATTGCTTTTCATCTGACCCCATGTCATTTGCCGGGAAAAAGTAATGCATTATTTCGACATTCTGGATCCAGTCTTCGATGATAGGATTGATCGAGTCAAGCTGTCTAAATAATGGCATGATGCCACAGGTGCTTACCCCAACTCAAAGATGACTGTTGTGAGCAAATTTCTTCAGAAGTGTGCTTTGCTCTTGTTGCCACTGAAATAACTCCACCGAGGTGATATCCCATCATCAAGTCACCCTCTATTTACACATGGAAAGTCCTTGACACTGATCCAGCACCCTCAGAGTGTCAGGATGTCTTACACTCTATTTTTATCTGTCGGTCAGGACTCCCTGATTGGACCAGATTAACAGCCCCAATCAGAGAACTCATATTTTATGATGTCCCCCTGGCTTACCTCATTACAATCACTACATAGGCCACAAACACAGAAGATTCAGATGAGAACTTCAATGGGTTCGCATATAGGCAAACATTGATGAAAATGCAGATAGCACGAGGATGTCTGCTGCATTGGTAGATCGGTCAGAAAGCCTGAGTCACTGCCAAAGGCCCTCGGCCTGAGCCAGTTGCTAATTCTGAAGAAGGGTCAGTGGACCCAAAACATCAGCATGCAGATAATTAAGATTAATGGAATACTATCTTTTACTAGGAAAAGAACTGAATGTAAATGTAAGGAACAAAAATAGAAATTGCTGGAAAAGCTCAGCTAGTCTGGCAGCATCTATGGAGAGAAATCAGAGTTAACTCTGAGTTCTCGATACAGATGCTGCCAGACCTGCTGAGCTTTTACAGCAATTTCTGTTTTTGTCTCAAACTTATTCACATATTCTTGAACCTTGCAGCACATCCTGCCATTTAAATTTACCCTTCAGCTGCTACACCAGCTTTCTTGCACTAACTGTCATCAAGCTCGGCATGGTCCAATTTATTCATTCCTCCTTCCTTCTCGGACGTATCATACCTCTTCAACATTGAAGCATTACACTATCTGTTCTGGCTGTTGTTTCAACTACAAAATTTATTTTAACCAAACAAACTGACACTCACACAAATATAAAATTCTTAAACTACTTTTTATTGTATGGCCTGCTTACAAGATGCTACATACAAATTTTTGTTTAATATTTTATATACATATAGACATCTAGATGTTCACATGTATGAATATTTAGTTTTTAGTACATATGATATATAACTTTGTATCTTTTCCAGTGATTTACAATTTACAATTAAATAAAACAATACAATATAAATTTATATCTCAATTTTCAACTGTTTAGATTTATTTGAGCAACATTATTACTTCACTGTAACATTAGACATTCACATTATACCATCTAATCCTCGTATATTATTGAGCATATTTCTTCAGTTTCCACCAACAATCTTCTGGAAGATTGACGAATATTACATTCAACATCCTGTGCATGCTGCAAGTGACATATTAAGTATATACATGTACAAAATATTGATTGATGACTGACTGGGAAATTCATGTCAGTAAAACATAATTTGCTTTTATCTATTGATCCTGCTTGGCTTCATGGAAATCTGAGTCAACGAACAATTGCTTTACCTGTTCACTTTGCACAAATGTCCATCATATCCTGTGGCTCACTCTGAGCAATGCCATAAGGGGTTCACTAGTCACACATTGAAAATAAAATCAATTCTTACATAAGTGACAGTGGTATCCACTTTGAAAGTGAAATGTTTCTATTTGCATATATCCCACCGCACTTGTTTAATGATTCCGAAACTCAGCTATTAATTGCCTGATGTGAGGTCTTGCAGGATGTAGTCTAAAAATCCAAGTCATGGTAAATTATGAATCATAATTTTCCTGCCTTCCACTTAAATGTATTCCTTGGCAGTTTTCCATAAACTAGGGCTAGTTTTTTTTTCTGAAGAAGGGTCCAGACCCGAAACGTCAGCTTTCCTGCTTCTCTGATGCTGCTTGGCCTGCTGTATTCATCCAGCTCTACACCTTGTTACCTCAGATTCTCCAGCATCGGCAGTTCCTATGTCTCTCTCGTTTTTTCTGGTGTCCCAGTCAATACTTATCCCTCAACTAATATCTCAAAAAACAGATCACTTGGTCATTATCATATTGCTGTTTGTGAGCGAATGTTGTCCATGGATTGGTTGCTGCAAATTCTACATTATGAAACTGATTATGACCCTGATACTTTCTAAGCTGGTAATAGGCAGCACTACTTTTTCCTCATGTGATCCCCATCTAGAAGTCAGCCTTATCGACATTGGGTGGGGAATAGGCTGAAACCATGGGCAAGGAGCCTGCAGCTACTAATGGGAGCTTGGCTTAAGTCTCCGATCTCTGATCACAAGGAGGGATCCATTTCCCAACCAGCGGTTGCTGGCCTGTGCATGGTTTAGAGCTGATTGATGGGGAAAAAAGATGCAATGCCAGGAAAGCAAGTGAACTTGGAATGATCATGGGGAAGCTCTTCTGCTCCCTTTGTCCCACAGACAGCTTCATAGAGTCTTAGGGTCATACAGCATGTAAACAGACCCTTTGGTCTCTAAACCTTTCCGATCCATGTACCTGTCCAAATGTCTTTTCAAGGTTGTAAATGTACCTGCCTCTACCGCTTCCTTGAACAGCTTGTTCCATGTGCCACAAAGGCATTTTCCTTTACTCTGAAACAGTCCACACCTCCCTTTAGCTGCTGTCTTTTGGTTAGTCAAAGTCAAAGCTGAGTTTCAAGAGCTCTGTCTCAGCATTCACAAATTTTTAGGGAGACAATGGCAGATTTTTGTACTCTTTACTTCGGCACGGTGGCTCAGTGGTTAGCACTGCTGCCTCACAGCACCAGGGACCTGAGTTCGATTCCAGCCTTGGGCAACTGCCTGTGTGGAGTTTGCACATTCTCCCCGTGTCTGCGTGGACTTCCTCTGGGTGCTCCGGTTTCCTCCCACAGTCCAAAGATGTGCAGGTTAGGTGGATTGGCCATGCTAAATTGCCCATAGTATTCAGGGATGTGTAGATGAGGTGGATTATTGGGGTATGAGTCTGGGTGTGATGCTTTGAGGATTGGTGTGGACATGTTGGGCCGAAGGGCCTGTTTCCACTCTGTAGGGATTCTATGAATCATAGGATTCTATGATCTTATATAAAAAATGTCTTATTGATTTCTTTCCTAAATGGCCTTAGACTTATTTTTAAGACTGTGTCCCACTGATCTTGATGACCCCAACAGGGGAAAATAAATACATCCCAAAGAATCCCTCTAACATTATACGCACCTCAATCAGATCATATGTGGCAGGTAACATTCACACAACACAAGTGCCGGGCAATGACCATATCCAACAAGAGAAAATCGAACAATCATGCCCTTGTCATTCAATGGCATTACCATCACTGAATCTCCTAATATCAGTATCCTGGGGGTTACCATTACTCAGAAACTAAACTGGACATCTATATACATACAATGGCTACAAGACTAGGTCACCAGAAAGTTCCCATGAACATTTTTTTTAAAATCCAGCCTGACATTTGAATTAATTTAACATTTTCCTGAAGTTTTATGATGCTTCACAGCCTGAAAAAGTCACAATTTTCTCACAAAAGGAAAACCGCAGTCGATATCATGGCTGTGTAAGTGACCAGGAGTTGGAGAGTTAGGATCCCAGGGTTTGGTGCTACACAGCCAGGAATCCCAAGGATCTTTAGTACAGGGTTGCAGGTGGGTGAGGGGTAGCAGGTGCTTGGGTGAAGGATTGGTGTGACATGCTGATGAAGGATTAAGTTGGCAGGTGCTTTTGTGAGTGAGAAAGGTGGCAGGCTGAATAGGAGGTGGGACAGCTGGTAATAGGTAAGTTGGTGGATGGGTGGTGAGGAGGTCGGGAAGGAACTGAGTAAGAGGTAGGGTGGCAAGTCGTTAGTTGAAGAGGTATGGTGTGGCCAAATCAACGGTAGTCAGGTTAGTGTTTAGTTGGGTCAGACTGGGAGAGGGAAATGGGGGCTGGTGGTGGTAGTGGTGTCAGGGGATTATTGCCCAGGTGTGTCATGTAAGTAAAAAGCAGGACATATCAAACCGAGTCATTCAGACTACTCTCGATCATCAGTGAAGTGATAGAATTGATTGATTGATTTATTTATGTACCAAAACACAGTGGAAAACTTGTTTGCGAGCGGTACAGGCAAATCAGAGTACAGATCAAAAAGACTTTGACAGAGGCATACAGGTTACATTGCACAGGGCATACGTTAGCAAGATAAACATTATTTGAGGCTAAAGAGTCCATTCATCAGCCTGATAATGGCCAGGAAGAAGCTGTTCCTGAACCTGCTGGTGTGTTTGTTCAGGCTTCTGTTTTTTCTGCCTGATAGAAGAGGTTGTAGGAGATCATTAGTGGGGTGTGATGGGTCTTTGATGATATTGGCAGCCTTTCTGCAGCAGCGAGCCATGTAAATGGAGTTCATGGATGGAAGGTTGGCTTCCGTGATGGTCTGAGCTGTGCACACCACGTTCTGTAGTTTCTTACGGTCCTGGGCAGAGAGTTGCCATACCAGGCCATTACCCATCTGGACAGTATGCTTTCAATGGTGTATCTGTAGAAGTTGGTGAGGGACTTTACGAACATGCCAAATTTCCTGAGCTGCCTAACGAAGTAAAGGCGTTGTACCTTCTTGACTGTTGCATCAATGTGTGAGGTCCAGGACAGGTTGTCGGTTATCGTCACTGAAAAACTTGATGCTCTTCACCTTCTCAACATCAGGTCCATTGATATCAATGGGATGTGTTCTCCTCCTTTCTTCCTGAAGTCAATGATCAATTCTTTAGTTTTGCCAACGTTGAAAGACAGATTGTTTTCATTGCACTGCATTGCCAAGCCCTCTATCTCCCTTCTGTAGTTTGACTCATCATTGTTAGATATCCATCCCACTACTGTGGTGTCATCAGCGAACTTGTAGATGATGTTCGTTTGGAATCTGGCAACACAGTTGTGGGTGTACAAGGAGTACAGTAGGGGGCTGAGCACGCATCCTTGGGAGGCTCCAGTATTACATGTTATTGTGGAGGAGGTGCAGTTACCTGTCTTCACTGATTGTGGCCTGTGGGTCAAAAAGCTGAGGATCCAGTTGCAGAGGGCATGTCATCAATAGTGCTATCAAGCAGCATCTGTTCATTAATAACCTGCTCAGTGATGCCCAATTTGGGTTTCCACAGGACCACTCAGCTCCTGACCTCACTACAGCCTCGGTTCAAATATAGACAAAAGAGCTGAATTCCAGAGGTGAGGTGAGACTGACAACCCTTGACATCAAGGCTGTATTTGACCGAGTGTGGCTTCAATGACCCCTAGCAAAACTGGAATCAATGAGTATCAGGGGGCAAACTCTCACCTGGTTGGAGTCATACCTGACACAAGGAAGACGGTTGTGGTTGTTGGAGATCTGTTGGAGATCTCCAGGACATCCCTGCAGCAGTTCCTCAGGGTAGTGTCCTAGGCCCAACCATCTTCAGCTACTTCATCAATGACCTTCCTTCCATTGTAAGGTCAGAAATAAGGATGTTCGCTGATTATTGCACAATGTTAAGGACCATTCGTGTCTCCTCAGATTCTGGAGTAGTCCGTGTTTAAATGTAACAAGATGTGGACAAATTCCAGGCATTGGGTTGACAATTGGCAAGTAACATTTGTGTCACACAAATGCCAGGCTATGACCATCACCAAGAAGGGGCAATCTCACCACCGCCCCTTGACATCCAATATCATTGTCATCACTGAATCCCTCACTATCAACATCATAGGGCTTACCCAACTGACCAGAAACTCAACTGGACTCACCACATAAACATAGTGTCGACAAGAGCTGATCAGAGGCTGATACTGCAGCGAGTAACTCACCTTCTGACTCCCCAAAGTCAGACCATCATCTACAAGGCACAAGACAGGAATGTGATGGAATACTCCCCACTTGCCTGGATGGGTGCAGCTCCAACAATACTCAAGAAGCCTAACACCATCCAAGACAAAGCAGCTTGCTTGATTAGCACTACATCCACAAGCATCCACTCCCTCATCCACCCATGCTCAGTGGCAGCAGTGTGTACTATCTGCAAGATACACTTGGAAATATATCACTGTTCATTCACTGTCACTGGGTCAAAATCCTGGAATTCCCTCCCTAATGGCATTGTGGGTCAACCCACAGCAGGTGGACTGCAGCAGTTCAAAAAGGCTCTCAAGGGCAATTAGAGACATGCAATAATTGCTGGTCAGCCACATCCAACAAATGAATTTTTTTAAAAAATGAGGTGTATTCAGGTGTTCAGGGGAATTGGAGACGAGGGATATTATAACAGTTAAATCCTTCTAACATTAGTTTAAGGTAAGGAGTGAGTGGTTTAGAGGAGATCAGAGGAAAACTTTTTACCCAGAGGTGGTAGCTATATGGAACATGCTGCCTGAGAGGATAGTGCAAGCTAGTGCTCTTGCAACATTTAAGGACTGTCTGGATGAGCATTTAAAATATCAGGGCACAGTAGGCAATGGATGAAGTGCAGGGATTAATGTAGTCCGGTGTTTGTTGGTGGGCATGGACACGGTGGGCCTGTTTCCATGCTGCATTACTCTAGTTCAAAGGTAAAGATGTCAGCAATTCAGTCAGAACACTCCAAAGTCTCTAACTCTCTATTGCAGACATTTTCAGAAGGTCCTGGACACATCAGAAGTTTAAACTTCCCAGGCACTACTCTCATGGTCAATGTGTTGAGATTTCCAAGGAGTTCTGGTGCATATCTTCTGGACAACATTCAGACTCTGAGAACCAGAAGTTCTGGGCCTATTTGATTCACTATGCACACATAGGATTACAGCCAGAACTCTAAAAGGAATCAGAATTCAACAGTTTGCTCTAGCAGCAGAGACACAACAAGTAGGACCTTATCATGATTGATGTTAAAACTGCAAAGAACAGAGATTAACCAGTGATAAATCTACTTCACCAGGGCCAATTTCAGCAGGTTGCTAAGGAAAATAGCCAAAACATATTGGAAAGAAAACATAAACATAAAACACGGAGGACGTTGCTTCGATGTTAAAGGAACAAAAGATGACATTTACAAATGGCAAAGAAACAGAAAATACACTGATCAATAACTTATAGATAAACATATCATAAATCAATGAACAACATGTAAAATCAATTACTTACAATCGAAATAAAGTGATTTACATATGTATTACGGAGTTATCAATGTGACTGCCATTTGTAATACATATTCACAACAATGTAAATTGTACAGCAAAATTCATTTAAGCATGAGAGATAATACTTAGATCTCACAAACAGTCTGACATATGAAAATGTATTAATATGGTGATGAACCCTTTTATCTTCCCGCCTGGCATCCAGCAGCTGTGAGGACCACGTTCTGCCTCCTGTCTTTTAGCTGCTTGCTCATTTCCCTCTGAAGAGAGACTTGACATTGGACTCCAGGTGCAACAATGATCCCACTCGGTTAACAGGTGGCTAAAAAGTCTTTTTGTAAAGTATTTTCACATGTAGTGATGTAACTTATATTTAAAAAATATTTAGAGATTATGAATGACTTTTAATGTATATTGTCTCATTTTTCAACAAATTGGCAAATTATGATTTTTATACTGAATCTCTTTTTTTAAAATGTTTCTGTCACAATTTATGACATGATGGATAGGCATTCTTGGCGGAATGTTGTAGTTTCAAGCCCACGTCAGGGATCAGTCTCCAGTGCAGAACAGCAGACGTGCTACTTTGTAGGAAATCATTCTGACTCTATAATTGCCATATTTACAGATAGAATGTTAACTGAGGCCTTTGTTTGATCTCGTTAGCAATTCCATGGAGTTCTGTCTGTTGTCCTAGCTGACAGTTTGAAAGAGGGAGCAATCAATTTGAGGCAATTGAGATTGTGGCCAATGTGCAAGTATTGAGGTAAAAGTACAAAGCAACCAGAATTATTAGAACTGGTTTAAAAAGTATGAGGTGTTAATTGCTTTTTATTTGCCTGTGGAATGAAATGTGAGCTTTCCAGGCAAGGTGAGCATTTGGTGCCCATCCCTAATTTAGTTCGATAACAGTCAAGTGTCAACCACATTGTTGTAGTTCTGGAGCCACATGTTGACCCGACCAAATGGGAATAACAAGCCTCCTTCCTTAAGGGATGTTAATGAACTAGATAAATTTTATGAGAATCAGTGACAGTTACACGGTTGCAATTACTGAGGTTAGCTTTCAATTTTTAAAAAATTTAACTTCCAATAGCTGCATGATGGGACTTGTGTCACCAGAATACTAGTCTGGGCCTCTAGGTAACTAGCTGAGTGATAATATCACTAATCATCCGTCCCATTTTAAATCTCAAGTACTTTTAATATTTGGTAGGCTTATTTCTGATTAACTTATTTGGCAGACTTACAAAAGGTATGGCAGAGCACCTCAGTCCTATAAAATATACAGGCTGTGCCCAACGGGAACTCCAGGTTACAGCTATGGCCTGGGCAACTATGTGTGTAGGAAATGCAATCAGTTAGAGGAGACCTGATCTCCTCGAGCTTGAGCAGCAACAGAAACCATTTTGGTATATCTGTGAGGTTCACAACCATGTCGATGGCATGTTCAGGGACGTGGTCACCCCATACTGCAGAAATGTATAGGCAGAGAGTAAAGTGAACTGGGTATGAAGTTCAAGAATGCTAAAAGCATCTCACTCTCCATTCGGTTTATATCAATACCAATGACATAGGTAGACAAAAGAATGAGGTTCTGCGGAACAGTTGAGGAAACAGGAAAGGAATTAACAGAATTAAAGGATTTCAAATGGATTGATCCCAGTATAGTACTTAATAACTGTAAAAATGGGAGGATAGAAAAATAAATGCATTACTCAGAGATTGTGCAAGCATTAAAGTTTTATATTCCCAGGCCAGCAGCACCAATTCTAGAAACAATTATTCAGGATAGAATAAATAGTCACATGGAAAATCGTGGGCCAATTTGGAAAAGTCGGCATGGATTTGTTTAAGAAAAAATTGCATCTAACTTGCTGGAGTTTTTTTGAAGCGGTAACAGGGGGTTGATGAGGACAAGGATGTTGATGTGAAGTACATGAACTTTCAAAAGGTGTTTAATGCAGTTCTACACAACAGACTTGGAGGAAAGTTACAGATCATAGAATAAAAGGGACAGTAGCAATATACACACAAAACTGGCTGAGGAATAGGAAACACAAATGAATGGTTAATGTTTATTTTTCAGGCACAAAGAGGGCTCGTAGCCCACTGTCCCAGATATGGGTATTGGGACCCCTAGTGTTTCCTGATATATAAATCACCTCGATTTTGGAATGCAGGGAACTTTGAAAGTTTGCAGACAATACAAAACTTGGGGCAATTGTAAACTGCAAGGAGTATAGTGTAGGACTTGGCGGAGTGTGTGCATAGGTGGCAGATGAAGTTCAATGCAGATAAGTAAGACATCTTGGTATAAAGAACATGGAGAAATGGTACAAAACAAAGGGCACAATTTTCATGTACATGTTTCATTAAAGGTGATAGGACAGGTAGAGAGTCAAAGTTGAAAAGTTGAAAAACTGAGAAACTTTTCACACTGAATGACTGAAGGCTAGAATGCCCTGCCTGGCAGTGTAGTGGAGGTAGGTTTAACTGGGGCATTCAAGAGGGCATTAGTAATTATTTAAATAGAAATAATGTGCAGGGTAACTGTGAAAAGACAGTAGAGTGGCTCAAATTAAACTGGTCAGGCAGCCAGTTCAAACGGGACGGGCTGAATGACCTTAACCTGCATGAAAACAATTCAGTGAAAACAGTGATTCAGCCTTAATAATGTTCTGGGGACCAAATTTAAGGAAGGATGCAAAGACTTTCAGTGCAGAAAACATTTACAAGAATGGATTTCGGGATGAGAAACTTCAGTTGGTGATGCCTGGGCTATTCTTGAAGGTTGAGATGAGATTTGATAGAGCTATTGAAAATCATGAGCGTTCGAGGCATGGTAAATATAGAGAAACCAAAGCGTGGAGCTGAAGGAACACAGCAGGCCAGGCAGTATCAGAAGAACAGGAAAGCTGACGTTCCGGGTTGGGACTCATCTTCAGAAAATAAATACAGAGAACCTATTTCAATTGGTGAAAGTGTCCAGAAGACACAGATTTAAAGTGAATGACAAGTGAAGGCAAAGTGAGGAAAGGCATAGTTACCACTCACAATTAAAGAGTCGTGAAGGCAGATGTATAAACACAATAAAATAAATCAGGGGTCGGAGAACAGGACTAGGGTTAGCCGAATTGCTCTTGTGCAGACAAATGGACTCAACGGGCAAAACGACTTCTTGTGTTGCGACCATTTTATGGTTTTATAGTTTTTAACTCTCTCAACCAAAAGATCACAAAGTCATCTTATCATTATCGTACCGAAGTCTTCCTACGTGCAAATTAGCTGTCTGTTGAAATACACATCAAAGTGATTGATTGACTGCATATCGGTTTGTGAGGACGTGAAAGGCGTTATATGAAGGTCAAACACTTTATGTTCTTTTCTTTGGATTTATTTAACAGCGAACTCTGTTTCCTATGGGTTACGCTCCTCGTGATTGAGTGACTGTTTCTCACTGCCTGTCCTCGGGTTTGTGTTCGACAGAGCTGTTGTTCTCACTCCCATCTCCCTCTTTCTCTCTCTCTCTCTCACACACACACACATACATGGAGGGTTTTCCTTGTGAAATATTCGACAATCAGCACCTCTTTTGTCCCTCTCTCCCCACCCAAGTCTCCATCCAGTGTGTGCTGCACCCCAGTCCTGCCATTGAATGTTGCCTACCTGTTCCACCGTGTACGCTGCTCCACAGCGGTGACTCGCCAGTGTCTTTGGAGCTTTTCTTGGAGGACCCCTTGCGTTTGTCGGTTTGGCGGGATTTGGCTAAGCCTGGGTTATACTTGAGCACAGCCACGCTGGTCCGCTTCAGCCCTTCTTGCCTCTTGTGTTTGACCGGGTTTATCTTCGACGCTGGCTTCACTTGCCTCACCTCACGCACGGGGCCCCCGGGCAGGACTAATTCCCCGATGGACCTGGTCTTGCAGGATTTGCTGCGCTCTGTCCCTCTGTCGCCTTTGGCCACATCGTTCGGCATCAGGGTGCGGAAAAGGCTACACGGCTCAGTCCCGCGGTCACTGCAGCCGCGGCCGCCCTCGCCCTGTTCTGGGAGAGCGCGCGCAACAGTTACCAAGCAACCTGGTAGCGCCTAGCGTTGCCTGGATACCCTGGTTACTTTGTCACCGCTCACCGCGAGGCGGCAGCTCCTCAGTCGCTACAGTCCCCTAAATGTTCACTTCATCCTTCCTGAACTTGAGGAAACACAGAGGTAAAAAGAAATACGTGATTTTAACACGGAAGACTCCGAAACAGAGGCGTGTGTTTTTAAACGTTTAATTATTTCCATGTCAGTGCAGCGCCTGTTTCACTGGAATCGATTTTGTTTTAACAAAATACGACGCCTTCATCGCTTGAATAATCCCCTCGGGAATGGAGGTCCTGTGGCGCAGTGGGTCACATCCCTGCCTATGGGTTCAGGCCTCCCAAACCCCAGATTTGACGACAATGAAAGTGCAGCCACAGTGGGGTCAAAGAGGTTTAAGTATCAACTTGTAAATTCTTTCAACTTTTTAAAAATTTAATTCCGGGGATGTGGCCGTCGCAGGTGTGGCCAGTATTTATTGCCCAGAAGAGTCAATCACGTCAGGTCTCGAGCCAAACGCAGATGCGACCTGTTAAAGATGGCATATTTCCTTCCCTGAAGGGCAATAGTGAACATCGAGACCTTAATGGTCACTGATGTCACAAGCCGTCCCTGCAGATGGCCATTCTTTACACAACTTTCACGTGGCCAGTTTTCAGCAAAGTATGAAAGGAAATGCTTTCATCCTGCACTTTGATCAAAACGTAAAGTCTTGAAAACCTTGCTTTATCTTCTACCCATGTTTTTTGTTTTGCAATTAGATCTTCTTAGAATTGGTCTGATTATTCTAGTAAATCCCACCAGGAACAATGGTAATGTTTGGGCACTGTGGAGAAAGGAGACATGCTATTTGTTGGAAAAGCTGCATTGATGGATCCAGTCAGCTCAGCAGTCAAGTCTCATTCTTCACATTATGCTCAAGGCTTTTCCTATGAAACTGTAAATATTCTTCACTTTCAGATTCCAGCAGTCAATTCCATCATTGGCATTGCAATATTCTGCCAACATGATCTGAATACTGCAGGAAATTGGTATTCTGAGGTCCTTTGCTCACATCCCTTCCAGTTCTTCCCAAGTTTTATTAGTTGTGCAAGTCATATCGACTGGGTTTGGTCATCTGACAAAAGATTGCTAACTAAATTCCCTCTGGTCTCAAAAATAAGATTATCCACCATGTTTGAAGTGATAGATTGGGCTTGACTCCATCAAATGTTAACTAGTTATCCTTATTAAAAGAAATGTTTAATTTATGTTTCATCATGTGACCTCTTCAAGCACTGCATGTACAATTAGTGATGTATATGGACAAATGTAACACATATTTTGCACACAAGGGCCCACTAAAAGCAAATTCAAATTTGCTGGTTAAACCTGTTTTAGTCATCCTGGATGGGCATCACTTTCATCCTTACTGCTTTGAAATGTCTTCAAGAGCCTCCAGAATTAGCAGATACCTTGGTTTAACATCTCATCTAAAGGATGTCACATCTGATATTGCAGGACATACTGCCAAACAGTAGTGTCAGTCTGGATTATGGGATGACAGTAGTCTTGCAAGCAGTCCTCTTGGTAGGATGGATGTGGCATCACTGCACACAGGTGAGAAAGTGTAATGGTTCTTGAAACAGTGATAAGTGATATTAAAGTTTAACTTTCTGTCCCAATCTAGCACATAGCTTCCATTTTAAGACAGAGTCTATATAAGTTACGAATAATGTAACGTGCATTAATATTAATATAGTACAACTGGCCATAATTGTACTGCAATTAAGACCAGTCCAGAAACAAACACAGGATCTTCAGCAACATGTATAATAGTTATCCACAATGGCCTAGACAGCATGATGCAACTGTACAAAAAGCAGATATGGTTCAAAAGGAGTAAATTAGTCACTTGTCCAGATAGTAAGGTGTTGATTTGTTGTTCCTATATTTGATGATTAAAAAAAGACAAGAAGTTGATCTCCTCCATAGAAGTATGATCTTGCCTTTCAGTATTTAAATCTTAAAATCTAACTGGAGTGGTCTTCACAAATGAAAATGTTTCTGAATATACTAGAAAGCTTTGACAAAGAGCAATCAAATCAGTCAGATCTCCTTTAGAACTTGGTGTCATGAACCATCATTTTCTTGATATGAACATTTTTAAATGTTTACATTTTCATTAATTTCTAAGATGATTAAAGCTTGAGAAGAAGAAAGCCAGGTTAATTCTTACATAGATAGTAGGAACTGCAGATGCTGGAGAATC
>NC_063346.1:53029169-53066339 GCF_021869965.1 Rhincodon typus
TTACATAGATAGTAGGAACTGCAGATGCTGGAGAATCTGAGATAACAAGGTGTAGAGCTGGATGAACACAGCAGGCCAAGCAGCATCAGAGGAGCAGGAAGGCTGATGTTTCGGGCCTAGACCCTTCTTAAGAAATTCTTCAAAATTTCTGAAGAAGGGTCTCGGCCCGAAATGTCAGCTTTCCTGCTCCTCTGATGCTGCTTGACCTGCTGTGTTCATCCAGCTCTACACCTTGTTATCTCTTAATTCTTACATACCTATTTTCAGCCTGAAGGCAGGTTTATAAGTTATCTTGTCTTTTTAAGACATCTGTCCCTTCCACTATAAAGGTTAATCCACATACAACCTTTTTTTATGGGAATCTGTGAGACCATGCCTACGAATATTGAGTATGGAGCTGGAAAAGCACAGCAGGCCAGGCAGCATCAAAGGAGCAGGAAAGTTGATGTTTCAGGTCGGGACTCTTCTTTAGAAATCTCGTTTGTGTTATGGGATCCATAATGTGTTATCTCTGACTTCAGCATTTGCAGTTCTTGCTATCCCTATGAGTATTTATTTGGCTTTGACCTGAATTTTTTTTGATGTTTGTTTCATTTGACCAATCCCGAACGCAAACATTTTTAAACTGACAAAGACATGCTCATTTTTATTGCACAGCGACTTGACTTTGCTGGGAATATATCTAGTATTCTCACTTATGAGGTATTCCTACAGTATAGTGATGCAGCTTTGCTTGGAAGTAATTCCCTATTCTTACATGATATTGGAGTGTGTTTATTGAGGAGGAACTCATGAAAAGAACAGCACATTACAACATTTTGACATATTCACAGGTTAATAGTTTCCACTGTTAATTAACAACATGAATAAGGCAACAAAACAAAGAATCAAAGGCTGGTTTTATTTATTTGAAATAGCAATTTAATCAGTCTGTCAGCATAAAACATGACTTCTTTTGCAGCTAGATTAAATTAATTTTTCATTCTAAGGAAACCCCTTTCTATTCATGTGAATGGTACTTAGTTGAGTTTGTGGTAAGTTCTAGTTCCAGAAGTTCTTCATATCCTGGTGACTGTGTTGGTTTTATTTAAGTCCTGATCCTGATCATTGTACATTTTTATGCTCTCCCAGGTTTTACTATAGGTTTTATGTGCAAGCTGGAAAAAGATATTTAAAGAAATGTGTTAATTGATTACTTGAAGCTCAAAATACTGTACTACTTTTCCTGCAACTATCTGTTCTGTTTCTGCATAATCTTTGTGCAACACACTGTTTTTCTGACTTACACAGAAGTCTCCCTTTCCCTTCTTTTATCTGTGACACTCTGTGGGGTGGGTTTTCACTTTTTTTTAATAACTTCATGCAACATCTCATGACAGGAGATTTTATTAATTAAATGCTTTAAACAAAATGCTATTTGAGAACTGTACAATATTGTGTTTGAAACAAAATTTAATATGGTTTTTAGTTTTATTGGTGGACAGAAAATGAGTTGTCATTAATGATTAATTAACACATAATAAAAGTGCAGGGCAGTGATGTGCTGTGACTGTGGGATGTGGGACATCTGGATGCCAGTGTGATCCATGGTAAACACATCTGCAGCTACAAGAACTCTGGTTTATACTCAGATGACCTAAGGCCAATCTGTAGATGTGAGCCATGTCAGCAAAGGGGAAAGTTATCTGGACACTTTATTCCAGGGAGCAGCCATACTCTTTCGAATAGGGTCATCTGATTTGGCCAACGGTCAGTGACAGATGAGTGTGATTACGATTGAGCCGAGTAATTTACACTTTGAAATTGTCCAACAGATTTGAAAACTTTCAGCTTGTTGACTGAAAGTGAGGGCTGCAAGGTGAATGAGCTAACCGACCATGATACCATGGTCCAGGAAGCCATTCAATGGGGGAGCAAAAGGAGAGTTAGGAGTAATGGAGGAATAGAGCAGTATGTCATGGAGGGAATGGTCCCTGTGGAATGCTGACAGTGTTAGGAGGGGATGATGTGTTTGGTGGTGACATCCTGTTGGGAGTGGTGGAAATGCCAGGAATGATCCTTAGAATACAAAGACTAAATGGGGTAGAAAGTAAGGACAAAGGGAACCCTATCATGGTTCTGGGAAGAAAGGGAAGGGGTGAGCGCAGAAGTGCACGAGATGGATTGGGCATGGCTGAAGGTCCTGTCAACAAAGGGAGAATCATCACTTAAGGAAGCAGCCCAGTGGAAGGTGGCATCGTCAGAACAGATGCTTCGGAGATGGAGAAATTGGGAAATGGAATGAAAGCCTTGCGGGAAGCAGGGTGGTAGGAGGTACAGTTGAGGTAACTGTGGATGTTGGTAGGCTTCTAATGGATATTGGTGGACAGCCTATCCTCAGACTGCAGAATTCCAAGGTGCAGAGCTGTTTTGGTTTTCTAATGCATGAATCACAAGACGGTAAAATGCAGATATATCAAGTAATTAAGAAAACTAGTAGAATGCTATCCTTTATTATTTGAAGAATTAGAAAGGTAAGGATGCTATTCTTCAGTTATATAGGTTTGTTAAGATCTCATCTCGAACACACGTGTGCAGTTTTGGTCTCCTTATTTAAGAAAGGATGTAAATACATTGGAAATTGATACGTGAATGAGCAACTTGTCTTTTAAGTCTGCATAAATTCGACTCATTTTCTCTGGAGTTTAGAACAGTGAGGGCTAACTTGATTAAAGAATATAAATACAGTCTTGACAAGGTAGATTTGGAAATGATGTTTCCTCTTGTGAGTGAGTCCAGAACTAGGGACACTGTTTTAACTTTAGGGATCGCAAATTTAGAACAAAGATGAGATTTTTCTCAGAGTGTTGTGCAACTTTGGAACTGTCTGCCTCAGACGTCAGTGGAGGCAGTGTCATTGAATATTTTTAAGGCAACAGCAGATAGATTTTTGTTAGGCAATAGCATCAAAGATTATTGAGAGTACATAGGAAAGCGGGATTTGAAACACAAACAGATTAACCATGATCTTATTAAATGCTGGAGCAGGTTCAAGCGGCCAAATGTCCATTTTGTAACCTAGCTGCTTTTCTAATTTGTTCTGCAAACAGTCAATGGAATTCAGGAATTGTAAAGCGGGTAGCAAGATAATTAAAGATCATTTTCCACACAACAGTAAAGATTAAAAACCATGGGCATAATTTAATCCACTTGATATGGGTTCAGCTCATGAGTTACAGAACTGATGGGAAACCCACAACGTTTCAAAGGATGAGGTTTAATGAGATTAAGTGCTATCAATAATGAGTCAAATCAACAACTCACCTCAGATAAGCAAATTTTTTCCAAGGGTCTGTACCCACCTCCAATTAAATTGTATGAAATTTTCTCACCACTGAAGTGTGCAGGCTGGTGTGTGGCCTCTCCTATTATTAAGAGGGCCCAACTACAATGTTTCTCAGCTCCATATCATTCTGTCCTCAACTATTTATCATTTTTTCCTACTTTTTCTGGCAATTTCTCTTTCTTTTTGCCTTTTCTATCCTCTTTGCTTTCCAATCGCTGAGTGTATGTCATCAGTATTGCTTTAACTAATTTATCGACGTTATTTCTTCGAAAGGCCAGAGCACTTTAATATACGTCTCAGAAAACAACTTGCTCAGAAGCGCTTTAATGAGCCTCAGAAACAGTGAATTAGTTTTAAGCGTAGTAACTTATTATGTGGACACATACAGCACCAATTTTGTAGAAGGACGATTTAGCAAATTGCAATGTCACTATCATAAAAGCAAAATACATCGGATGCTGGAAATCAGTAATAAAAACACAAACGGTCAGAAATACTGAGTAGGACTGGCATCAGTAATAATCCTACCAGCTCTTAACAGTCTTCCTAAACTTTTAAAACCCATTTTTTTCTTGAATTTTTTCTACACCCTTACATGACTTTACTGGTCCTTCTGAGTCAGACTTTCTGAAGGGTATTTGCTCATTGTTACCCATTGCATTATCTGCAAAATTTGTGGATTCAAAGTAATTTAGTAGGCTTTCTCATGTGATGACATATGTCAGCAATTTAATTTTATGGAGTCCAATATCACAAACAAAATAAACTGTGTCTTAAGGTGAGGAGAGTCTGCAGTTTGACATTAAGGCATCAATAATTTTATTATCTGCCAGGGCTCCCTGATTGGACCAGATTAATAGCCTCAATCAGAGAACTATGAGGTCCACCTGGCTAACCTCATTACAATCACTATGTCCCTCCCCATCTGAGCCTGAGGACATAGTCCTTTTTTTTGTACCTCCTTCTGGAGCATTTTAGCACCAGTCGGGTTCCTTTAACTCTTCCTCTGATATGGGTGGTGCGTCTGGAGCGTCTCAGAAAAAATTCATTCTCATCAGGTGGCAAAGGCAATGAGGCGGTGAAATCCACCATGTCCACCTTAGAGTCCGTAGTTTCTTCAACTATTGACGGAGAGGGAGAGCCCATGGGTTCCAGAACAATCAGAAAGGCAGTTGATAAGCACATTTTGCTCCTGCACTGTTTACAAGTTTGCAGCTTTCACATGGTCCATGTGCTTGTTCAAGACTGTCGCACCTACCCAAACTTTATATGACACTGGACCTGAGCTCGTGTCAACCATCCCTCTTACCCATGCAGGGCCATTCCCTTGGCTTCTACACCAAACATCATGCCCTGAATTAAACTGTCTCTCTCACTTAACAGAGTCTTCTATCCTAGTTGCATGAGGGGTGGTCCTATAATCAAACAGGAACCGGGACAGTTTGGTATCTAGTGAAGCTGTATGCTGTTTCTTTAAGCCCACCTTCAAAGTTTGGACTGGTCTTTCTGCTAGACCATTGGATAATGGGGCCACCTCTCATGCAACTACAGGGATAACTCCAGCAGAGTTTCTAATGGGGAGAAGACTCTGCACCAAGTCAAATCTGATCTTCCTGGATCTATGGAGGATGGTGAAATGGCATCAGGAATGCCAATGCTGGACAGAAGATTCCATTAAGCAAGAGAGACAGTTTACTTTAGGGGACAAAGTTTGGTGCAGGAACTACAGGAATAGACCTGCATGGGTAAGAGGCATGTCGAGGTCAGGTCCAGTGACATATCAAGTCTGGATACGTGTGACGGTCCTGAACAAGTATGTGGACCGTATGAAAGCTGCAAATTTGCAAACAGTGCGGGAGTAAAATGTGCCCACTTCCTCGAAAGCCTTTCCGACTGTTCCAGAACCCATGGTTTCTCCCTCTATGTCAAGCATTGAAGGGTCCTAAATTGAAAACCATCTGGTCCTGGGGACTTGTTGCTGTTACTTGCAGAAATAACTCTTCAGAGGCTGACATCCCAACACCAATCACCCTTTGCATACAAATGCATAGCTTTTGACAATAGCACTGCCTCTCATTAATTTGCAAACCCAGACACAGTGACACCCACCTCTGCAATATCCACCTTACGTTCCCAGGTTTTCACTTTCTTCTCTAGGTCAAAGCGGTTCCATGTCTCACGCACATATTCAAGGACATCTGGAACTCTGTAATTAGAAATGTCATCACGAAACTTCCTGTTTAGCTCCTCTCCTTTGGCTTTATCCTGTAGATGAAAAACATAGAATCAATTTATATAATGAAAACTCATCTGAACTTTAACATGTGCAAACAGTTGTTGCAGTTATTAAAAAAAAACCCTGGATAGACCCCACTTGGAGTACAATGAATATATCTTGGCACCACACCTTAGGAAGAATATATTGGCCTTGGAGGGAGTAGAATACAGGCTTACAAGAATGATACCTGGACTTCAGGGGTTAAGTTATGAAGGGAGATTATACAAACTAGGCCTGTTCTCTCTAAAATTTAGAAGAGTAATCTGATTGAAATCTTCAAAATATACAGGAAAAGATAGTGTAGATAAAGATAAACTATTTCCACTGGTTAGGGATTCTAGAACCAGGGGGCATAAATCTGAGAATTCGGGTCAACCATTCAGGACAGATGTTAGGAAGCACTTCTACACACAAAGGCTTGTGGATGTTTGGAACTCTCTTCCATAAATGATAGTCGATACTGCATCAGTTATTAATTTTATATTTGAGATTGATAATTTTTTGTTAAGTAAAGCTTTAAGGGATACGAGCCACAGGGAAGTATATGGGGTTAGGCCACAGATCAGCCATGATCTTACTGAATGGTGGAACAGGCTCAACAGGCAGAATGGCCTACTCCTGTTCCTAAATCCCTATTTTGCTTTCATATTTCAGATAGGAGTAATGTCCTTAGACAAAACAGTTTTGGCAGTGAAATGATCTCCATGAGAAAGTCCTAGAGAAAAAAGCATGCATGTAACAGGAGTGGGAGAGTGATCAGTTTGAGTTCTGAACATGCAAGGTTGACCTGGTGGGGCAGTGGCTTGTTAGGAGAAATACAGGTCATGAGCTTTTACTCTGATTCTTTAAAAACTGGGACAGTATTTTAAGGGTTTGAGTGACGTGGATTATGGCGATATTTGTGGCCATTTCAAAAGAGGTCATCTGTACATGTCTGACTGCTATCCAGCATGTGATGTTACAAATGCCCAGGTGCAGATAATGCATGAAGACTCAATCAAGTCAGGTAATGATTCCCCATAGGTGGAATAGTCTGCTTTCACTTTCCTGTCTAGTCTTAAATCTAAAAGTATGGCCATTTACACAAGGTATCAAGACACCTATTACCCAAGGAGGTGTTCACTACCAAAGATCAAATGGCTGCAAGAGGAAAAAGAGGAGTGCAGGGTATTGAAGAAAACTAGTGGTAAAGAGAATGTGTAAGATCAACTAAACTATGGAGTTCTGCAATTTATGTTGGATTGTAAGCTACGTTACTCTTCCTGGTCACTCAATAAAAACAGTTTGGATAGCATGCAGAAAGATTTGGGTCGAACCCCATTCTAGACACAAGCACATAATCTTGGTTGACATTTCAGTAGAGTATTGAGTGAATAACATGTTGTATCTAGAAGAATGCACTTCTCACAATGTTAAGATGAGGCCCTGTCTGCTGTCTTGGTGAATGTGGTGGATTAATTCCTAATTTATACTGTTAGCTGATTTCAGGCAACACAGTTCAGAGGAGAAAGACATTACTGCCTGGGATCAGTTGGGATGATGAGGTTAAGATTAAGATTAGTAAGGAAGAGTATTAGATGTTTCAGCGGGGAAACAAGTGCATTAATCCCCGGGCCTGATGATATGGATGCCAAAGTACTATGGGAATCAAGGAGCTCAACAATATCAAGAAAGCCTCCTCATTCCCTCCAGGCATGGAATTTTTCATCTACACTGTAATTACCCCATACACCTTTAGTGAAGCAGTCAGAAACCTAGAAAACTGCACCCTAGCGAGTTGTGCCATTTTTTGGGGGTGAGGTGGATAAGGGAGAGGAGGCAAATTATTGATTGCATTTTCAATTATTGCATTTATATAGACTGTTTATGTTTGTTGGCAAGTTCACCTTTAATTCTGTGGAAATGATTAATTGTTGAACTCCATGACCATCATAAATCCATGAATCTTGCAACAGCCATTCAAGGTTTCTCTCTAATTATTCCACAGCAATTTTTAAAATTAAAAATCATGGTCAGTAATTTCTAGAGAAAAGATTCTTTACCACTTACTTCTTCCACTTCTGTAGTCTCAAATTCAATCTTCTTAAGCAGGTCCTGTCTGGATTTTATTTCACTGATGAGTTGCTTTGTCTCTGATGACATTCTATTCAACTGCCTCTGGAAAAGGAAAGTGACCAAGGGATTTGAGAGCAGAATAGATTTTAGCAATACAATTTGTTTTAATTGGATGCCTTCCAATTCCCCAATAAACACATTGAATCTTTATTGTTACACTCAACCATAACCCATTCATATCTGAATCTCTGCTTCCAGCCATAATATCTCTCCACTCAATCTTACCAGTCTTGAACATCACTCATCATGTCCCATGGTCTTCCAATCCCTTCTCAAGCTACCAAAGTACCTGCTAGCTAGATATTTTCTAATCAACCTATTTGGTGTTGTTATTACACACGCCTGGAGCAGGTGGGACTAAAAACCAAGCCTCCTGGCCCAGAGGTAGGGACCACCTAGTAACTATCCCATTTGCTATAATTACAATCAGTATATTCACCTCACTCAACCATCCATTCCCATCAGATCCTAAACCTTCCATAATTTGAATCCTCATATATCAGGATCAAGCATTTCAAAATCAGGTGTAATACCATTAAATACAAGGGGGATCTCACTCCTCACTTGTTCAAAAATGAACAAGGCCTAACATCTCAGAAAATTGCCACTTTCTGTACCATTTTGGCCGTTATAGAGTGAAGCTGACACTTTTCTGCATAATTTAGCACTGTGGGCCTGTCATAATGGACATTGGACTGGTGGAAAATTAGGCTGGAGAAGTAGTAATGGGAACAAAGAAATGGCAAAGGAACTGAATAGGTACTTTGCATCAGTCTTAACAATGGAAGACACAAATAGAACTTAAGAGAGTCATGGGGCAGAGGTTAGTGTCGTGGCCATCACTAATGAGAAGGTGCTGGGGCCACTGAAAGGTCTGAAGTTGGATAAATCACCCAGACCAGATGGACTATACCCTAGGGTTCTGAAGGAGATAGCTGAGGAGATTGTGGAGGCATTGGTGGTGATCTTTCAGCAATCATCAGAGTCAGGGAGGGTCCAAAAGGACAGGGAAATGGCTAATGTAACACCCTTGTTTGGGAGGGAGAAAGGCAGAAGATGAAAATTGTAAGACAGTTAGCCTGACCTTCTTCGTTGGCAAGACTTTAGAGTCCATTATTCAGGATCAGATTATGGAGTACTTGGAAGGCATGGTAAAATAGTGCTGAGTCAGCACGGCTTTGTCAAGGGGAGGTCATGCCTGACATATCTGTTCAAATTCTTTGAGGAGATAACAAGAAGGTTAGAAAAAGGAGAGCCAGTGGAAGTGATTTAGATTTCCAGAAGACCTTTGACAAGGTACTGCACAGGAGACTGCTAAATAACATAGAAGCCCGGGGTGTTGTTGGCAAGGTACGAGCATGGATAGAGAATTGGCTGACTGGCAGAAGGCAGAGCATGGGTTTAAAGGGGTTTTTTTCAGTGTGCAGCTGGTGATTAGTAGAGTTCTGCACGGATCAATCTTGGGACCACAACTATGCACGTTGTACATTAACGATCTGGATGAAAGAACTGAGGGAGTTGTTGCTAAGTTTGCAGACGATATAAAGATAGGTGGAGGGGTGGGTATTGTTGAGGCAGAGAAGCTGGAGAAAGACTTGGACAGACTAGGAGAGTGGGCAAAGAAGTGGCAGTTTAATATAATGTGAGGAAGTGTGAGATTGGGCACATTGGTAGGAAGAATAGTCACAGACTTTCTTCTAAATGTGGAACGGCTTCAGAAATCTAAAGCACAAAGAGACTTAGTTCAGGATTTTCTTAGTGTTAACATGTAGGTTCAGTTGCAGTTAGGAAGGCAAGTGCAACGTTAGTGTTCGGTTTGAGGGGGCTAGAGTACAAGAGCAGAGAATATACTGCTGAGGCTGTATAACGCTCTGATCAGACTGCATTTGGAATACTGAGAGCAGTTTTGGGTCCCCTTTCTAAGGAAAAATGTGCTGGTGCTGGAGAGGATCCAGAGGAGTTCACAAGAATAATCCCAGGAAATGAAGGACTCGTCATTTGAGGAGCGGTTAAGGACTCTGGGTTTGTTTGAGTTTAGAGTGAAGGGGTTTAGAAGGATGAGGGGGTATCACATTGGAACTTAGAATACTGACAGGCCTGGATAGAGTGAACATTGGAGAAGATGTTTTCACTACTAGGAGAGACTAGGATCTGAGGGCAAGGCCTTAGAGTGAAGGGACAACCCTTTAGAACTGAGATAAGGAGGTATTTCTTCAGCCAGAGTTTGGCAAATCTGTGGAACTCATTACCACAGAAGGTTATGGAGACCAATCATTGAGTATGTTAAGAAATAATAGGTTCTTCACTAGAAAGGGGAACAAAGGTTACAGGGAGAAGGCAAGAGAATGGGGTTGAGAAACATATCAGCCATGATTGAATAGCAGAGCAGACTCGATGGGCCAAATGGCCTAATTCTCTTCCAATATCTTGTGGCCCTACAGTCGAACAGTAGGAACTGGATAGAAATTGAGTTCAGCACAGTTTTTCACTTTGGACTCGAAGTAGGAAAGAAGGAGCTTTAACCACCAAAGTCATATCTCAAATCTGAAAGTTGAATTCACTGCTCTATCCAGTCCTCTGTCTTTCCAGTTCAACCTAGTGAACTGACATCAACTAATTTCAGCAAAACAACATCTGAGCATATACTGCACTGTGTTAATTAAAACTTACTTTATAAGAATTGAGAACCAGCTGTGTCTTCCCGGTCATGACTTTGAGCTGCAAGAGGTCCTGATTGTATTGTTCAATTTGCTTCAAATACTGGCTGTTTTCAATCTTAAGCTGATGAAAATCAACCTCCCGGAGCACTTCCCCAGCTTCCTCTTTCTACGGAAAGAGACAAATACTCAAAGAATATTATGGGTTTTTTTTTCTGGTTAGTCCTATTGTTTTTACCCCTTCTTCCGCACCATATATCATAGCACGATAGACACAAGGGATGGAAAATCTTCATCCCAAGCTCTGACAATGCTACTCTAAAGCCAGTCTTTAAAGCTAGCTGCAGGTGGAGAAACAGTGGTTAAAAAAGAAGAAATTTACATTTGTGTAGCACATATTTGGCTGAATAGTGCTATGAAAGTATTTGAGAAACTAATGGCAATGACAGTTCTTAATACACAAATGAAACAAGATCTTCTAGCAAGCAGCTACTTGTGAAAATCTGGAAATTACTGTGTCAGATACAACATCCATAAGCAGTGCGAAAATGGCATATCATCATCAGGCTACCCATTTAAATGCATTGAATAGCAGGAAGATCCTGGTCTGATGTTGCAGATATGGAGTAAACTCACTGAGGGGATTGTCCATTTCTACCTGAGTAATTTTTAATGGCATGATTAATCTTAACGACTGCAATATAACTTCTCTGATAGTATAAGTTGTTTTTTTGTAAATTTGGAATCATTTCTTCAAGTTTTAATTACTGCAAGAGATTTAAAATCACTTTTTTTCTTTCTGTCTCTTCTGTCTCTTACTTTCCTGCTTCCTTTTTCTGCTTTTTATTTTGTTTTCTGTTCTTGTTGACATTAAATTCACTATTCTAACTTAAATTTCCTGATTCAGACTCACTGCTGCTAAATAATAATTCTTAAATCTAATTAGTTAAGTAGTTCACAGTTCCATCCCCTGTTTGCACTCATCCTAGATCCTGTGGAATATGCTGTAATGGTTGGACTTTTCACCAATGAGAACATGCTATGAAAAACTTATAGAACAGGGCATGTACGAGTCTAATGAATGGCTCATTACGTTTTGGACAATTGGAATGGTTTCTACACTGTACATTCTCAAGAGTTCTCTGCCCTTATTCAAATATTAATAACCACTTGAACAGAAAAGAATTCACTGTTTCATCCAAAGAATTGCATGTCTGATGATGCATCACTGCCTCAGTTCAACACCAAAGTGTAAACATTGAATATGTAATCAAGATCTGAGACACAAGTAGAACGCAACCCCCTTAACTCAAAGGCAAGCTACATTAAAGTGATGAATAAGTTCTTGTTCTCTACTCAAGATGGAAACTAATAGTGAAAAATAGTAGTTCGAAACCTGTATATAACAACGCAATGGCATGGCATAATTTCCTTTGATGTTTGCTTGCTTCACATCTCTGAAATGTATCAACAGGGCTTTTGAGTCTCTATCATATTCTTCCTCTGTACTTTAATGTCACTTTTCATGCTGCATACTGTACTCCACTATTTTTTGCCACTTATATAAAGGTTTTGGATGAGAATTTAGGAGGCATAGTTAGTAAATTCACATAAGCATGCATGCATGCACAAGATCCCTGATTGAACCTGCTGACCAGCTCACCATAAGACCCAACCATTCTCCCAAAAATTATGAGCTGTGGCAAAACACCTGTCAGATGCCAACAACTCACTGGCTCTTTTCAAAAGGCACTGACTTCAAGTAGAAGTTTAAACTTACCAGCATTAAATCAAGACTGTCTGACTGGTCTGATTGTTCAAGTAAAGACTAAAGAATTCATAACAGTATTCAAAGAGTGGAGAGTTCTGGTGTCCTGACCAACATTCTTCTCTCAACCAACACAATCAAAAGCAGAGGAAAATCGATCATTGAACTATGCAGATATTGGGAAGCCTGAAGCCATTGTGTTTGGAGTCCATCACAAATGCCATTCCGTATTCACCAACTCTCCCTGGCTACTGTGTGATGCTAAACCAGAACGTTTGCACTGTTTCCATACAATTTTACCCTGAACTGAAATTCCAACCTCATATCTGCTCTGTTACAGCTGTTTTTACCCTGAACTGAAATTCCAACCTCATATCTGCTCTGTTACAGCTGTTTTTACCCAGAACTGAAAGTCCAACCTCATATCTGCACTGTAACAGCTGTTTTATGCTCCTTTATATTATTCCCGGTCTTCACCTCTGCCTCAGCCCATCTCTTGCTACAATGCTTTTGTTAGCTCTAGTCTTGCATATTTAAGTTTCTCTGCTGTGGTGTTGACACATTGGCTCTTAGTCTGAGGATAGAATCTGAAATACAAATCTTAGCGCTCATATTCTTCCATGCTCTTATCCCTCATTTTGTTTGTCAATTCCCTCAGCCTACAACTCTCAGATTTCTGTGTTTTTCCAATTCTGGCCTCTTGAGCATTCCCAACTTCATCACCTCACCATTGGTAACTGAAACCTCAGCTATCCAAGCCTTGGAATTCCCTTCCTGAAACTATCTGCCTCTCAAGCTCCCTCTCCTCCTTTGCAATGATCTATAAAACCAACTTTTTTGACCAGCTGTTTGGTTATTTGTTCTAACAGCTCTAGATGTGCATCTGTGCTAAATTTTACCTGGTAATGGTCCTGTGAAGTGCTTCAGGATGCTTTACTAAATTAAAGGTGTCATATAAAAGTTGATGTTATACTGCATCTACTTTCTACCAACTATATCCTTATATTTTCCATGTTCAAATGGTTATCGATGCTCATGGAATATTGCTGTGCACAAAATTGCACCATATTTGCTTATATAACAAGAGTCACTTTGTTTTCAAGTAACTCAAGTGTATGTGTAGTATTTTGAAAGATATGGTGAGGTGTCAAATACACAACTTTTCTTCACTGAAAAAAAGACATGCATTTATCTGGTGCCTTTCAAGACCTCCGAACCTCCCAAAGTGCTCTCTTTCAAATAAAGAATTTCAATGATTTTTGTTGTAAACTAAAGAGGCAATTCTCTGCCTCACTATTGCATTTGTAAGAAAGGATGATGAGAAAATTGATTCACGGAGGAGAGTTATTCAGAGTTAATGTAGTGATAGCTGTGCTCCTGCCTGCCACCCTCGCTTTACAAACCAATCGGAGCTGTTGGTGCAGTTTCGCCTTGAGCATCTTCCAAGCATGATTCTTCAGTTGCAGCTTATCAATCAGCATTTCCTGAGGAGAAAGAAATATAATCAGACACTTAAGAGGTCAATGTATAAAACAGTCCTCAGCTAGCACTGGTCATTACACAAAACATTTACTGAGAATATTAACTACTAGATGACTTGGTATCTTCATTTGTGAAGACATGTTCAGAACTGATGCAAGAGCTCCAATGGCTAATGAGATTGGTGAAGGTATAAATCTTTACTCTCAATCCTACAGATAAAATGACAAATATTGGAAATTTGAAACAGAAACAGTAAAGGTTTAGAAGACAGAGCAGTTTAATTAACACTAGTAAATAACAAATTGCAAGTTAATGCTTTCAAAGTAGATCTTTGTCTCAAAATGTTAACCTGCTTTTCCCTTTTCGAAGCTGTGTATTTCAGAATTTCTATGCTAATCAACCACGATCAATTTTTACACCTATGAAATGGTCTACCAAGTCAGTTCTATCAGAAATAGTAGGAACTGCAGATGCTAGAGATGCTGCTTGGCCTGCTGTGTTCATCCAGCCCTGCACCCAGTTCTATCAGAAGTCAGTTTCTATCACCAGAAAGTCTCATTACAAAAAGGAATGAAACCAGATGGACCACCTGGCATTGGAAAAAATGATGCTAAAGACAGCCCGGTTGACCCTGCAAAGTTCTCCTTACTGACATCTGGGGGGTAGTGTCAAGATTGGGAGAGCTGTCTCACAGACAAGTCAAGTAACAGCCTGACGTAATCATACTCATGGGATCATACTTTACAGACAATGTCCCAGTCATCACCATTCCTGGGTCTGTCCTGTTCCTCTGGTGGAACAGACCCAGCAGAGGTGACAGGCGCAGTGGTATATGGGGAGGGTGCTGCTCTAGGAGTCCTCAACATTGACTTCGTACCCCATGAAGTCTCATCGCAGCTGTTCAAACATGGGCAAAGGAACCACCTATTACCATGTACTGCTTATCCGCAGCTAATGAATCAGTACTCCTCCATGTTGAACATCACTTGGAAGAAGCACAGAATGTAGCAAGGTTGCAGAACATGGTCTGGGTGGCAGACTTCAGTGTCCACTATCAGAAATGGTTTGGGAACCAGCACTCCTGATAAAGCTGATCAAGTCCTAAAGGATTGGGTCTGCGGCAACTGGTGCAGGAACCAACAAGACAGAATAACATTCTTGACCTCACCCTCACCAATGCATCTGTCCATGACAGTATCGGTAACAGTGACAACCACACCATCCCTGTGGGGACAAAGTCCAGCCTTCACACTGAAGATGTTTTGTGCCACTATCGCTATGCTAAATGGGTTAGACTAAGACTGGGCATCTATGAGGCATCATTGACCATCAGCAGCAGCAGAATCATAATCCAACACAATAAACAACCTCATGGCCCAGTACATCTCCCACTCTACCAGGGTTCTGGTTCAATGAAACATGCAGAAGGGCATGCCATGAGCAGCATCACGCATACCTAAAATATGGTGTAAGCTGGTAAAGCTTAAACACAACACTACTTGTATGCCAAATGGCATAAGCAGCAAGTGATTGAGCTCAGCATTCCATAACCAACAGATCAGATCTAAGCTCTGCAGTCCTGCCTAGAATGATGATGGACAATCAATAAACAACTCTTTGGAGGAGAAAGCTTCACTAATAACCCCAATTTCAACAATGGGAGAACCCATCAAGTCAGTGCAAAAGACAAGGAGGAAGCATTTCCAACAAACTTCAGCAGAAGAAAGGCATTTATGACTTGACAACAGCAGAAGAAAGGCATTTATGACTGGAGAGACAGTGGAGAAGGCAAAGCATTCCGGAAGACACATTCTGTGTGATATTTGGGAGACTTAAGTTTTAATTTATTGTTTTCTTATTATTTGGATTTAAATAAATGGGACCTGTTTTTATTGGAACAGCATACTATTAGAATCTTGTTTATTTAGGAAATAGTAGTTAGAGGGAAATTGTTTGGTTTGTTAGTAGTTCTGTTGATCTGTTCACTGTTAGGGTTAAATATGTAAATTGATACTTGTTGCTTATAAAGTGAGTATCAGGGATTCCTTTCATTTAACTACTCTTTTAACAGATTATGAGGGGCTGGGCGAGCTTCTCTGGGTGTCTCGGGTTTAATTAGTAGAGGGAACCTCTATTCCCACCATAACAGATTGAGGCTGGTGTTTCGGGTTAATTATCAGAGGGGTTCAACCTTACCCCCTCTTCGTGACATGATCAAGCAGCACCTGCTTAGCAATAACCTGTTCAGTGACACCCAGTTTGGATTCCGCCAAGGCCACTCAGCTCCTAACCTCATTATAGCTTTGATTCATTCATGGACAAGAGCTGAATTCCAAAGGTGAGGTGAGAGTAACTGCCTCTGACATTGAGCTACATTTGACCAAGTGTGGCATCAAGGAGCCCTTCCCAAACAGGAATCAATGGTAAATGGGGGGAAAACTCTCCATTAGTTGGCATTATACTTAGCATAAAGGAAAATGATTGTAGGTGATGTAAGTTCATCATCTCAGCTCCAGGATATCTCTGCAGGAGGTCCTCAGGTTGTGTCCTTGAGCTACTTCACTCCATTATAATATCAGAAGTGGGCCCGTTGTTGATGACTGCACAATGTTTAGAACCATTTGCAACTCCTCAGATACTGAGACAGTCCATGTCCAAATGCAGCAAAACCTGGACAATATCCTGGCTTGGACTGAAAAGTGGCAAGCGACATTCACACCACACAAATGCCAAGCAATGACCATCTCACAAGAGAGAATCTAACTGTTGTCCCTTGACACTCAATGGCATTACCATCACTGAATCCCTCATTATTAATGTACTGGTGGTTATCATTGGCCAGAAACTGAAACGGACTAACCATATAAACACAATGGCTACAAAAGCAGGTCAGACACTAATAATTATATAGTGGGTAATTCACCTCCTGACTCCACAAAGCCTGTCCACCATCTACAAGGCATGAGTCAGGGATGTGATGGAATACTCCCCACTTGCCTGGATGAGTGCAGCCTCAACAACACTTATGAAGCTTGACACCATCCAGGACAAAGCAGCCCACTTAACTGGCATGACATTCACTCCCTCCACCAACTAACTGTGCACACTGCTGCTACTATCTACAAAATGCATTGCAGAAATCCACCAAGTTTTCTTAGGCAGCACCTTTTAAATCCACGCCTACTTCCATCTTGAAGGACAGGGCCAGCAGATACATGGTAATACCACCAAATGCAAGTTCTCTTCCAAGCCACTCTCCATCCTGACTTGAAAGTATATCATCGTTTCTTCAGTTTCACTGGGTCAAAATCCTGGAATTCCCTCCCAAATGGCATCATAGGTCTACCTGCCACATACAGACTGCAGCTGTTCAAGAAGATAGCTCACCACCACCTTCTCAAGGGCAACTGGGGATAGACAATAAATGCTGGCTTGTACAGCCATGCCCACATCCCATCAGTGATTTTTGTTTTAAAAGCTGAATTCTAGAAATGAAGTGAGAGTGCCCTTGATATTAAAGTAATATGTGGCCAAATGTGACATCAAGAAGTTCTAGCAAAATTGAATCAATTGGGACTGAGGGGAAAACTCCTCAATGATTGGAATTGGCATCACAAAGGGAAATAGTTATGGTTATTGAAGGTCAAACATGTCATCCCAAGAGATACTGCAGGAATTTCTCTGGGAAGGTAAATTCTAATCAACCGGTTCAGAGATGTTATAGCAGACCTCGGGAGCAGATAAGACTTGAATCCAGGCCTCCTAGTCCAGAGGTGGGTACAATACCACATTGGCACAACAGCCCTAATTTCTCTTAGCCTTAACCATCTTCAGCTGCTTCATTAATGGCTCTCTCTCTGTCAGAAGTGGAAACATTCACAAATGAATTAAATGGTCAGTTTCACTTGTATGAATCACTCTGACTTTGCATGTAACAAGACCTGAGCAGCTTTCAGGCTTGGGCTGATAAGTGGTAAGTAACAACCTCAGCACAAAAATGCCATCTCTACTAGAAAAAGTCTAATCAATTCCCCTTTACGTTTAATAGCATTATCACTGCTGAATCTCCAACCATGAACATCTTGGGACTCACTATTAACCGAACTGCAAAGGCCACATAAATATTATGGTCAGGAGGGCAAGTCAGTGGCTGGAAATTCTGTAATGAGTAACTCACTACATGTCTCCTCAAAGCTTTTCCACCATCTACTGAGCTAAAGTCAGGAATGTGTTAGGAAATTCCACTTACTAGGATGAGTATTGCTCCAACAATACCTAAGAAGCCCAACAGCATCCACGATAAAAAATAATTCTTGAATGGAACCCCATACACCCCCTTGAACGCCAACTCCCTCCATCACCAGTGCACAGGGATAGCAGTGTGTACCATCTGTAAGATGTACTGTATCAACTTACTAAGGCTTCTTCATCATCATCACCTCCTAAAGGCCACAGTCTTTACTTCCTAGCTGCAGCAGGATACTTAACACAAGTATCCTTCCAAGTCCTTTCTGACTTTAAAATATATTGCAGTTTCTTCATTGTTGCTGGATCAGAATCAGGAATTCTCTACAAACACCACTGCAGGAGACTTTTTACCATATGGACTACAGATAGTTCTGCTATAACACGTGTTTCGTTAACATGGATTGGCTTTAACGCGATTGATGAATAGTGGATGCTGTTTGGATAATGCAAACTTTCTGCTGTAGAGGTATAGCAATTTCCTGATAAGGTGATTTTCAATGCTTGTTTTCTATAGCGTAATTTTCTATAGCGTGAGGTCATGGAAGAACGCAGCTATCGCGTTATTGGAGAACGTACAGCGGTTCAAGAAGGCAACTCACCAATTTGTCAGGGATGATAAATGTTGGTCTTGCTAAGAATACTAATGTGCAATGAATACAAAAAATTGTACAAATTCTATTAAACATTTCCTTAACAGTCTCTATTCCAAGGAGAGCAATTCCAGCTTTTCTAGTTTCTTCAGATAGCTGAAACCTCTACTTCTCAGTGACATGCTAGTAAACGCCCTCTGCATGCTTTACAGAGTGAGTATGGTTGTCCAGTGACCATGGCCACTGGACTAGTAATCCAAAGGGCTGGACTAATATTTGGTGAAGTGAGTTCAAACCCCAACACAGCAGTTGGAGAAGATATTTCTAACCACCTGTTCAGAGATGTTATTACACAGCTCTGGTGCAGGTCAGAACTGAACCTAGGCATCCTAGCTCAGAGGTAGGGGCATTATCACTGCACTGCAACAGCACACATCAGCTGGAGAATTTAAGTTCAGTTAATGTAATAAGTCTGGAATTGGAAGTTAGTGGCAATCAGTGATGACGATGGTATTTACTGGGTTGAATAGCTACTTGGTCCACTAACTTTCTGCAGGGAAGGAAAGCTTCCATCCTTACCAGTCTGGAATATATGTGATTCTAAATCCAGCATAATTAGCATAAATAGAGTAGCAAGCCACTCAGCTTTAGTGGGGTGGCCAATGATTTCTAGTCTGTAGCTAGCGCCATCCACATACTGTGAATTAATGAATGAAAAGAAAATGATGCCCAGGTTGGACACACTACTCTAGTCAAGGTCTTATCAGTGATAAAAGAATAGCTTAAATTTCTTGCTGTTGTATTCTCTTCCTCTTGTATAAAACCAAGCAACCCATTTGCTTTTTTAAACAGGTTAATGGACTAGTCCTGCCAGTTTTAAAAATTTGTGTTAGATGAAATTCAGGTCTCTCTGTTCCTGTATCTGTTTTAAAATTTAGTTTATACTGCTTTGTGTAATTCTTTTCAAGATGCATTATTTCATATTTCTCTGTGTTAAATGTCATCTGCCAATTTCAGCAACCTGTCCGTGATCTGCTGTTTTCTGTTATCCACTTCACCCTTTACTTATCAGGAGGTGAAGGCTACTGCTGTGTTTGAATGAATGGTGGGTATATGAATAGGAAGGGTTTAGAGGGATATTGTCCAAATGCTGGCAAATGGGACTAGATTAATTTAACTCATCAGCATGGACGAGTTGGACCGAAGAGTCTGTTTCTGTGCTGTACTCTTTGACTCTAAGAAGAGGAAGTCAGACAGTAAGTTTGCCATTTCCTGGCTAACCTATTTGGCCAGCGGTCAGTTTCCCGAATGACAGCATCTATTCAGAAAATCATTCCACTGTTTCATTTAGTAATTTGCTGTTAATTCCAGATTTACCTATTATTCACAGTTGCTATTTAAGGATTAAGTAAAATAACTTAATGTAGGACTCACTTTGGCATGGATTTTGTCCTCAAAATATTTAAAGAGAGTCTCTGTTACAATTGTGCTCCCCTTCTTGCCTTGGGTGAAGGACCCAATATCTCGTTCAAACTCATTGACTGCTTTTTTTATATCGGCCAAGGCAAATTCAGCTTCCTCAAGAGTAGCCTAGAGGAAAACAAACATATTGAGTTAGAGATCTGTGTACTTTGAACAGTTACAAAGACAGAGATTTCCTTAGACCTACTGTATTTTCACTGGAAGTGCGGCAGAAACTTAGTTATGGCAACAGATCATAAGCAATTCAAAGTAAATTTCTAAATCGGGGACCTAATAAGAACAAATATTTAATCATTGTTCCAGCTTGGGATAGTGGGGAGAGAAGTGGCAGTGCCAAGTTCACATTTCAATTTGCAGTTTAAAGGAAGTATTAAAGGATTAGCTGTCTTTAAAGTGGTTACTAAAAATAAGTTTAATTTTATAATAGACTAACTACTTGAAGGAATTTAAAATCTTTGAAAGGGATTCATTAATGAGAGTCATTTTGAGGCAACAACTGTACATGAGTGACATCACTCTTAGATTGTTTTTCATGTCCACATGGCTTCCGAAGTTCACTCATAATTAATTCTGGATGAGTGGCTCTGGATGAGGCATGGGGTGGGGAGTGGTGAATAAAGTGACATGGAAATGGCAAAGGGATAGTGGTAGGGGGCATAAAGGAGCGTGATGGTATATAGATGAACAAAGGATGACAACATTTTATAAATCTGAATGGAAGTCTCAGAAAACCAGTCGGATCTTCAAATGAGCCATCACACTGTTTGTCTCTGTGGCTGCACTCGACCTGTCTCAGTCATATGGGGCTCATTTCCATGGAGGCAGATCTGCTCAGGCAGGAGACTATCCAACTTGTGCTTCTCACATCCATGGTAAAAATCTTGCTTATTATTTCAGCTCCCTGCCCTACCAAGTCTGCTACTTTGTCGTCAATCCCACCTCTGTATTTGAAACCTGCCTGAGGTTGCAAAGAGTTTGATGCGTCCTTATTGTCATATTTGCCTTGAAGCTGAGCTTTCAATTATACATTAATGTCATCACAAATTCTGCATATTTCCAGTACCGTATCGCCTGGCTGTTCTCTTTGCCTAAGTTCTTCAGCTTCTGAAATCTCCATCCATGTCTATATTACCCCCTTTGATATCCTTTCTTATAACTTTTTTGAACAAAGGTGTATGTGATGTTTGCAGTTCTTCAGTCTGGCAGCACGTCCCCACATCTAAGGTGGATTGGAAAATTATAATCAGTGTCTCACATTTTCCACTCTTATTTCTCTCTGCAACCAAGGAGGCAGATCCCCTCCATACCTGGTAACCAAGCTACTTTAGGAACACCTTTCCAGTTTTTCTTTATTAGTTTTCAGCCCATCCAATGTTTTAACCATCTCTCCTTTCACTGCAGTTTTGGTGGCACATGCTTCTTTTGTTTAAAAAAAAAGATGTATTATATGCATTAGGTAAATTGGCCATGCTAAGTTGCCTATAGTGTCCAGTGATGTGCAGGCAAGCTGGATTAGCCATGAGAAATGCAGGGTTATTGGGGTAGGGTAGGAGGTTGGGTGGGATGCTCTTTGGAGGATTGGTGTGTACTCAATGGGCCAAATGGCCTGCTTCCACAGTGTAGGGATTCTAAATTATATATTCATTTAGTACCTCACACATGGTCGATGCCTCCATTTGTAGGTTTCCCTTTTGGTCCATTATCAGTCCCGCCTCCTCCTACTACCCATTTACTATTTATCTGCCTATACAAGACTTTTGCATTCTCGTTTCATGTTGGCTGCCACTCTATTCTCATCCTCTCTCTTTGCCTCTCATTTCTATTTTTACTTCTCCTCTGTATTTTCTATAACCAGCCTACCACTCGTTTGTATTCTCAATGTCTGCCACATGCCCCATTCTGCTTCATTCTTACTCTTTATCTCTTTCATGATCAAAGGAGCTATGATTTTGGTTGCCCTACTTTTTCCCCACAGTGGGAATGTACCAAGGAATGTGCCAAGACTATACCTAAATCTTTTCCTCCTTAAACTAAGCTCAATTCTAGCCTTGCCTGCCAAAAGTGATTCCAATTTAACTGGGCCACATCAATTCTCATTTCACTGAAATTACCCTTCATTCAAATTAATATTTTTACTGTAGATTCCTCCCTGAAATTTGCTGGCGCTTTCCTAAACCATATGATTCTATGATTACTGTTCTCTAAACGTTCCCCTTATGATAATTAATTCACCTGACCAACTCCATTCCCCAGAATCAGAACCAGCAAAGCTTCCTTCCTAACTGGACCAGAAATGTATTCATTAAGAAAATGCTGCTGCTTCAGAAACTCTTCCTCCTCACTAATTTTTACACAATTACTATCCCAGTCTATATTAGGATAATTGCAGTAGTGCCTTATTATTGCTATTTTATAGCTGATACATCTTTACATAACTTCCCTGGTGATCTACAAAGTACACCCAGTAGTATAATTGTAACCCCATTTTTTTCTTATCTCTAATTAAATAAATTATGTACTTAACTCCTCAAATGACATCTTCTGTCCCCAGCACTGTAATATTCTGTTTAATTATATCATTAATTGTAGATTTTTTTACTCAAGTAGGGATTTATATTCCATAATTCTATCCATTCTTTTCTGTGGAGTCTTAAATATAATAATTTAGCACTGATAGACTTCCAATTTAACTTTAGATGCAATTGGCGCTTATAAATATTTGAAATTTAGTACTGGCTGTCTCCACAGTATCTGGTTGGAGTCAAGTCACTAACTGCACAGAATGGCTTGTGATTGACCCTTACCTGTAAATTCCGAATTGTGTGGTCTGACTCCTGCTTCAGCTTTGATAGTATTTCTTTTGTTTCCTCTAGTTCTCTATAAGCAATGTTGCACTTCTGCTCTGCTGTTAACATCAAAAGACGCTCTACTGCCACAGCACGAGTCCGGGATCGATGCCTTGACCTCCCCTGCAAGATTTACCGAATATTTTAGGTTCTGAACTTCACATTTTATAATCAAACTTGTGTGATCATTATTGTTTCTCAACTTTTCCTCTCCTACATATCGTTGGCTTACAAAGCTGCGAGCTAACTTCTCTTTGGTTTATTTAGCCATTTGGCTAAGACATTATATGGGTTTCTTGGTGTAGCTCATTCTTGATGCTACCTGTCTCCAACTGGTAAAGCTATTGCTTGGCTTGGCTCATTATTTCCTGCATTTCTGATGGATACTGTCAGGACTGTGACAGAGTGTCAATAGAATTACAGGCATGCTGGTGCTAGAAAAGTGACACCAATACACCATGCACAGTGGGCAGGTGAAGTCAACTTTGCAAATTCAGTCACATTCAAATTTATTTGTGTGATTTATGCGCTATCTGATAAAGACCCTGACTGCAAAACTCACATTATGGAAGTATATAGGGAAAAGGGATGGTGTGATTTCCTGGGCACATACTGGTTATAATTAGCTGATAGACAAGTACACAATTTTTTCCATATGTTCAGGAAGTGAGCAAGATTTCTTGTTGCCATCATGTTATCAAATAGCTATCCTGCCATTCATGGAATAATTTAAAATATTCATAATGTTTAAAGAGAAATGCTGCAAAATTTAACTAATCCCTGTTGAGCTCAATCTCAGATTCACATTCCTTCATTATACCACTAATTTGGGCCAACACCCAATGCAGGAATCCAAGCACTATAGTGTAAACCCAGAGTTCCTCTTTTCTCAGTCACCCAAAAGTAATACTCCAACAAAATATAGGCAATCAGGTAGCATTATGTCTCTTCATAACATTTTTGTGTATCAAAATTTTGCCACAGATATTTTAGGTCCCTTTCTTTTAGATTATAAACATTATAAACTATTGAGAAATGCCGCTTTGCGGGTACTACCTGTGCCAACTGGGCTAGTTCCTGTGTTTGATCTTGGGCTTGAAGGACCAATTCCTTGGGCACCACACGGTCATAGTACTTATCAAGCATATCAGACTCAATCTTCAAGGCTTCATTGGAAATACTACATATGGAAATAAACAAATCACTGATATACACATTTTGTCAGGGGTTTATAAAACAAAGCATGGTTTACATAAGAGCTTGTGAGCTGTTCAGAGTGTATAAAATGGAACATTTAGTTACTTCTAGTTCACCACAATATTTCAATCCCTCTTAAATATTACAATATCAGCAACTTTACCATGTCATAATTTAATATATCACATTAGCAATAAGTTTATTAAACTTTAGCTGATTGGTCAGGATTTGCATCACTGATTAACAACTGATTAAATACCTTAAAAGAAAATCAACCCTTATTTGACTGCAATCAAAATTACAGCCTTTCCAAGTCATCAATGTGCTGATCCCTATCTAATTTTGTAAAGTCAATTTGATTTATTCAGCATAGGCAAGCTTAACAGTAGATCTGCTGATTAGTGTTTGCTCGAGTAGGTATTCAAAGTAGTTGAGTAGGTAAAGTTCAAGGATGCTTTGTAAACTTAAAGAGGTTGAGATTTTTCTTCACAATTTCAAAAACTACTAATATTAATAAAAAAATCAAGTTAGTCAATCTCTTGTGGAGTTGTGATTACACCCTCTAGCCAGTGGTGATCCAATGGCAAGAGAGTGTAATCACAGCAAGGATTTGTTTACAAAGTCAGTTTCCATTTTAAATGTCAATATTTAAAATTGAATAGGTTGACAAGAAATGTATAAAAGCATAAGACACCTTCTGCATTGCCAATACATGGTGATTCAGAATCATACAACCAAGCAGTGTCATTGATATTTTTACAAAGTGGGACCTTATGAAACATTTATTTGTTTTAAGCTGTGTCCTTTATGTAAAATAACACAGAATGTCATAGAATGCGGGTAATGAAATCATACAAAACTCTGGCTGAAGGAAAGAGGCCCAAGCGAAAACCTATTGAAAATCAAGTGCCACTTTGTGCAGTTCTCACAGAAAAGAGGGGTATCCGTTTTTTTTGGACACAGATTCTCAGACACAGAGTCCCAGAGAGGAGTACCAAACACAGCTACTGCTGTGAAAAGCAGGGGAAAAGATGGTTTTGTGTTACTAAGTAGGATATCAAGGAATACTTGCTTTCTGTTTAAAGCAATAGAACATGTGGACATATAAGGACCAAGGAGTTTTCTTTGTGGGCCTTGATTCTGGATGTCAGTTTAGAGATACTCAGGGGATCGAGGGAAACTGCTTTCAAGTGATACTGGAAGACTCAGGCTGGTGTAGCAACAAGAAGAAACACTGCTGAGCCAGCCAGAGTGTGGGACTTAAGCTCCAAGGCTACATAAATCTGATGGAATTAGCCTGATATATAAGTTACCTTTAAGTAATTTTTAGTCTATGTAAATTTAAGTTAGTTTGTTAGAAAAACATTAAATCTTGTGCAACTTTTGGTCAGTAGCTGTATCATTCATATTTCTTTTGTCTTGATGGGGATCGTAACAATATGAATATAAAATTGAACATGGTCAAATATCCAAAGTGACTAAAGTAAGTTACATTTTGAGATTTATACTGGTGCTTTGATGTTGTATTTGACAACCTTGTCCATTTTTCCGTGGAAACTGTAAAGAGGTTTTTTAAAAATATGTTAATCCTTTTACCCATATTTAAATTTTTTACCTTTTTAGAAGTTGCTAATATCATGCAAAGCATAATAAGACTGCTGAACATTGATTGTGATGAGGGTGGAGGAGTATCTGTTTATCTCATGACTTAAAGCACTGCTTTGTAAGGTTCCTCTGTAAACTTTGAACTTGGCTGTTTTGCGCTTGGTTCGTTAACACATTTGTTTTTTCTGTCATACACAGCTACAAGGCACAGTATACATCCTAGTTATTATTAAGAAAAATGTGGTGATTACAGCTTTCAAAATTCTGCTGTTTAAAAACAAATTAAATTGGAAAAGAACATTACCTCTCCCTTTCCTGAACTCTTATGTCTGACAGCTATTACCAATTACAAAGATTACAATTTCTAATTGTCAAATTAACAAATGGTAATCAGACAGTATTATAAGAGATTTTCTGCTTCAGAATGTATTGTTTTTAAAATCAACTACATTACAAAGAGTCCTTAGGAAGATGCAGTGGCTGCTAAACTAAAGAAGCAAAAAACAAGAAGTGCTGGCAAGGTGTAACACCCAATCCCATTGTAATGATGTGAATATGTATTACAAAGTAAGGTGGGCCTACTTTCCATTCTATTCCATTCCATAATCTCCCCAAAGAATATTCAAAACAGAGACGGCCATAATGTTCGTTTATGCCTGGCGTGTATTCAATCTGATCTGTCTATCCATTTTCTTCCATAATTTTTGAGATCAGCCTTGAAAGCTTCTGTTTCAAAGCGTCTTTGGCCTTTTGGGGAAAAAAAAGTTCCAGATTGGTACTACTACTTGTGTCAAAAGAGAAGACCAGGTTCTCCCTCATCAGTGTGTCTGTGTTTCAGTCTTCTGGTCAACACTACTCACTTCACCAAAGATGAATTAATCAAACACTCCTTTCAGTGCAGCTGAATTTTTGTAACTATCCACTTAATTACAGTCACTGCATGTTAAGGCAATGCATTATATTGGAGAGTTATCTTGACAGAATAAGAAATTTGCATTTAGGTAGAGCTTTTCAGGATAACTAGACGTCCCAAAACCCTTCACAATTTTTGAAGTCTGTACTGAAGTGTTGTATGTAATATGGTAAGTAACTGTTTCCTCCTTAATTCTTAATTGGCGGGACTTTGGCATATAGCAAATGTGCCAAAATCTGTCAGACCAGAGTGGGCTTTCGAGAGCCAAGCAAGACGCTCAACACAGAACTGACCCATCAAAGCAAGGTGCGAAAAAGCAAGAAGCTGCCAAAGAGAACTGGCTCCCTTTCTCGTCTTCATCTTTGGTGGGACCCTGCATTGTCAGCCTTAACCCTTCACCTGAGATCGTCGAGAGAAACCACATGTCATAGTGTTTCAATTAATTACTTCAACCCCCGCCCCCTCAAAAAATAGAAGACGCTTCCCAAACGTGCATTGCACTCGTACTGGAGCGGCCCGCGATGCTGGATGGATGCCACTTAGGACGGCGCTAGTACAATGCCGACTTCATTGTAGCTCAGCGCGAATAACCGTCTCGTTCTTTACCATTATCAGGTCGGATTTACAAAAGCAACAGGCTGGTGTGTTCTGGAAATCCGGAGTAAAACCTGAAAAAGAAAGTCCTGGAGACACTGAGCAGGACTCCCTTCCACGGGCCGCTGCCGGTTATCTCCCTTCTCTGTGATTGCACTCTGTATTCGCATTTTTTAGGGGCTGGTACCTTACCTGATCTTGTCCACTAATTCCTGGAGTTGCTCAAGTGTCAGTTCATGGATGCGTTCGTCCAGGTGGACGTCGAAATCGAAACTTCTGTCGACACCTAAAGTGACCGCCATCTTTCCCGGGATCGCCCTCCGAGTGTTTACAGCCGTCTCCGTGGAAACCGGCCCGGAAAGCCGCGCAGGCGCAGATGGTGCAGTGTCCTCCCCAGCGCAAAGCGATGTTGATGGGGAGGTTGATGTCTCAGTGAACGCGAGTGAGCAAATGCAGAACTACGGCTACTGCAGATCCAAAATCAATCTTAAAAAACCCCAGAAATTGCAAATGTCCCCGCAGTGATTTAGCGAATTGGAATTTCCCATCGCCGCATTAAATTATCGAAAGAAATTATCAATTAGTTCTTCAAATGCCTCTTTTTGTTAAAACAAGGGGACATATTCAATATAAATAGTCAAGGTAACTGGTGATGGTTTATAACCCGAGAGTCACCACATCTCAGGCAAGGGTAGAGGTTGGAAAGGAAAGGCCTTTATGATAACCACTGCTGGTGTGGGAAATAAATCCATGCTGTTGGTGTTACCTTACATTACAAATCAGTTCTCCAGCTAACTGAGCCTCCATTGATATCCGAGCTAATGCCATGTATAACTTTATAGTAGCATGGAGACGAGATTAAATGCCTTTGAAGTGACAAGGATGGCCTGAACATGTAATATTAACAACAGTATTATTAACAATCACTTCGAGAGAGCAAATTTTAGCCTATCTTGTCCATGGTAGGTATGGTTCCAATTCTGGGATTACAGAATGTGAGTGTAGAAATAGAAGGTACAATTAGTAAGTTTACAGATGAAATGAAAATTGGCAGTGTTGTTGATAGCGAGGAAGATGGTCTCAGACTGCAGTCTGATATTGATCAGCTGGTAGATTGGGCACAGCAATGGCAGATAGAATTTAATCTCAATAAGTGTGACCTGATACATGTTGGGAGGTCTAATAAGGTAAGCGTATACACAATGAATGGTAGGTCCCTAGGGAACACTGAAGAACAAAGCGACCTCGGTGTTCAATTCCTTAATTCCCTAAAGATGTCAGCAGAGATAGACAGGGTGGTGAAGAAGGCACAGAGGATTCCTTCATTAGCCGGGGTAGAATATAGGAGCAGGGAAATCGTGTTACAACTTTATAGAACATTGGTTAGGCCACAGATGGAATACTGGGCAGTTCTGTTCACTGCACTATCAGAAAGATGTGATTACGCTGGACAATGTGCAGAGGAGTTTCACCAATGTTTCCTGAGATGGAAAGTGTCAGTTATGAGCAGAGACTGGATACAGAGATATTCTTTGTCTTCCCTGGATCAGAGGAGGCTGAGGGTGGATCTGATTAGGTATGCAAAATTATGAGACACCGAGACAGAGTAGATCGTGAGAATCTTTTCCTCATGGCAGACATGTCTAAGACCAGAGGGCTTACATTTAATGTGAGGAGTAAGTGGTTTAGAAGTGATCTGAGGAAAATTTGGGCTTCCCTGATTCCCTGAATCAACAATCTCTGGTGTTATAGATCACAACAAACTCTCTCAAAACATGTCAATAACCATAACTTTTTCTAATTTTAAAGGCAAGTGCCAGGCATTGCATTCTGGATGCAATCTGATTGGTCAAACTATCAGGTTTGAAGCAAAACTTTATTCATGCACTACAGTTAAAATATAGACAAACTAAAATTTTAAAAAATGGTTTAATTGTAACTCTATCAAAATACTTAACAAAATAATAAATTACTCATTAACTTTTCTGATATAGTGACATCCCATTAGCACACCCTTGTCACACATGCAATTCCAGCAGCAGGAAGAGAACCCAAGCTTTTAGCTGTAGAGAGAGAGAGAGAGAGAGAGAGATAGTAGCTTTCACAACCTCAACAGCTATTAAAAATGATACTAAAGTTCCTGGTTCTGTGGGAGCTTTCAGGTCGCTTCTATTGTTCCTACTTTAAAAAAAAATCCAAGGCCTCACAAGCTGTTTACTTTATTGGCTTGAAGCAGACCACTCAATACCTCTGTCTCAATCTCTTCACAAAAAAAACAGACAAAATACACCTCTTAAAGCCATAGTTACATCACATTGGATATCATCAAATCTGGACAACATCCCTCTATTTTCTGTTTTTCTTTATATAAATCTTCTTTGTAGTAAATTTTAGAATTCATGGTTCTTTTAAGGACAGATACATTTTAGGATATAGCATGTAATGAATTATTCTGCTGCTGAGATGGAGTAGTGTACTCGTGTGACTGTGGTCTAAAGACTCTAGGAGGTGTAAATAGGCAAATCCTGAAGCCAATTAGAGGCCAAAGTCTTACTGGAGGTGATGTTTTTTTGTAGATTGACAGTGAGGCATAATCCCCAATTGATGCCAAAGGACAGGAGGAGAAGGTACTAAATTATTAATTTTCTTTCTTTTACTCAATGCATTTGCCACATTGAAGTTGATTACCTGAAGACTGATGGATGCACATTAAACGCAAGATTTTTATATTTACTCGATGATCAGCTTTGGCGCCGCTTAGGGTGAGTCAGAGAATATCTTATGGGATTTCGTATTTAGTTTAACGTGAGCGTCATTTCTTTATGATAGTTGAATAAGTCAAACTTGTGGGTATCTTAGTGAGAGTTTTAGCACTTGAATTCCATAGTTGTTTCATATTTATACATGATATGCTACTTTATGGGAAGATTATATCTTACAGTGGAGAATGTTTTAGTCTAACAATATATTTTAGATATAGGAATAGAAATAAATTAATGGAACAAGGCTGTCGACTTGCTTGCTGAGCTGACTTGTTCTTGTTCAGACATTTCGTCACCATGCTAGGTGACATCATCAGTGGATCAGTGCTCCACTATGATGTCACCTAGCATGGTGACAAAACGTATGAAAGAGAACAAGCCAGCTCAGCGAACAAGTCAACAACCTCATCTACAACCCGAGCTACAGATCTTTGCCAAAACACTAAGGGAACAAACTAAAGGACAAAATGTTACTCAATTAAGAAGGATGACAAATTTAATTGAAAAACTCATTGCAGAGATTTTTGAACAAAATAAGTGGGAATTAAAATAAATTAAGAGAAACTTGCATTAATGTAACATCTTTCACAGACTCTAGACATTGAGCACTTTACAGGAAATGAAACACATTTATGTGGTCAATGGCGTAATTATGAAAAGTGGGAGTCATTTTTTATGCAGCAACGAAATGACCAGATCATCTGTTCTGACTGTTACTTGATGGTTCAGGGTTTGCCAGGACTGAGAGAACTGTCCATTTTATTTCTTTGAATAATGCCATGGCACTTTTACACTCATCTGAGAGGTGGTGAAGGTGCTGATTCCAGAAGCAGGATTTGAACCCATAAACTTGTGACTCAGTTGGAAGTGTGACCACTGCACCAAGGCTCACACCTTAATATTTACATGAAATTAAAACGTGTGCTTATGTATTGTAAAGAAATGCTTCCCAAGATCTATTCCACTGTGACCCCCATTTGCTGCTTCAAAATCAGTCTGACCCAGTATGCCAATAAAAATTTTAAAAAGGTTTGTAATATTTGTTTTGTTACAATGTTACATATTTTACAAAGAAAATTAATTGAGCTTTAAAATAGATGCAAAGAATCTTACAAGATGGTTCTCAGAAGTGACGTGACCATCCTTGTGTACTCAGTGGTATTGAGACCAGACCATAGTATACAGTACTTATGTCAAGAAGAAATTGACCAGACATTTTGAAGTCCAACAGATATTTCCAACAGTAAATAGAAAGTCTTTGACAGTGGTTTCCCTGAAGTTGTGAATAGCTGTGCTTATCTCTCCAAAAGACTAACAGAATAAGAACCATCCAAGATAATGGCTAAAGCAGTTAAGAAAAAATACCTAACTAAAATATAATGAATGGGTTCATGCCCCAGATCTAAGATAATTCAATACCTAATACAGAGGCAAAATTCAACAGTTTTGGGATAGCAGCTATTTTAAGTTTTGAACTGCATAGAAGTCTGATTGTGAACAACTGTTTCATGCAGAAGAGGAGAAGGGGGTAACATTTCTACACTAGTTATTAAAGACCCAGGTTAATGATCTTTGGCCAGGGGTTTGAATCCCACCTCAGCAAGTGGTGGAATTTAAATTCAATTTATAATGGAATTGAAACCCAGTTTCAATGATGTTGCAGAAGCACATTTGGTTCACACGTCTTTTGGGAAGGCTGGCTGTAAATATGTCTACCGAGCTACAGCAACGTGGTTGTCTCTTAACTGCCCACTGAAGTAAGCTTCCCAAATCACTCAGTTCAAGGGCAATTAGAGATGGGCAGAAAATGCTGGCTTTGTTCCACAAAATGTTTGTTTTAAAAATGTGAGAAACATTTTAAAGCAGTAACTGCTTTTCAAAAAGGAGATGGAAGAAGGTTTCCAGATTTGCTGCACCAAACCAGACTACCGATAGTCAGAACTGGTAGTGCCATAAAAATGAAAGTAAGGAGCCTGCGCTCACTTCCAAAACATATTCTGCTTAGTTTACTATGGCAGCTATTTGACTACATTGCACCCAAGTTTTCAACGCCTTCAGGTCAGAAAGAGAATCTTCAAGCAAGCCAGGCCTGCTTCATAGTAGAGACTGATATCAATTTCATCTTCATTTGTGACATTCATCCTCACTTACTTTAAATCTTTGAATCTGTATTTTAACAAATAATTTAATAAGTGTTTACTTGAATAACTTTCAACAATTGTTTTGTGATAATGTGTACAATATATTTTTGTAATTTGGAAATTTGTCGTTTTAAAGTAGAGGTAATATAGATTTAGGTTTCAGTTCTGTGAAGGTAATTTTTTTAAGAGGTCAGAAAGTAATTTGGGACATTGAAGTAAATACATGATTTATAATAAAGCATGTGACTTAGTAAGTGCCTATCAGGTTAGCCAGGGTGTTAATTGATCGAATGCTTCCAAAGTGGAATTTTTATCACATACAGAGGAAACAGTACAGGACCGTTAGTTTTTTTGAGTTCAGTTCACAATCAGGTTTCAGTTCAGTAGGGCAGTTTCAAACCAGCAGCAATATTTTAGTTTGTAAAGTTTTCAAACTGAGAGTTGTGTGGAATTTTTCAAGCTATCAGAATTAAAAAGTGGTTTAAGCTATTGGAGCTAGAAAGAAGTCCCTTATTAATCAAAACTGGAAAGATTCAGTTAAGTAAGAAATTGCAGCATTAAAAGTATTGGAAACTCTTTAGTAGGATTCTTTTCTCATTCATAGCACATGGGCATTGCTGTTTGACCAGCATTTATTACCTGTCCCTAGTTGCCCTTGAGAATGTGGTGGTGAGCTGCATTCTCAAACTGCTGCAGTATTGTAGGGAGGGAATTCCAGGATTCTGACCAAATGACAGTAAAGGCACAGCGATATGAGGCTGCCTTGGGAGACAAGGGAGGAAATCACGGGCCCTAACCCAAATTTTTTATTCCTCTCTAGCCACGGAAGGGGTGCGAGATGACTGGAGGACAGCTAATGTGGTTCCACTTTACAAGTGCAAAAGATAAACCAGGAAATTATAGACCAGCGAGTCTCAAATCAGTGGCCTGGAAACTATTGCAGAAAGTAGTGAAGGAGAGAACCAGTCTCCATTTAGAGATGCAAGGATTCATCAGGGATAGCCTGCAAAGTGTTGTCAGAGGGAGTCTAACAAATCTGGTTAAATTTTTTGAGGAGGTGATGAAGTGTGTAGATGAGGGCAGTACAGTTGATATAATTTGTCTAGATTTCAGCAAAGATCCCACATGGGAGAAACACATGTTAACAGCAGAATAATACAAAGATAAAAACACATGGGATTCAGGGTAACTTGGCAAGTTGGATCCAAATTCGGCTTAGTAGTAGGAGAGGGTGTTGTCAAAAGTCTATGTGATTGGAGGTTGGTATCCAATGGGGCACCATAGGAATGAATGCTGGGTCGCTTATTGATCGTGATTTATATAAATGATGTAGATGAGAATGTGGAGGGAATTATAAGTAAGTTTGCTGCAGAGATTGGCCGGGTGGCTGACCGCAAAGAAAGATTTTGGGTTATAGGAGAATTTAATGGATTGGTCAGATGGACAGATCGATAGCAGAAGGAGTTTAGTTAGCTCTGGTAAATGTGAGGTGATGCACTTTGGAAGAAGTAACAAGAGTACTCAAAGAATGGCAGGACATTAGGAAGCTCAGAGGAATCGAGCGATCTTGGAGTGCTTGTACACAACTCCTTAAGCATGGCAGGGGAGGTTAATAGGGTAATAAAGAAGGCATACAGGATACTTGCATTTATCTGTTGAGTCATAGATTATGAGAGCAAGGAGGTTATGTTGAAGCTGTACAGAACTTTGGTTATGCAACAACCGGTTTTGTGACCATTCTGGTCTCTGCACTATTGGAAGGATGTGATTGAACTGGAGGTGGTGCAGAGGAGAGTGACTAGGATGTTGCCTGTGATGGAGCATTTCAGCTATGAAGAGAGGCTGGGAAATCTCGGTTGGTTTTATTTGGAGAGAAGAAGTTGACGGATGACCTGGTAGAGGTGTATAAGATTATGAGGGGCATAGAACAGAGTGGATACAAAGCAGCAGTTCCCCTTACTTGAAGAATCACTAACAAAGAGGCACACTTTTTCAGCCTGAGGATGGTATGAGTTTGGAATGCACTGCCTGGGAGGGTAGTTGAGTTGGGTAACCTCACAACCTCTAAGAAGTACTTGGATGAGTACTTGAAATGTCACCACATTCAAGCCTGTGGGCCTAGTGCTGGAAAGTGGGACTAGTGTAAATTTTGTATAGCTTTGGCAGTACGGATTTGATGGGCTGAAGGGCCTCTTCTGTACAGTATATTTCTATGATTTTTGCTGATGATGAGATCTTTCTAAACTCAGTTATGTACAGAAAAGGTTTTGTTTTGTTTTTCTTCCTTTTGCGTAATAAATCTGTGTTCTACTGCAATAAAGAACATTGACAGCCTCATGTGAATATGGTCAACAACTAACCACCATGGCATCCAATTACATAAATTAAACATATGATCTATCAAGCCAGCTTTCACTCTGGGATCTGACTTGTCCCTTCTTGCCATCAGCAGAATCATAACATATGTTAGAAACAAACTTTTTTTTTCTTGTTTGAAGAGTAAAGCTGTCCTGCTGATTATATTTAAATTGAAATCATCAAAAATTAAAAGGTTGTACAAGGTATGCAAGTTTATACAAATGCTTAGTATATGACACTCTGATTACACCTCAGTCCCAGGACATTGCAGTAAAGGTTCCTCAGGGTAGAGCCTTGGACTCAACCAACTTTAGCTGCCTCGTTACCTCCTTCCTAAGGTCACAACTAGGAATGTTCATTGATGATTACACAATGTTAAGTGCTGTTCACAATTCCCCAGATTCTAAAGTAGTCAATGCCAAATGCAGAAAGATGTGGACAGCATGTAGGCTTTGAGATTACCATTGACCCAAGACTGAACTGCTTCGTCCATAAAGATACTGTGGCTACAAGACCAGGTCAGAGTTTGGGAATAAAAACAGAAGTTGTTGGAAAAGCTCAGCAGGTCTGGCAGCATCAGTGAAGAAAAATCAGAGTTAACGTTTTGGGTCCGGTGACCCTTCCTTAGAACTGTTCTGATTAACTATGATTTTTCTTCACAGATGCTGCCAGACCTGCTGATCTTTTACAGCAACTTCAGTTTTTGTTCCTGATTTACAGCGCACGCAGTTCTTTCGGTTTTTACAGAGTTTGGGAATGTGGAGGCAAGTAACTCCCCTCCTAACTCTCCAAAGCCTTGTTGGCCAGCCATAAGGCACAAGCTCAGACTATGATGGAATACTCTCCACTTGCTTACAGGAGCCTAGCTAGACCAACACTCAAAAATCAGGACTTACTCGAGTATATTCTATGATCGAGCATCCACTACTCTTTATGAGACTCCACCCAAGGAAAAAAAGACCTTGTCTATTTACTCTCTCCATGTCCTCATGATTTTATAAACCTCTATAAAGTCACCCCTCAGCCTTCATGCTCCAGGGAAAATAGCCCCAGCCTATTCAGTGTTGCTCTATAGCTCAAACCCTTCAACCTTGGCAACATCCTTGTTAATCTTTTCTGCACCTTTTCAAGTTTCACAACATCCTTCCTACCTTTTTATTTTTGATTATTGATCCCTTGATTGAATCCCTTGATTCTAGCCCTCCTAGAAGGGGAAACATCCTTTCAATATGCACCCCGCCAAGCCTCCTCGGGATCTTATATGTATCAGCAAGATTACCTAACACACTTCTAAGCTCTAATGGATACAGGCCCAAGCTGTTTCAAACTTTCCTTATAAGACAAACCTTTCATCCCAGAAATCTGTCAAATGAACTTCCTTTGCACTGCTTCTAATACAATTACATCCTCCCTTAAATAATGAGACCAAAACTGTACATGGTACTTTAGGTGTACCCTAAATGTGGATGATATACAAAGCCCTGTACAGTTGAACTAAAACATCAATAGAGACATAGAAAATAAGAACGGGGTAGGCCATTTGGCCCTTTGAGTCTTCTTTCCAATTCTATGTGATCATGGCTGATCATCCTACTCATTACCCTGTTCTCACTTTCACCCCATACGCCTTGATCACTTTAGCACTCAGAACTATATCTATGTCCTTCTTGAAAACTTGACTGCATCCCTACTTTTATATTCCATTCACCTGGTAATAAACAATAAACATGGACGAGAGTTCAGCAGTCCTGGTGAGGGTGTTGTTATATAAGGTAATGGTTCCTAAAATGTTAACGTTCGGCTTCATTGAGACCCACTCAATCTGATGATTTCACACAGTTTTTGGTTGGTGAAATAGCAGTTTACATGAGTGCTCAATGCAGACAGCCTTGATATAGCTGGCTTCTCATATTAGTAATTATGCTTAATCAGTTAACGTTAATTGTAGTTATTGCTATTATGCAATAAACTACATCTTGTTATGTAAGATGTGTCTCATCTTGCTAGGACTCCATTGTGGTCTGTCCTGTATGACTGATAATTAGCAAGTCCCTTAGAATCAGCATAGAAAGGAGGATTAGGGGGCTATTGCAGTGCAGCAGTACTCTCCCTACTTGTGAGTAAGGATACCCGGGTTTAAGTTTCATCTGCCACCAAAGGTGTGTAATAATATCTCTGGATAAGTTGATTAAAAATTTCTGAGTTTTGGTGAATGGTTAAGGTGATGGATTTGAAATCAATTGGGTTGTTTCCACACAAGTTTGAATCCTGCTGATTATAATTATTTCCTAACTTACCTTTGCTGATTGGGCCAGTGGAGCAATGGAAAATGCTTCTAACCACGGTAGGCTGAAGATTGAAAGTTCAACTCCTTCTTGGCAAGGTTCAGTGCATTAAAAAATAGCCAGAAAGGAGAACTGATGACCTCAAACTTAGCATCAATAGTGATTGAAGAAAATGCAATCTGGTGAGCAGCAGTGTGGATTCAAATTCCATTTGACCATAAAGAAAAATCTTTTTGAAGCCAAGTGACTTTACCACTTGAAGAACATTACCCTTTAAAAAGACACAAACAGACAGTCAGTAGCTGAAGTCTGAATCAGACAGTCAAAACTGTTCACACTATTCCAGGTGTAGTCTGACTTGTGCCTTGTATAGTTTTAGCAAGCCCTCCCTATTTTTATACCCCATTCTTGAGGCTTTCAATTCAGAGCTTGGTAAGATTGATTGATTGATTTATTGCGATGTGTAATGAAATACAGTGAAAAGCTTCATTTACGAGCGGTATAGGCAGATCAGAGCAAGCAAA
>NC_063346.1:53066839-53099792 GCF_021869965.1 Rhincodon typus
ACACACACACACAGACTCTTTCCACCGCCAACACACACACACACTCTTTCCACCGCCAACACACACACACACTCTTTCCACCGCCAACACACACACACACAATCTTTCCACCGCCAACACACACACACCCTCTTTCCACCGCCAACACACACACACCCTCTTTTCACTGCCAACACACACACATCTTCTTTCCACTGCCAACACGCACACACACAAACACACAAACACAAACACTCTCGCAAAAGAGAGTACCGCCCAAAAAGAGAAAATTTGCATTGCAGTTCAGAGAAGTTTCACAAGGATGATCCCCAGCATGGAAGGATCGTCTTTTGAACAAAAGCTAAACAGGCTCGGACTCTATTCCCATGGAGTTTAGAAGAATGAGAGATGTTTGAATTGAAACATATAGATTATTAAGGGGCTCGACAAGGTAAATGCTGAGAGGATGTTTCATCTCATAGGAGTCTTGGACCAGAGGGCATAGTTTCAGAATAAAGGGGCACCAATTTAAGACTGAGATGAGGACAATTTCTTTTCTCAGACGGTTGACTGTTTTTAGAACTCCTTGCCACAGAGAGTTGTGGAGGCACAGTCCTTGTGTATATTTAAGGCTGAGGTGGATGGATGCTTGATCAGTAGGGGAATCAAGAGTTACAAGAAAAATTCAGAAAAGTGGATATGAGGAATGTCAGATCAGCCACGGTCCTACCAGAGAACAGAGCAGGCTATTGGGGTCGAATGATCTATTGTCCCTATTTTTTATGGTCTTCAAATTGATAAGGCTATAGTGGTGATTTTGATCTTGTACATACAGCAGACCAATCATATCCAACAATACTTAGGCAGGCCATTTTCGTGGCAGTACACTATTTCCATGCAGGGGCCAACACTGGTCAAAGATTTAGACACAGAAGCTGCCAAAGCCTGTGGGTGGCGGGAGGACTGGAACAAGGAGGGTAGGCTCTTTTCATATGGTGAACTCCAAGTGCCACCCATTCCGACATGGATGGTCCCTTATCAACTGACTAACAAACAAAATAGCAAAAGGGATACGATACAAGACACTGTCATGAACTCCTTTACTATGACAGAAAGACACATGCTGCTAATGGAAATGTCACCCACAAGAAACACAGCAGCAATACAGATTTTTTGCACAAGTTTAGAGAAGCTGGGTGAGGCAAATGCACTAACACCAGGAGAATGCCATGCACTAGTGAAAGCAAATGAAGATAAAGGGACATGGGATAGGACGGCAATGAGAGTTAGGATGCTATCTGACTGAAAATACATGAGCAGAGGAAGCCAAGATTTGACAAAAAGAAGGCACAAATACTGATGAGAGAGGTAACAGCAGCACAGGGAAAGGTAAGACTGAATTGGGGGCTCATTAATAGGAAAAGACAAAAGAAAGGAGAAATGAAATCAGAAATTAAGAAAGAAGAAACTCATTTAGAATATGATGAGAGGAAGTGGGCAGACTCCAAAGATTATAGTGGGACAGATGACCTGCAGAGGGATGGCCTTGTCTTTCTGAATGTGGCAAAAGGACTGGGAGTGGATCATCAGGAGATCCTTACAATGGGATTCGTCATGGCTCGGATATTTAATGATTTCATGTTATGTTTGAAGAAAGGTCTGGAAAACATAATGATTTTTTAAAAAATGCATTTGTAGAATATGGGAATTGGAGGCTGGGCAGCATTTATTGCCCATCCTTAGCTGCTTTCTTGAACCGCTACAGTTCACCTGCTGTGGGTCGACCCACAATGTCATTAGTGAGAGAATTTCAGGATTTTGACCCAAAACAGTGAAGGAAGAGACATAGTTCCAAGTCAGAATGCTGAATGGCTTGGAAGGAAGCGCATAAGTCATGACTCCATAAACATCTCCATCTTTGTGAAAATGGAACCTAGCACATCAGTACCAATAGCTGTCTTCAGCCAGCAGGCAGTAGATAATCCTGGTCTCCTTCCGAGGTCATCGTGTCATAAATTCCAGTCTTCAACCAATTCTGTTCACACTGCATGATATCACAAAACAGGTGAGTGTAGTAGGTACAGCAAAGACTATGGGCTAACAATATCTGCAAAGCAATGCGAAAAATTGACTAGGTCCACAAACCAGGACAGGTGCTATGCTTTGAAAGCACTTTCCAAACCTAAGACCTCTATCAATTGTTTTCACATTGTTTCGTAGATGATCATGATATGACTGTATTTGAGCAATATGGTGAGAACTAGTTAGCTTTAGAGCGCAGGTCTTCAGCAGTACAGCTGGGATGTTGTTGGGCCAATATTCTTTGCTGAATCTACTACACACACCTGCTTTGTGATATAATGCAATGTGAATAGAATTGGATATAGTCTGGCATGTATGACACTGATGACCTCAGGAGCAGGCCAGAATTATGTACTGCACTCATGAGGATGGGGATGTTCATGAAGCTTCTTCCTAATATTGGTTGTTTAATAGTCTATCAAAGTTCTAAACTGAACGCTGTAGGACTAAAGAGTTTAGATCTGTTGGTTTTTGGATTCTTTAGTTCAGTATACAGCATGTATGTAGCCCTGTGTTGTAATATCACTGAGTTTATGTCTTATTTTTAAGATATCCCTAGTGTTCTCCGGCATGGTTTTCTACACTCCAAGAAGAACCAAAGTTTTCCTTGATCCTGTTAGGAATGGTAAATGGTGGGTAGGCAGAATTGATGTCATAGATCGTTTCAGAATACAATTCTGTTCCTTCCACAGCATTTCATGGAGGCCTACTTTTGAGCTATTTTATCTGTTTTGAACCCATACCATTTAGCACTGTAGTTATGTCACAGAATACTATTGAGAATATCCTGAATGTGAAAACAGAACTTTTGTCTCCACAAAAATTCCTACCAAAACTGTCATGATCAGATATATCTGTGACAAATAGATTGGCTTGGAAGAGGTTAAGTGTGTTGTTCAGTCATATTCATTCTCTTATTATCTGCTGTAGGCTTGCTCTGACAGCTATGTCCTTCAGGGCACAGCCAGTTCAGTCCGGACAGGTACCACAAAGCCATTAGCTGATGGATGTTCAAGTACCCCACCCAGGTTTTTTTTTTTACTGTCACTAAACCTAGGTGTCTCTTCTGGTCACTGGCTCCATATAATCGTCCTACGTAAAGGATCAGAATAGGGCCTAATAAACCTAAAGGGAATTTACGACTAAGGTTGGAAATTAATGGATCTGGGTCCTGGTCTTTCTCGAAGCCATTCTGCTGTCAGCATTTAAAACCCAGCTGAATTGAATTAGGGACCTGAATCCTGTCACTTCAGCAAACACCCACATTAAATAACTGATCGGTATAATTTGATCAAATATGATCTGACCTATTCAGAAAATCAACTAAAAACGGAGATGACAGTTTGGATTAATGGCAAAATAAATTCTATTTAACTACATTTAATTCCATATGTTTAGTTTCATTGCATGTTCCAACAGATTTTCTTAATTTTCTTCATTATTCTTGCTTGCTGATGCCATTTAAGCAACAGCTTAGAAATTGATGAGGACACATGTCAGTTTTGGGCTCTGATTGCAACGTATCATTTAGATAAGAGAGAATCTAGCGAAATCTCCAAAATGCAGCTTCAGTGTCAGACAAGGTGCTTTCTTCACATCCATCGCTATTTCAAGATCTGCATATAATGGAAATTACAGAGGCACTGGTTATAATTTTTCAGTCTTCCTTAGACTTCGGCATGGTGTCAAAGGACTGGAGAATTGAAAACATGACACCCTTTTTCAAAAAAGATGTAAGATAAGCCTAGCAACTACAGAACATTAAGTTTAACTTTGTGACAGGGGAACTTCTCAGAAACATGATTTAAGGATGGAATCACTAGCTCCATGGACAAAAATGGGTTAATTAAAGAAAGCAAGCTTTGAACTCTTCAGGAAAAATTGTATTTAATTAATTTGCTAGATTTTTGAAGAGGAATTAGTAGGGTTGACAAGGGTAATGCTATTGGTGTGTAGATAGAGAATTACAAAGGCAATTTGATACAGAGACACACAACAGACTTGTTAGCAAAATTTGGAGTTCAGAGGAACATGGAATTAAATTATTAACAGATAGAAAGTAGAGCAATGGGTAATAGATATTTTTGAAACAAAAATAGAAGTTGCCAGAAAAGCTCAGCAGGTCTGGCAGCATCTGTGAAAAGAAATGAGAGTTAATGTTTCAGGTATGGTGACCCTTCCTCAGGACAGAATAGATATTTTTGGCCTGGCGAAAGATTTGTAGGGGACTTTCTTACGGGTTGGGGTGTCTGTATTAGGACCCTTACTTTTCCTGATACATATTAACATCCTAAATATTGCTGTACAGGGGACAATTTCAGAGATTGTGGAGAATATAAATTATGGAAGCATTATAAATTGTGAGAACAGTGTAGAACTTCAAAAGGACATTGACAAGTTGCTGAAGTTGGAGATGAAATTCAGTGTGAAGGGGTACAAAAGTAGTAAATGTAGAGACAGGATATAAAAACGGTACAACAATAAAGGTGTGCAGGAGCAGAGAGACCTGGGTGAATATGTGCACAAGTCATTAAAGGTGGAGAGAACAGTTAATAAAGCTTAGGATATTAAGATTTATGATAGGAGCACTGAATAAAAGAGCAAGGTGGTTTCCCTGAACATGCACAAGACACTAGTTTGACCTCAGCTGGAGCACTGCATACAGTTCTGGACATCATAATTCAGGATGAATCGAACACATTTGTAAAGCTATTTTGTACTCTTTCCATAGTGATTCTAGGGGTAAGAAAGATCAGTTTGAAAGAGAAACATTGGAGATGTTTTCCTTGAGAAGGAGGAGAAGGACAGTACAAATTTGATATAAGTTTTCAAAATAATGAGGGGTCTGGACATAATAGATAGAGAGAAACAGTTTCCACTCATAAAAGGATCAAGAATAAGGGGACACAAATTTAAAGCAGTTTACGACAGGGCAAGGGTGAAGTTAGGGTTGGGAATGCACTGCCTGGAACTGTGGTGGAGGCAGGTTCAATTCAGGCACTTGAGAGTCATTAGATAATTACATGAATAGAGAATGTTCAGGGTTTTCAAAACTAAATACATTTTTGTATTAAATACCCCTCGCTATAAAAGATAACATTCCATTGGCTTTCCTAATTCCATGCTATAACTAACCTTTTGTGATGCCTGCACTAGGGCACACAGATCCTGTACATCTTAGAGGTCTGCAATCCCTAACTTGTTCAATAATATACCTTCCATTTCATCAAGACAAAATACATCAATTCTGTACCAAGAGAGTGCTGTCCTTCTAGGTAGTGGAGATTGTGCTGTAGGAAGGTGTTGTTGAAGAAGGTTTGGTAAAATACTTCAGAGGATAGTACATACTACTGCCATTTGTCAGTGGTGAGGGAAAATGTGGGAACGTCACCACCTGAAAATGGGACTCCATCACCATATGATAGGCACTCCTACTGATACGATGATGGACAGAAGCATCTACGACAAGTAGATTACTGAAGATGAAGTAAGGTTTTACTTCAAGGTTTTACTCGCCTACAACAGACCTAGCGGAGCGGGTATGTCCTTTACTAATTGGCCAGTTTGGTTAGTAATGCTGCTACCAAGACATTCTTGATGATAGACAATGCATTGAAGGAGAAGGTTTGTTGGACTAATACCAGGAATGGGTGAATTGTCTTTTGAGGAAGGTTAGAGAGACTCGACTGGAGGTTAGAAGTGTAAGAGGTAACTTGACTGATAGCATTGTGAAGAAATCAGATCAGCCAAAAACTCTTCGAATAGAGGAGCAGGCTCGAGGCGTTGATTGGCCTCCTGGTCCTGATTTTGGTATGTTCTACTATATCTAGATACACATGGAGATTTCTATAGAATCACAATTGTGAGTGTGCAGAATAACTTCTATGCCCTTACCACTAAGTTCTTTCACCATGTTCAATTTGGAGTAGGTACTGATGCATCATCAGATTTACTTGCTTGTTTGATGTGATGCCATAGGTTGAGTGTCAATGTTAAGGACTCCCAGGGCAACTCCTTGCTGACTACATATCATTGTACCACAACATCTGGTGAGTCTGTCATGCCCACAAGACATGCCACACTCAAAGATGTGCAGAGATCTGGGTGGCCTACTGCAGGCATCACAAAGGGTTAGTTATAACACGTAATTAGGAAAGCTATTGGAATATTATCTTTTATAGCAAGGGGTATTTAATACAAAAATGTTCTTCAATTATACAGGGTGCAGGTGTGACCATATCTGAAGTACTGTGTTGGTTGGGTCTTGAACATTGTCTGCAAATTATGATTCCTTTGAGGCTGTATCTCAACTAGTCTGTAGAACAGCTCTCTTTGTACTTTCTAGCAGATTTGATACAAGTGAGTAGCCTTGGCTATTTCAGAGGGGAGTTAAGATTCCAAAAACATTGCTTATGAATCACATGTAGGTCAGACAAAGTAAGGATGACAGATTTCCTTACCCAAATGGACAAGTGAACCAGATGGATTTTAAAGAATAGTTTACAATGATTGGAATTAAAAACTAGTCAAACAACAATCTTGATGGAATTCAAATCTCACCATTAGCCATGGTGGAATTTGACCATATTCCCCCAGAACATTAACCCGAGGCTCTGGTTTACTCGTTCGGTGACATAATCACTACTTCACCCCTCCCTCAGCTTTGGTAATTTTCAATGATAATCTGGTCAAAGGTGTGCATTCACAACTTGTAAAAGTCCCAGTATTCAGCATGTGATGCAGTGTGCTAAGTCAAATTTATTGTCATTTGGAGTAAGGTCAGAATATTTAATTCATATGCATGCCAGGGACTGCTTGGTTTTGCTTTCTTTAGTGTAGATTTTAACATTAAGTTGAATGCTTGTAATTATTTCCCCAAGTCACATTGCACATGGTTATTTTCATTGCCATTTTCAATTCATAAGATTTATAATTTAACTTCTGGCTAAATTAAGCAAAGCTAGAGAAAGTGAAAGAACTCAAAGTCAATTAGCTCCCCACTGACAGAGAATCTTCACTTCTTGCAGAACCACAAGATACTTATTAGAAGACTCAGGAGTTCTACTCAGGACATCTTTGGTCCAGATCTGATAGATTCAAATAATTGCAAAGTGGTATGCAATAATTTACCACAGATCGATTCAAATAAAGCAGAACCTATTAACTATTGAAGAACTGAGTCAAGCCCGGAATATTGTTCTGTGCCATGCAGGCTGTTATGGCATAACGGTAGTACCCCAACCTTCAGGCCAGAAGGGTTAAAGTCTCACCTATTCCAGAAGTCTGTCATAACATGTCTGAAAAGGTTGAAAATATCTAAGGTCCTATGCCATAAATTAGAGCTTCAAATGGAGGAACTGTGGAAACCTAACTCAAGTTCCAGGATAATCAAGACGAATGTTTAACTTAATGAGACAGTGAACCACAATAGAAATTCAACCTGGGTTTCACTGTACACACACTGCAAGATAAAAGAGGGGACACTGTCACTGCAGCCTCTGGATGAATCACTGGATGAATTATTGGAGCTTGGTTGTCTATGACAAGGGCAAATGATCCTTCCTTGACCCTTCTAGAGCCTTTCACTTGGTTGAGTGTCCCAAGCAGACATGAAACTCCTTGACTGGACTGAGAACTAGAACTCATGGCCATATGGTTGAATAGACATACAGTGTGTTTGCAGCTGGCAAATGCTGTTTGTTATTAGTTTGGTGACTTTGTATGGCATTCACCAAAGTGGTCCTCCCCATAAGAGATCCCTTCTGACAAGAAGCTCGTGCGTATGGCTGCGCAAAAAGAACCTCAAATAGCAGCAGTGACAGTATTTGGCTCTGACCAAAGCATCAATATGCTAGATGTGGAAAGAATGTTCCCAATGTTGGGGGAAGTCCAGAACAAGGAGTGGGTCACAGTCTAAGAATAAGGGGTAAGCCATTCAGGACTGAGACGAGGAAGAATTTCTTCACTCATGAATTCTCTATCGCAAGAAACTATTGGGGCCAGTTCATAATATATATTCAAGAGGGAACTGGACGTGGGCCTTATGGCTAAAGGGATCAAGGAATATGGGGAGAGGGTAGTAATGGGATACTGAGATCACATGATCAGCCATGATTATATTGAATGATGGTGCAGGCTCGAAGGACTGAACATCCTTCTCCTGTACCTATTTTCTATGCTAACAGATATTGCATGACAAGACAATGCAAAGCAATGGATAATGTGGGCGAGCAGGTGGTGCCAATTGTGCGGGTGCTAAGAAAGCAGGCAGGTAGCGCAGAGATGCAGTCTGAGCCAAGAACCTATACATGCATGCAAAGCATCCATTCTGCATCCTTTCAATGCTAGTTACAGGGTGCCATACAATGCAAGTCTGCGCTTCCTAAGGAGCCTACCACTGGATCAGAAAGGTGCCATGATGCTCCTCAGGGGCTGCCAGATGCCAATGTCTGTGGAGAGGGTGTGTGTAGTTTATGCCCATGGATCACACCCTAAGTTGCAGCTTCCTATGGACAATACAGAGGTTGTTACAAGCAAGTGAAGAGCTGAACCTGTCAGGTACATACTCTGGTTTTCATGTCATTACTTTCTGCATGTCTAACACATTCAGCCAGATGCCAAAATAGAAAGTTCAATGTTAATTAGGCGAGTTGGTCTGTCAACAAGGCACTTGGTGAGCAATAATCCCCCTCAATTAGTAACTCATCATGCAGCTTGCAAAAAGCTTAAAAGATGGAGTGAGTTGCTTCCACCATTAAGATTAGGCCTCACTGGACTTCATGTTTGATTCTGCTACACATCTCACCCTAGCTTACATTGCTCAGACTCAAAATTCTGCACGAGGTTTCCTCTTTTGGGACCATCAATACAGGATAGTCACCAGGAAACCAGGATTTCAAAAAAACCGATGCAAATGATGGTGAGAAAGTGGATCTGGCTACAACTGGTGCAGGTAGTATGAAATCAATTTATTGGAATCTTGATAATTACAGCAGTATTCAGATAGCAGGGGTGTGATTGGAGTATAAACATTGTTATGGATCAGTTGGATTGAATGACCTATTTGCATGTTCTTTCTCCTACGTAATAAGGAAGGAAGGTTTAACATTAACAAATATTTTTAATACACAGCATCTTTCTGAAGTACAAGAGTCACTGGTCTTCACTTCATTACGTTCTCGGAGTGGCTGTTCCTGGTGGCTACCTAGATGTAATTATGCCAATTCATTTTTATTGTTCCTCAGACAGCCTACTTGAAACAGTGGGAGTGATTCATGTGTCTCCACCCAATGCTCTACACCTTACAGTTTCAGTGAGAATGTCAAGATTTAAGATTATCCCAAATTTCATTGCACAAGTGAAATAGCTTAGTATGTTATTACATGCATAAGGTCGGGTGAACAAAAATTTGGAAAGCCACAAAGCTTTCAGCTCTGGTCCCAAGCCCTTATATTCCCAGCATAAACCTTCTATTCCATCTTAAAGATGCTCCTCAACACCTACCTCTAATCAAGTATCTGACCCAAAACTTCCTTTATGTAGCTTAGATATCAAGGTGTAGAGCTGGATGAACACAGCAGGCCAAGCAGCATCAGAGGAGCAGGAAGGCTGACGTTTCGGGCCTAGACCCTTCTTCAGAAAATGTAGCTTAGTTTATTTTTGGACACGTCATTATTTTGCTGTGCTGTGCATTATTTGCTGTGCAAATTAAAACTGTTATGCCCTACTTAAGAGTTCTGCTAAACAAATAATCTGGCCCAATTTATCCCACTAATTAGACCCTTATGTCCAAAAAAAGTAAATCAAAATCAAGTGTAATGTTGAATAATGTTATCAAGGAATTTAAAAAGCACCTTCGTCAGAAAATGAAAATCACTGAAAAGTAACATTTGTCCTGCAGTCAAAGTGACATTTGCTTGGAAAAGGTATTAAAAGACCAAAATCAATTTCCTGCTACAAAAAGAAAGTCAGAACTAATTCATGAGAGAAGCAAATAATTCTGCATCCCAGGGAGAACGAACAGCCAAAGACAGTGTTTTTGTTAGGAGCCCTCAGGGACTCTGAACCTCAATCTAGAAAAGGAATTAGCTGAATATCACCCATTCCACAAAGAGAAAAAGCTGAGAGGAGGAGACAAAAAGCAATGCCAGAAATAAGAAAGAATAACTAAAAAAGGACAGAATTAAAAAGGTATTAGGCAAAATAACTTGATGAGGGTGAGAATGGAGATGGAGATGGAAATGCGAGACAAAGCAAAATACAGTGAGCAAAAAGAGGAAAGCAACACAGTAGCAGAAGCTCTGTGACCCAAAGAAACAGATTTGTGGTCAAAGAAGGCATCCATACTTTGAGTTTCCAGAAGGGTTTCCTTTGAAAACTTACCAGTCAAGAGGATCAAGATTTCTAGCTGCTTCAGCAGTGCCCTACTCTCAGTGGCTCAGCTTAGCCGTCAGAGCCGCTAACTGATATAGTAGTGTCGCAGGCCTCCTGCCATCCTCAAGTGGACAGAACAATCACGTGCAGTAAAGTGCTGAGCTTATCCTGGTGCTGACAAGTGTGGTCTCAGAACCTGCTTTTCATCTGAATGTCAGGGTCCAGACTGAGTTCAGCCCAGAGATCATGACAGAGGCAGAAACCAGGAAATATCATAGTAATTTTGCATGGTGTCCTTTTGTTTGCTTGACAGATGCTGGAATTGTTCTGCTTCCCAAAATTTATTCAGCTTCTGTCATTGAGCAGGAAGGAAAAATTTTTTTTCCAGCTCTGACAGCAGTTCTTATTTTGGAGGTCGGGGGAGGATGTAAGAAGGGTGGAGGTTACGAATCAGGGCCTAAAACCACAAGGAGCAACAACTCAGGGGACATGGTTATGGTAGGTGAAGGGAGAATGGACTACAAGAGGTCCCCAGACTGCAACATGAGTATTGCTGGCACAGGTGAAAGGGCAATGCTAGAGAGAGAAAAAAACTCAAACAGAAGGTGTAAAGTATCATGTGACTCGTGCCATAGCAACAGTACATTTTGTACTTGCAGCTAATGGATTATATAACATATGTGGTTATCCAAATTGAGCTCATATCGCTGGTTTTAAAACTGCTCAGTTAACTTTAACTAACATTTGCTCCACATTATAATGGCTTTCTAATCAAGCAAATTCTAGGTCACTGTCCCTGCTGATCTATCACAGCATGAAGTTAAAAGGCCTAAAGAAAAACTAATGCTTGTAAAGCATTGCTATATAGTAACATATAAACAATATGTGCTGCAATATCACTGTATTTCACATTAGTGACAAAGATAAACCCTTGAATCATTCAGTGATGACACAAAAGCTCTAACATAGTTACTGTCAATGTTTGGTATTTCAATTGATTTCCAATAATCTTCAAAGTTTACTTGCATTTTAATATTGCTCATTTTTGAAGAAATGAGCAGTCATGGGAATCAGTTGTTGGGGGAATAGGGTAGTTTCTTCATCTAAGAATTTGACTGGATGAATAAGGATTAACTTACCTTTTGAACTTTACTTCTCATTAAAATTAGGAATTTTAGACTGGAAAAGAAACAGCACTTCCCATTTGAGAGTGTTCTAGGTGTTCTGCTCCAGTTATACCTGCATAATGAGTTATGGCATGGATTGAAAAATACTTTTGGCTACTGCTCTAGATGAGGGAGATTGAGCTAATGTTGCTTTTCTGATATCCAACATTGCTACAGGACCCCAGGTATGCATTTAAGGAAAGGTCTGCAAAGCTCAAGCAGTTATCATAAGGCTACGTAAAGTTACATAGAACAGATGACACAAAATAGGTCATTCAACTCAACTAGTTCACGTCATTATTTCTCCTCCATTCGAGCCTCCTCCCATATTTTCTCATTTAAATCTATTATAACCATCTATGCCCTTCTCTCTCAAATACTTGCCCAGTTTCCACAGAAATGCATCCATAATAGTTGTATCAATCACTCCCTGTGGGAGCCATTCCCAAATTACCACCACTAAGTGAAGAACTTTTTTTTGCTGAATTTCCTATTAGATTTCTTAGTGACCATTTTACATTGATGGTCCCATAAGGTTAAATTTTCTGCATTTGCTCTATTAAAACCTTTCATAATTTGAAATTAGATCACCACCACAGCTGCCACCACCTTAAAGAGAAAAGTGATGAGAAAAGTTTATCAATACTTTCTGGTTACGTAAATCCAAAGAAATTCTTGTAAACCACCAAACTGTTTTGATTCTGCTAATTCTAGTCAAGTTGCAGGAAATACCAATTTGATTACAAGAATTGAATGCGGAGGATAGTTCTTTATGGTGCCTCAACAACAGGCCTTGATCCAATCTTTGAAGATCCTTTAAAACAGTACAAACATGCCTCCTCTCCATCATACCATAGTTGGTGTGGTTTCTCAGCAAGATTATAATTTGGAAGTGGTTTTCTGCCATCGTCCCATCGCTGTTAAAAAAATTAGCCAAGGTCAGCCAAATCTTCACAATCATTGCTACCCCAAAGAAGATTTTTATTTCCTTGCTTTAAGCCTACATTCCCACAGTAAAGAATATCTAAAGTAGTATTCTATCCCCGGAGTATTTTGCACGTGAAACCACAGATACACAAGATGCTAGTAAAAGTCAGGTGCAGAGTTGTGTAACAAAAGAACTGGTGTGGAAATATGAAGACATTTAAAAAAATTACTCTCATTCAAAGGCAAGACCTGAAAGGTGGTGGAAACACTCAATGATATAATTCAAAAAGAAGTGGATACACATTTGAGATGAAAAAATGTGCAAGATCATGGGGAAAGTGGACTGAAGTGGGATTAATTAATTTTAAAGGGCTGGCATAGATACAATGAACCCATTGGAGTTGAGATTGTGTTCTAAAATCAGTGTAAAGGTATAAATATATTTGAAAATCCAAGTGACAATCAATAAAAAAATTCACTTTTTTTTTAATAAAGGAAGACACAGAAATGGTTTATGCAAGTAGACTTAGTAAGCATTAAATAGATAACATGTTAAAAACTTAGTTTAAAAAAGTATATTGTCAGATGGCATGGTAACAACTCTCGGGTCCTCCAGCCAATAAATACAACATTAAAAGCTTGACATATTTAGACAGAGGTCCACAAAATCAGTTCAAATATAAATTTTTTTAAATACAGTTCAGGCTTGCTTCCTCAAGTCATCAGAAACACTGGATCTCATACCCACTTCAATCTGAAAGAAGTTAATATTGATCAAGTTAAGGTGCTTAGGTCATACAGTTTTCCTGTCCTTTTCTCGTGACACAAACCCAACGGTGCATTGTATCAGTCCGTGGAACTTGCCAGTTTAAAACAAAAAACTCTTTGCGGATGTAATGTTAATCTAGAATTTATATGTCAGTGACCTACATTGTTAACGTTAGCAGCACCTGACTCGACTGCATTGAGCCACACCTCTACTGCCCTCATTAGTAAAAGGACGTATACTACAATCTTCCAAAGCAAGGTATTTTAAATTGCCATGCACAAGTATTCTGCAGCTTGGATACTAGCTCCGGCATAAGCTATCAAAAGTCAAGGGACCAATGATGACAAAGGATATTTTTCGGTAAAGTACAGGGAAGCACAGCAATAACTAAATGCTTTCGCATAACAACAAAACTTCACTGGAGCTAATAGTGACACCATCCCCAAATGATGAATGATCAAACACAAATGAAACAAGTACTGGGGAACGTTAGTAAAATTCATACACCAGTGAACCTTGGAAATGAAATGTGATACTCAGAACCTAAGGATCTATCACCTTGTCATGTGGTTAGCAAAAATCAGAGAAACAAACGCACAATATGAAGTTTTGAAAACGAAATCTAAACAAAAAGTACAAGACATGAGGTTATCATGCATCATTCTACACAAGGAAAGCTTTTCATTCTTTCAGAAGGACAGACATATAATTTTAGAAAGAAAACGGAGAATTAAAAATAATCTTAAAAGCCTGGTCTTCAGCCAGTCTGTTTTGCTGGCCTGCTCAACAGATAGTTTATAACAGAATGGAATTGACAGTTGTAAGTGCTGCAGGGATCCCATACTGAATATCAGGAAGGTTCAAAGCAAAGACAGATGCAACTCTCAATGACAGAAACTGACTTAAATCCTGAAGATCCAAATGCTGAGTGCACAAAATGTTGGTCTGCAGAAAGCCTTTGCAAATAGCTTTGTTAATGTATATGGCATGCAGGATTCCAGCAGAATAAATCCAAATCCAAAAGAGAAATTCTGCTTCATAGTAACTGAGTTGCGGCACTAGTTTAATTTTGACTCAATATGATTGCACTGTTTTAATTACTCAGTTGTAATCGCCGCAGAATTAGTTTCAACTTAGAAAATACTCATTTATATATTGGTGAGGAATCTCTGATAGTAGCAATCTGCCTTAGCATTTCTCTGGCTAGAATTCCATTTCAGGCTTCCATATCTGCAAACTTTCGTTTGCCATAGCTCTGAACCAGGTTGGAGGTGGTGATCTGCTCGGCCTGCCCCTTCTCCCACTTCTGAAACTCATTCAACCCCTTTTGACCAGCCCGGAACAGTTCTCGCTCTAGCTCGTCCAGGTGAGCCACAAGTGATGATGTGTCCTCATTGTATGCATTCTGGGAGGAATCCATGATCCGGCGAAAGCGAGTGACAAATGTCTGTGCCAAGAATAAATTTAGTCAATAGTACAATACAGATATAGTATGTGTAAATAGCTACATATAGTGACCGCATAAATCCTGACTAGAATGAAAGTGATTGTGCAATATTCCCAATCAGGCATGTATTGAGACTACACTCAATAAATGCCTGCGATTACTTCTACCCTTTTGATTTGTATTATATAATTATCCTGCAATCAAATTCATTTTGCTGGATGAGTAATCCTATTATCATCAGAAGACTGTGCTGTGGCTTTGGTCACAAGATTTGCTTGCTATAATTCAGTGAGGCTCCAGTTAAAGAGACTGCTGCTAAATGGAATCAGTAAAATGACTTTAATAAAGATAGGGTTTTGCTCCAACACAACTAAGAAGTGATTATACCATTAAGTGATTGCCTTCCAACATGAATTATACACTCAATGCAATGCTAGAACTACAGACCATAGTACTCTTATAACTGATCGGTACAAGATCACACTATAAGTTGGCAATGCAATGACAGCAGGAACATCTAGTCCCAAAAAATAATATTTTGGGAGGTCACAAACAAACATGACTATTACTATGAGAAAAACATTTTACACATGCCTACTCCTTCCTTATCGTGGATTGCAAAGGAGCAGGGAAGTTGCAGAAAGACTTATACAAGGCAGCAAAGTCCTTACCTCTTTTACTAGTTTCAGAGCAATATAGACAGAGAGTTTAGGGACTACCTAGTGTCACTGCCTTTTGGAATAGTAGTCGCTGTGCATTTCTTCATGTCTTTTTTTTAAATAGTAATTGCAACTTTTAGGATACTGGATAATATGCAATATGAAGTCAGATGCTGACATTATCATGGCAGATACATGCACATTAAAGTGTGGCGTGTCAAATTGATATTGCTCACTATACGGAGTCAGAAGGCTGTGGTTCAAGATTCCTTCAGGACTTAAGCCTTTAATCTAGATGGACAACACAGCAGTTCTGAGGAAACGCTGCCATGTCAAATGTGCCATCAAGACGATATGTTAAACCATCTTCCTGTCTGTTCTAGCAACTCAGTTGTACCTTACTAGATTTCTGTGCTGCCTGAACAGCAATGTATTTTCTTAGTGGCTAGAATAACAGGTCGAACTGAATGACCAACAGCCCGGCCATTCATGGGTCAAAGTATCTCTTGAGGTCACAGAGAATAACTGACTGCTCTTCAAAATATTGAATTGCACATGAGCACAATGGGTCATTAACAGAAGAGTCCCAAGCCCTTTTCTGAAGGAGGGTCCTGACCCGAAACATCAACTTTCTTGCTCCTCTGATGCTGCATGGTCTGCTGCGTCCCTCCAGCTCCACATTGTGTTGTCTCTGACTCCTGCATCTGCAGTTCTTGCTATCTATGGTCATTAACAGCTGTGATAAAATGCTAGGAAGGCAACTTTTCTGTTTATTTCTTCCTTTAATACAGGAAATGATTAAGAATTCATGCAAAGAGAGATCACAGCCCATATCTGAATCCTTACAAAGTTACATCAATAGAATATCAATCTTATTCAAAACACTTCAGTCCAAATAAACTTTACAGCAAGTGCTGATAAAACTCAGCAAGATAGTAATAAAACACAGAATTACCACTTCAAGTTGATAACCTTTGTCAGAACTGGCAAAGATTTGAAATGAAATAGTTTTAAACAGGCAGGGAAATGTGAGTGGGGATGATTACAAACAAAAAGGGAAGATCTATGATCAGGTGGAAAGCAGGATAGAATCAAAGACAAAAGAGATGATGGTGGCAGCAAAAGGGTATTAATGAAACAAGTGATTACTGTTCCCATTTTTCAGGACACCAAATGGGCTGGTAATACTTCTGTTATTGCAATTTCCATTTTATCCATATTCATCTTTTGTTTCTTTACCATTGTCATTCCTTCCTTCCTTGTATACTCATTGTTTTTGACAGCAGCTGCCATGCAGCACTCATGAAATCTTCTTTGGCAGCAGCTAAAAAGGCATGACCTCTACCAGGGAGGCTGATCATTGACTTTCCTGCTGTTCTGATGCTGTCTGACCTGCTATCCTTTTCCAGCCTCACACCTGTAGAGACTGATTAAAGTCACCTGATGCATGCTCAAGTTCCCCGAACCAACCATCATCGCAACTTGGAATTATACTTAGAAATTCTTTCACTGTCACCAGATCAATATTTAAACCATCATCTTCCCAAGAGCATTTAGAGATGGGCAATAAATGGTGGCCTTGTCGGTGATGCACACATTGTACGAATGCATTAAAAGCTCAAAGCTTTTGCTAATTCTAAAGGAAGGTCATCAACCTGAAAAAATTCATTTTCCCCAAAAGATGCTACCTTGTCTGCTGAGTATTTCCAGCAATTTGCATTTTCAGTTCAGAGTTCCTATATCAGCAATATTTTGTTTTTACTGAAATAGCTGTCAATGAAAAATAGGGCCCTTGAATGCAGTAGAATAGGATATTCACCTGTAGGATGGTCTGAGCAATTTCGGTGTTCTCTGGATTAGTAAAATGTAACAGCTGTGTTCCAAAACCATAATAATACGGCCCCAATTTGTGCAGGTCCACGACCTTTGCATCAGCACTGAAAATTGTCCGCCAGCCACCTTGATACACTTTTGGTGTATCAGCAGAGATAATGCGACGTTTAGGGTCACACAGCCCTTTGGCCATCCAAAGAGGCAGTTCCATCTTTGTACCCTATTTGGAACAAAAAAAATTAAGTAAGAATTTCAGCTCACAATAAACCACAAAAGCTACTCAAAAGAAATGAAGCAGCTGGCAATTCCTGGCAAGGTAGAAGTCTTTATTTCTCATCGTTTGTTAAAGCCAAACAAAAAACAGAAAATAAAAACTTGCACCGACATAGTACTTTTCATAACCACAGGATGTCACTCAGTGCTTTAGAAGCAATTACTTTTGAGTTGCAGTCACTGCCAGATGTAGAAAATGCAAAAACTAATTTACACAGAACAACAAAATAATAACTTGATTATAAGCAGATAATCTGTTTCTGGTGATACCACTCAAAGCATAAATATTGGCCAAGACTTCGGGGATAATCCAACGCTCTTCCTCCATTAAATATCTCATAGAAACAACAGTATCTCAACAGCAAATCATTCCCACCTTTGACTAGAGCGTCAGTCTTGATTTTTGTGCTCAAGCTCTGAAATAAGGCAAACTCAATATCTTGGGATGCAAAGACAAGGGCGCTACCAACCAAATCACTGTTGGCACAGATTTACAGAACACCTTTCACACTTTTTAAGATCATCCCAAAGCACTTCATAGCCTATGAAAAAATTTACAAATAAAGCCATTCATAATGAATATCGGCATATACAGCAACTCAGTTTGTCCAGTCAGAATTGTGATAACTGACCCCTTAAGCCATTTTGGTACCTTTGGATTCAGAGATTCTGATAGCAAAACAAAAAAAAACAAAAAAAAACTATTATATCAGACAGAAATGAATGCAGATCTCCAATTCACATGACCGTAGCGCTCAAACTACTAAAAGATCTAATTTAGCGGTGGATGAAGAGACTGCGAATTATAAAAAAAGTAAAATAACAAGGCCTCCCACATTCCTCTGGAGGTGAGTGCAAATATCACAAAAGGATTTGTAAAAAAGGACAAACGTGATCACACCTTCGCGGCAATGCTCTTATCTCAGTCAGTAGGTCTAAGAGAATGCCATTTGGGTGCGAGATGAGGAATTTTGTTTTACTTACAGCATTGTGAACTTTTGGAATTTTCTACCAGAGGGCTGTGGAAGCTTAGTCTTTTGAGTCTGTTTAAGGCAGAGATTGCTAGATCACCGATTGTCAGTGGCACTCAGCGTTATGGGGATCAGGTGGGTAAAAGGGTATTGAAGTGTTTGATCAGCCATGATTGAATTGAATGGCAGGGCAGACTCGATGGGCTGAACTTACTATGTCTGTTCCTATGTTCTAAAGATTTGAGTGCACAACTTTAACTGGTGCTGTATTACAGATACAAGCTTCTAGGTGAGATGTTAAAGCAAGACCTTGACCATCTGTTCAGAAGGACGCAAAAGTTCCGAAGGATGCAACCGTGAAGGTCAATTTGCACATGTAACCACATGTACAAAGTCATTAATTGACAGTGATGCACTTTATGATATCCAGAGGACATGAAAGGTATGACAAAAATACATTGTTTCTTTGAATGGAAGTCAATCAGACAAGACTGACGACAGCAAGATGCAGATGTCAGATTTTTTTTATTAACTGGAAGTGAATGGTAATATGACTTACAGTTTAGGACACATGAAACAGCATGCAGGTGGCTCAGATCTTAAGTTCTCACAAACCTCATTAGTAAATAACGTTTCAGGTGGAAGATAATGATAAAATTAACAACTTGGGAGTTTAAAAATTGCCTTGAACATAGCGAAGCATCCAAAAATGCATCACAGGAGCATTATTAAACAAAATTTGAGACAGGGTGGTGGGGGGTGAATTTGAGCAGATGACCTAGAACTTGGTCAAAAGAGACAGAATTTCAGAGTGGCTTAAAAGAGGAAACTGTAGTAGTGAGCTGGAGTGGTTGAGGGAGAGAACATGAGATCTTAGGGCCTTTGCAGCTTAAGGCAGAGCTACCAAAGTTAGAATGATTAAAAATCAGAACTGCACAAGAAGCTAGAATGGAGGAATGCAGGTGCCTCAGATTTTTAGAGGTAGAGAATTTAAAGATAGGGCTGAGGTCACATTAGGTTCTTACAAACAACTGAGTACATAGACTTCGCCAATACTGAAATTTATTTAGCATGTCATATGTATTGAATAACATTGGCATCAAGATTTCTGTAATAATTGTTTATCATTTTGTCACGCATTTTTATACTTGCCACTTACCTTACTATCATGCAGTAGTGCAGATTTGACCCCAAATGTCAATATGGCACTAATAGGTATCAAAGTTTAGCAAAAAAAGCACTGCACACATAACTTTTGCAAGGAATCCACAGAATGCTCAAGTTATTTACACTTTTTAAACAGAAAGAGACAAATCTGGATTACTATAAAACAGCTTCTGACATGAAAATTCATTTCTAAAAGTGAGGAGTTTCATTCCTTCAGATTTTAATTGCTGTTGATGACATTTCTAAAAATCCTTATTGTATTGCTCTCTCATTATCCCATGTTCCTTTCGTTCTGAACTGTATTCATTACATGTGGCATGCTTTGCACTGAAAAAGAATTAAACTTATAATGAGCCATGAAACAGTTAGAGTCAGAAGGTTGCAGCAATCAAGTCCCACTCCAGGGTTTAAGCACAAAGATAAAGGCGAACACTCCAGAACAGTACTATCAGAGGAGAGACCTTGTTAGCCCTCTCAGGTGGACGCAAAAGCTTCCTTGGCACTATTTCAAACAGCAGGGAAATTATGAAACAATAATAGAGATTGTTGGAGAAACTCAGCAAGTCTGGCAGCATGCAAAGAGAGAAAATAGAGTTGATTTTTCAAGTCCATTGATCCTTCTTCTGAAGGAGCGTCACTGGACTTGAAATGTTATTTCGGCTTTCTCTCCACAGATGCTATCATGTATGCTGAGTTTCTCCAGTAATTTGACATCATTTCATATTTCCAGCATCCACAATTCTTTGCTTTATTATGGCAGAGAAATTATCCCTGCTGTCATGGCAAACATTCATCCCATTACCAACAACAAAAAAAAACAGTTCATCTAATTATCACATTTTTTTTGTGGGAGCTTGCTGTGCACTAATTGCCTGTCACGTTTCTTACATAGTGACCAACTTCAATAGCTGCTAAACACTTTCATATGGCCACAGATTATTAAATATACCATATCAATGCAAGTTTTTTTTTGGCAATTTCATTTTCTGAACAGGAGTTTGCGTCGAATTCTATGTCAGACTTGGCTGGTTTATACTCCACACCGTCAGATATCTTTAATCTGTTTAAGAGACAGAAACCCTGTAGAGGGCACCATGTAATTTTAGATTTTCAATTACCACAGGTTCCATAGTAAAAGCCAATGAAAAATGTGTGGGCAACTGTAAATACAAACAAGACTTGCCAACGCTCGCGAATTTATCTTGAAAAAATGCAGTTTGAAAGCAAATTAAGCCTCATTTGCAAGTGAATCCTCGTTGTTTTTTCTTTACCCGGATTCCAAATTAGTCTGTTTTTGGGTATGCACAGCAACATTACACTAGACTAAGTGGGGTCACAGAGAGGAAATCTGCCACAATTCATTCTTCTGCCTCCAAATGCTGCTCATCCCTTCGTTCTTTACAAAGTTCAAATCTGTCCAATATTTGGTTTATGCCCAAATTTTTCCCAGCACAGTTTACAGGATATGTGACAATGTATCTGACAGACACTGATCTTCAGCTTTCATTCTCAATCTCTCAATGCCTCCCCTTTCCCAGCCTGATTAGAGTACGGCATTGTCGGCGGTACTCTGGTCTCATGTCCCACGTACTAATGGATTGAACAAGATAAGTTCAGTGGTTCTGGACTGATGGAGCTCTGATCAGCCAGGAATTGAAAACCCCCATCACGAAACGTACAGATCAATCGTCAATCTACATTGACTTGCCTTTAGGCAGAAAGGATTTCTTTTTTTTTAATATTTGTCAAACGTCTTGACTGTAAACATTTTAACTCCTGGATTATACAAAATCAGGGACAGAGGCCACTGACTCGGGTACATCAAAGCCGTTTCTGTTCCATACTTGTGGTGCTGCAATTAAAACGTTTCTGTCAAATCGCCACTATCCTTCAGTTTTGTAGACAAATCTACTGAAAGTGCTCAGAAACACTGAAGCGATCCCTTCTCCTTGCCGCTCAGCACGCGCCTGACAGCGGTTACCCTACTCCCTTACCTCGGGGATGAGATCGGCCTCGCTGCTCTTGTCTAGAAAGCCCAGGCGCGGCAGCAACATCACAGTCCGACATGGAATCTTCTCCTGGGTCATCAGGATGTCATCCAGGCTGAAGAAGTTTTCCTCCAAGCCCCCCGGAGGCACCGGCAAGTACGAATCGGCGCGCGGCATTAAGGAGGCCGCTAAACTAGTTCGTTACATAGGAGGAGGGGCGATAGGCTCGTGCCGCCGGAAATGGGCCTCCAGTTCAAATCTCCCGCCCAGCCCGCTCAGCAGAAGCGACCGAACGCAGAGACCTCGCACAACTACGTAACGGGTGGGCGTTAATCGATTTGCCCAGCCTTATTGAAATAGTAATCTTTTATTACGCGTACTGGCGAAAGGCGTGATAAACTCACAGCGTCCGCAAAACCACATCTCGGTGACCGTTATTTAATGTACCGTCACCATCTTTAACACAGATACATATATACCTCTGATGAAACGGAGAAGCAGGGATTGTGGCGATGGCGTCGAACCCACGTGCCTTCCAGTTCTAGCGCGCGGCAGGTGGTCGGTTAGATTTTGAAGAGTTCGGGGACAAAAGGCGCGCGCGGAAGGTTGAGGTGGCACTTGGCGGTAGGAGGGAGGTGAGCACAGAGGACGGGCCGGGTGAGGGTCGGAGCTGAAAGACACAAGAATGGCGAGCCACTCGGAGGTTCGTGACACCTCACCAAAGTTGAGGAGGAAGAGTACTCCTCGATTTTCTAACATACATATTAAGTCGCGAACCATCGAGAGGTCCAAGTTTTACGAGGACCTGGTGGAGGAGATGCGCCGGAAAATGTGGTGAGTGTTCGAGAACAAGGTGATTCATAGTCGTCGCGTCCGTTCAGCCCAGTTGGAGAATCCATGAGATAGTTACAGCAGAAGGAGGCTTTTCGATCTGTGGCCTCAGCAAGCGTACTTCACCAAGTTCCACAATCTCGCCCTTCCCTATAACCTTGCATGTTTTTTTTGTTCCATTATAATTATCCAGTTCTCTTTTGAGGCTTTCGATAGAATCTGACCTCCACAATATTGCCATGTTATGTATTCCAGATCCCTACCGTTTCCCTACATTCAAACATTTTCACGTCACCCTTTCCACTTCTGCCAATCGCATTAAATTGGTTTTCGCTGATTCTCTATTCTCGTGTCAGTGAGAACAGTTTCATTTTATTAACCTGTCCAGATCGTTCATGATTTTGACCACTTGTCTTAAACGCCTCCTAATCTTCACTGAAGAGGACAAAATCCACAGGGCTGAAGTTCCTCATGGCCGTAATCATTTTTGTGAATCCCTTCTGCACCCACTCCTGATGCTTTTGCATCCTTCTTAAAGTATGGATGTTAGATTTGGACAGAATGACAACCAATGTTTTATAAAGGTTTCTCATAACTTCCTTGCTTTTTGTACTCCATACCTTTTTGTTTAGGAATCCAGGACACTGTTGTATTAACTGGCTGCACAACTGTCCTTGCCATCTTCGGTGATGCACAGATACCTATTTCTGGATCTCTATATGCTACACCTTTTAGAATTGTATTTTTTTTACATTGCCTCTCCTTGTTCTTCCTACCAAAATATATTTAACACTTCTCTGCAATAAATTAAATCTTCCATTTGTCCATTGTGCTGCCTGCCCTCTTGAAGTCTATTCTATTGAAGTTCTCCTCACACTTCACAATAACTCCATGTTTTATGTTATTTTTAAATTGTACACCATTCGCACGATCAGGATCTGAAATACTTAAAGAGGTGGTGGAAGGTGATTTTTAAAGGGCCCTGGACAAGAACTTGAGAATGTGAAGTTTACAGGGTAATGGAAAAAAAGGACTGATGTGAGACTAAGCATAGCAAAGATCCAGCATATGGAAAATGGTCCCCTGTGCTGTATGTTTCCTGAATAGTGGCTCAGTGGTTAGCACTGCTGCCCCTTAGCACCAGGGACCTGGGTTCGATTCCACCCTTGGGCTTCTCCCTGTGTCTGTGTGGGTTTCGGCGGGTGCCCCAGTTTCCTACCACAGTCCAAAGATGTGCAGATCAGGTGGATTTGCCATGTACATTGCCCATAGTGTCTTTGGTGTGTGTAGATAGGGTGGATTAGCCATGGGAAATGCAGGGTTACAGGAAAAGTGTGGAGAATGGGTCTGGGTGGAACGCTCTTCAGAGGGTCGGTGTGGACTTTTTGGACCGAATGGTCTGTTTCCACACTCTAGGGATTCTATGATCTCGCTATTACTATACAACTGCTCAGTTATAGCAACTGCAGCAAAAATCACAAGTAAAGTATTTAGTAGTTTGTTTTTCTGCAGTCTTTTACCAACATTTGTAGGGTTATTTCCCAGTGTTATTCAAATGAAAATATTATTTTTCCATATTATTCCTGATACATATGCTCAGGAGCTTTTAAAAAGTGTTACTGCACTGTCCAACTGTGGCATGCCCCATTAATGATAAACTAATACAGGTTTAGTGTCTACAATGTCTATAAATGGTGAAGATTTCCAAACCTTTTGATCATCATCAACAACAAAAAAACTAAAACTTGCATTTATATTCCTGTTATAGAAAAAAAACTCTGACCTGAGCTCTTAATGCCTCATTGAATCTAGTAGTTGAGAGGAGTTGTTTTTAACCCCAGTACAATAACCAGCAAATTAAAATCCTTGTGTTCCCTGTCTAACAACTGCAAATCAAACAAGGAATTGTTGCAGTGCAGGAGGAGGCCTTTGGGCCCATTATGTCTGCACGAGTTGTCCAAATGAGAAATTCACCTCGTGCCATGAGGCCACCATCTTTCCATTTAGACCAATCATCAATCTACATTGGCTTGCCTTTGGGAAGAAACGTTGGGAAGTACATTCATTCTTTTCTGATGATGGTAGAGTTCCCTTTTGAATATCATGATTTAACATGCCTAAATCTTAACAGCTTGCTGTGGAAAAGTTATTTCTCGTGTCTTTTTTGCTTCTTTCACCATCTACTTTATATCTGTTCCATTATTCTTGATCTGACCACAAATAGGAACATTTCAAATCTTCTGTTAGCCATATCTAAGAAAAACAGTTCCAACTTCTCCAGTCTGTCTTTATAATTAAAGTTCTTCATCTCTGGAACCATTCTCGTGAATCTTTCCAGCATTGTGTCCAATGGCTACGTATCTTGCCTAATTTGGAACAAAATTTGTAGTCACATGGACAAATGCATGTTAATGACGGGAAACACGCATGGAGGGAAAAGGATAACTTCTTTAAGGTGGGCATCCTTAGAAGAGGCTTCGCAGTGGGGCTATAACTCCCTCAGAGATAATAAGAACTGCAGATGCTGGAGTCAGAAATAACATTGTGGAGCTGGAGGAATACAGTAGGCCAGGCAGCATCAGAGGAACAGGAAAGCTGATGTTTCGGTTTGGGACCCTTGTGCAGAAATGCAAAAATTGTTTTTATCTAACTTGTTCATTATGTGGACTTCCAAAAGGTTTTGCTACAGTGCTGTATACTGCAAATAAATTTATAGCTGTGTAATAAAGGGACAGTAGCAACATGGATTTGAAGTTTGCTGAGGGAGTGATTAATGGTTTTTGGTTTGGTGGAATGTTTGTAGTGGTGTACCCCAAGTGCCAAAATAGAGTTAGCTTTCAACTCAGTCTACTGTTCCCTGTTCTGAAATTCCATACTGTAGGGCTGAAAAGTAATAAGCTGCCTGTTTTGCCCCTATGTGTAATGCTGTACATGATGTTTATGCTGAAGGAAATGTGGTGATGTATATGTGGAATTTACTGATCATCACAATTGACTACCAGGGAAAGATAGCATATGTAATGCATTAAGATACTGCTATTCATGCCATTTTCTGTTAGAATGATTTCTGAACTTTTTGTTTTCTTCCAGTTGCCATAAAGTTCGAGAATCATTACTTAGCTCTTCCAGTGGATTTCTCAACTATCGTGGGATTTTGAATTGGGCTGTAGTTGTGTTGGTAGGTGTAATTCTCCTATCTGAGAAAGAACAGCGGTCTGTTTAAGTGCTGTATGACTGTATAACTCTATAATATAGGTTTGTAATATTTTCCAATTAATATTCTCTTAACAGTCGTCAGAGTCACATGGGCTATATCCAGCTGGTTTATGCTTTTTAGTGTGTTTCTGCACTTTCTGATCTTTCTTTTGTGTGGTGATAATTTTGATGTAATATAAGCTTATAAAAAATAACATATAAATTGATTTTAATGGTTTACATAAACTACTGAGTTTTTTCTAGCATGACATCTTAGAAACTTCATGTGGCCATACCACTTGCTGTCTGAGGAACACTGGTTTGTGTGTAATACCACACAGTACCTGAAGCATGAAACATTGGCCAATGATGGAAAATTACTGAACATTGAATCAATATATTTTTCTGCAAATTATGTAGAATTTGTGCAATACATAATATATAGGTATAAATAGAAATTCAATCTCAACATTTTATCCTATAAAGTTTTTATTGATATGACTGAGTACAGGATTCTTAGATTTATACACAGAGGCATAGACAATAACAACAGTGAATTTGTTGTCGTTCATTATGCCTCAGCTAGAGCATTCTGACCAACTCTGGATTCCTTATTTTGTGGAAAGATGTCAAGACCTTGGAAAGGATGAAAAGAAGATTTACAGGATGATGCTGAGGATATGAATCTTCACTTATCTGTCGACAGAACACTTCAGGACCTTTTTATTCACTCATGACATGAGCATTGCTGATTGGCTAGCATGAATTTCCCATCTCTAGCTGCCCTTGAACTGAGTGGCTTGCTAGGCCATTTCAGAGGGCAGTTGAAAGTCAAACCTATTGCTGTGGCCTGGAGCCACATGTAGGCCAGACCATGTGAGGATGGCAGGTTTCCTTCCTTGAAGGGCATTAGTGAGCCTGATGGTATTTTCCCGACAATTTGCAATAGTTTCACACTTATCAGTAGACTCTTAATTCCAGACTTTTTTTTTTAGTGAATTTAAATGCCATCATCTAAAACTTAACTGCACTTTCTTTTGTCAATGTGATGCACTGCTGACTTGGAGATATCGTACCGTGGAGTGCCACAGAGAGCAGATATTTTTTCGATTATCTCATTTGGCACCATTTTAACTGCGACAGCCAAATAATTAAAGTGCTGGATATTTTTGCCACTACTTGCATATGAATTTAAGAAAAATGTGGACAGATTTCACTTTTGCCTCTGGTTTATTAAATCCATGTTCTACATCCTGGAAAAAAGGTCATTTTGTGGATTGAAATGCCGTTTTGAGGCACTGAAGTAGAAAATTTGGCTGAAATTCAATAAGATTTGTAATACTTTACCGCTGAGCATCATTTTCTCATTGGCCTTTTGGGATAGCCAAGCTAGTCTCTTTCAGTGAAACATATTTGCAAAGGTGTACAGGAGTAGTCATTCAATAGTATCATTCTCTGCAATCTGAACACCAATATTTTAGATGTTGAAAGATTGTAAAAAGATTTTGTACTTCTGTTGTTCCTTTCAAAGTAAATAATCTTGTATTTCTTCACACTATACCCCGCCCTGTTCCATTGCTACCCACTGACTTAACCCATTTATATCTCTTTTCGGAATCCTTGGGAGCTGAGATTTCAAGTTCTGCCAGGGATGTAATAGAGACTGACCGGGCCTGAAAAATATCAACACTGGGCCAGTATACAGGCTTCCCAGTATTGGTCTCATCTTTAGGGGAGGGCAGGACAGTGAACCTGCCAGAATCCCCATTTGCTTGGAAAGCTTATTAAGAGCATGTTAAAGTGGACTTTATATTTAATGGGGCGCAAGGACTACACTCAAAACTGGGAAAGAAAATGTTAAGGGAGGTGGGTGGAGAGAATGGATTCAGTCACGGCTGCCCCAGGGAATTACTGTCGTTAACATTTTCAAAAGTACAGAAGGATACTCATTTAGTTACAAATGCATGCCATTACGCCTACACAGATAGGTGGAGATCAGGCAGCAAGCACATCAATGCAGTGCAGGGAGACTATCATCATCTAGCATCGCAGTTGCAGAAAAACAGGCAAGGCTGCCAAGGATAGTTGGGCAGTCAGCTGACCACATGGAAAACTGCACCTGGCATTGGAGGCACAACCTTCAGCCGAGCAACATTCTCAGGTATCAAGAGGGTAGAATATAGGGACAAGAAGGTGCGGGAAGGATGCTGGAGATATATCTTTTACACAGTTCCTTGTTTTGATGTAGACAACTGTCTGGAAATAATCAATACATAATGCTGCAGGCGATTGTGTCTCCAAGGCATCCGCATCTTCATTACTGAAGATCTTGCACCTTGTAGCAGTGGTTGTCTTTTCTGTCCGTAGCCATTAAAGTCATTATGACCTTGAACTTCTTCAATTTTGGCTCCTTCCATGTATTTGCTGTGGTCTTTAGAAGCATCAGCAGTACGTCATGAGTGTCACTGATGCCCTGTATGCCAGAACTATATGATACATTCATTTTATGACAAACCAAGCCCTCTGGGATAGAGGCCATTGAGTTTTCCCATCAGTACTGAATTACCCCAGGTGCGGGGCATTGTTGATTGCACTCATACAGCCTTCTAGACTCCCTGTAGTCGTCAATCAATTTCATCAAAGTGAAAGGCTTTCCGCCTCTTACAGATTAATATGCAATCACTGAGGAGAGAGATCATTTTTTACTCGTGTACTTATTCTAATATTCAGTGACATAGAATCTGTTAGGGTGGAATAACAAGGGAAAGAAGACACTAGTAGGAATACTGTAGTCTGTTGAGCCTCTCATAGTAGCTTCCCTATAGGACAAGGAATAAATCAGATAATGAGGGCATGTAAAAAGGCATGTAAAAATTTTTCTGATGAAGGGTCTAGGCCTGAAACGTCAGCCTTCCTGCTCCTATGATGCTGCTTGGCCTGCTGTGTTCATCCAGCTCTACACCTTGTTATCTCATGTAAAAAGGCAGTACAGTCGGTTCTGCTATAATGCAATAATTTCATTTCTGTGCAGCATTGTATTGTAGAAAATTGTGCTATAGAAATATAGGGCCTATGGGAAAAGCAGGATTGGGACAGACCACCAAAAAATATCACTCAATATCGCTCAAAAATCACTCAAATACCTAACTCAAAGGATAGCATAGTTTGATTCATATCTAATAATGAAATAAAAGTAAATTTAACACCTTACCTTCAAAAAATGTCAAGATGGCTTGATGGAGGAGGAGGTTTTGAGGTTGCTCTGTTGTTAATGCAGGGGCTGAGGGTTGTCGGTATCATTATCGCCATTGTCACTTTCAGCTGCGGTTGTGGTTGCAGGGTTCGGGCGAAAAATAGTTAATCCAGAAGTGGATGGCTGTGGTTCATTGTCCTCTGACTGTTTCTTGGGGGTTGGCTTAAAGAAAATATCCAGTTTTGCTACTTTGCCCTTTTTCTTCTTTCATGAAAAAGTTGTTTATAGGGTGCCAAATAAGATATTCCACGAACTGCTACCCTGCTGTGTTCTGCATTGTAATCGTTGCCCTCAAAGAGCTGCAACTGCCTGTCTGTTTCCCTCAGGAAAGCAGACAAAACAGAAGTGGAAAGCTCTCATGGCGCTGCATCCTGGACTACTTCATCTTCATCTCCAGCTTCCACTTCCCTCGCAGCGACAAATTGTTGTAGATCAGCTGTAGAGAGGTCTTCATAGTGGGACTCAAGCAGCGGTTCAACATCCTCACTCTTCACTTCTTCAAATCACAGCGCTTCACGACAAAGTTTGCGAAATGATTACGTGATGCCAGTGTGTACTCCTCTGCACACTATGGAATCGCGTTATAGCCAACACAAGTTCACATTTTAGAAATAGCATTCCCTATTTGTCAGTCGCGTTCTAGCCAATTTGTGTTACCAGAACATGTTATAGCAGAACCGACTGTACATTAATTATGGGTGCTATTTTAATATTCATGTGGATTGGGCGAATCAAGTTGGCAAAAGTAGCTATCAGGAGTCAGGCTATTTTGAATCTATCAATATGTAATGCAGCAGGTTTCGTAAATTATCCAAAATATAAAAAAAATCCTTCGGGACTAGTGACCGTAACATGATAAATTTTACCACTTAGTTTGAGAGTGAGACGCTTGAGTTGGAAATGAGTGTGCTCATCTTAAATAGGATTAATTACGTAGGGATGAGGGCAGAGCTGGCTGGAGTGGATTGGGAAAGGAATTTAGAAAAAAAGACAACAGATGAAGAACCATGGCAGATATTTGAGAAAATTGTTCATGACTCACAGCAAGAAAACCACTTGGTAAAGAAGGAAGATTCTAGGAAGGGGACAAACTGACTATAGTTAACCAGAGAAATTAAGGAAAGTATCAAGCAAAAGAAAAAAAATACAATGTGGCAAAGGTTAGTGGAAAATCAGAGGATTGGGAAATTTTCAAAACCAACAAAAGGTGACCAAAAAAAAAGGATGCAGAAAATAAACTCTATTCTATTACTTGCTAGTTTGCCCTCCGGAAGAGCTCCCTTTAAGTTTATTAAAAGGAAGAGTAAGGTCAACGTGAACATAGGCCACTCAAAGAAAGAGCCGGAGAAATAATAACGGGGAATGAGGAAACAATGGAGTAGTTGAATAAATTCCTTGCATAATCTTCTCAGCAGAGGACACTTATCATTCCTTATTTTTGGAGAGCTATTAAGGGGCTAAGGTGTGGGAGAAAAATGGACACAGTAATTGACGTTAGTGAAAAGGGACCATACAAATTAATGGGGTCACAGGCCAATAAGTTCCTTGGTCCTGAAGTGTTGCATTGTAGGATTTTAAAGGAGGTAGCTACAGAGCTACTGGATGCACTATTAGTAATTTTCTAAAAATCCTTGGATGCTGGAAAAGTCTTAGAGGGTTGCCAAACTGTCAGTGTAATACCCTTATACAAAAAGCAGGTAACTACAGACTAATTAGCTTAACATCTGTCATTGAGAAATTGTAATAGTAGAGCATTTAGAAATACAAATGTAATGAAACGGACTTGGCATGGCTTCATCAAGGGGAATCCTGCCTTTTACACCTCACTGGGGTATTTATCCAAGGACCAGTCTCTCACCTTTCACAGCTGTTAACAAGCAGAAGGTTTTGGTCATCAATCAGGTCATAAATCTACAGACCAATCATCTACACGTACGAACCAAAGCTCTATCTGTGCACAACCCCTTAGTTCCAGTCTGTCTGCTCACACACCTTAATCATTGCTTGAACAAGCAGCTGTGTAAATGATGCTTACTAGAAATGTCAGGTTACTTGTTTTCAAAATGTACAGCAATCTTCCAGAAGCCCTTGGTTTTTAAAACTATTCTTTTCTCATTTCAGTCTGAAAGTAGATATGCAGGAAAAATAAAAAGACACAGCCTTTACGTGCCTGACAAATTTACTACAGTTCTTTTGAGAAGGTGACAAGCAGGATAGATAAAGGGAAGCTAGTAGATATAATATGTTTGATATCCAAAAGATGTTTGTTAATTTACCACACATAAGGCTACTTAATTAGATATGAGCCCATGCTTTTGGTGATTAACATATTAGCATTAATAGAAGCTTAGCTAACTAATAGAGCAATAAAAGGTCATTTTCAGGATGGCGACCTGCAACTGGTCGAGTGCCACAGCACCAGTGCAGGGGACAAAATTATTCACAATACATATTAATGATTTGGACCAGGAAAATAAATGTACTATCACCAAGATTGCAGATGACACATAAGTAGGTTGGAAAGTAAATAGTATGACCCCAAAAGTCTGAGGAATATAAACTGGTTAAGTGAGTGGGCTAAATATTGGCAGATGGATATAATGTGGGAAATGTGAGATTATGAAATGGAGGATAGAGGAGCTGAATATCATTTAAACAGAAAAACTGCAGAAAGCTCCAGCGCAGAAGGATCTGGGGGTCCTCGTTCTTAAATCACAAAACTATATACAGGCTCAGTCACAGAGTTGTACAGCACAGAAACAGACCCATCAGTTCAACTCATCCATGCTGACCAGATACCCTAAATTATTCTAGTCCCATTTGGCAAATATCTCTCTCTCTCAACCCTTCCCATTCTTGTACCCAACCAGATGCCTTTTAAATGTTGTAATTGTACCAGCCTCCACCACTTTCTCTGGGAACTCATTCTATATACGCACCACCCTCTGCTGCTTAGGTCCCTTTTATATCTTTACCCTCTCATCTTAAGCCTATGACCTCTAGCTTTGGACTCCCCTACACTGGGGAAAAGACCTTGGTTATTCACCTTACCCATACCCCTCATGATTTTATAAACTTCCATAAGGTCACCCCTCACCCTCTGACGCTCCAGGGAAAATAGCCCCAGCCTATTCAGCTTCTCCCTATAGCTCAAACTCTTCAAACCCAGCAACATCTTGTAAATCTTTTCCGCACTCTTTCAAGGTTAAAGACATCTTTCTTATAGCAGGGAGACCAGAATTGAATGCAGTATTCCCAAAGTGGCCTAAGCAATGTCCTGTACAGCTGCAACATGACCTCCCAACTCCTGTACTCAATGCACTGACCAATAAAGACAAGCATACCAAACGCCACCTTCATTAACCTATCTACCTGTGACTCCCCTTTCAAGGAAATATGAACCTGCACCCCAAGCCTCTTTGTTCGGCAACACTCCCCAGGACTCTGTAATTAAGTGTACAAGTCCTGCCCTGATTTGCCCTACCAAAATGCAGCACCTCACATTTATCTAAATTAAATTCCATCTGCCGCTCCTGAGCCCATCTGATTAAGATCCCATTGTACTACGAGATAACCTTCTTCATGTACACTGCACCACTGATCTTGGTGTCATCTGCAAATTTACTAATCATTCCTCCTATATTCTCATTCCAAATCATTTATATTAATAGAAAAAGAGTGAATAATAGAGAAGGCAAATGGATTGTTAACTTTTAATTCAAAGGAATAGAGTATAAAAATGAGGAAGTCTTGCTAAAAATCTATATAAGGGACTGGTCAGACCTTATAGGAACAAATTACTGCAGATGCTGGAATCTGAACTGAAAACAAAAAAAATTGCTGGAGATCAGTGGGTAAGGCAGCATCTATGGAGAGAAAGCAAGCTCATGTTTTGAGCCTAGGTTACTTTTCAGAGCTAAAGTGAAGTTTGGAGTAGGCAACATTTATGCAGTGACAACAAGGTGCAGGGCTGGATGAACACAGCAGGCCAAGCAGCATCATAGGAGCAGAAAGGCTGACGTTTCGGGCCTAGACCATTC
>NC_063346.1:53100192-53124577 GCF_021869965.1 Rhincodon typus
GAATGGTCTAGGCCCGAAACGTCAGCCTTTCTGCTCCTATGATGCTGCTTGGCCTGCTGTGTTCATCCAGCCCTGCACCTTGTTGTCTCGGATTTTGCAGCATCTGCAGTTCCTACTATCTCTGATTCAACATTTATGCAGTAGTGGGAGGGGAGGTTTTGGAGTGCAGGGGAAGAAAAGATGTTGAAAGGTCAGAATGTGAGAATGGTAGAACAATAGTGTGTCTAACGGCCAGACTTAAAAGAACAGACAGCCCCATCGGGGTGGGGGAAAGGGAGAGAGGGTGACAGAGAATGTACAAAGCAAAGCTAAAAGAAAGGGAAGGAATGGGTTCACAGTTTGAAGGTGTTGAACTCGATATTGAGCCCCTGCTCAAGTGGGCATGTGTGCAAGACACAGTTAAAATGACCGGCTACGGGAAGTTGGTGTCATGCTGGCACACAGACCGGAGGTGTTCTGCAAAGCGTTGACCCAGTCTGCGTTTAGTTTCTCCAATGTGGAGAATGCCACATTGGGTACAGAGAATATAATACGTGAGATTGGAGGAGGTGAAATGCTATTTCACCTGTAAAGACTGTTTAGGCCCGTGGATGGTGAGCAAGGAGAAGGTGAAGGGGCAGGTGTGGCACCTTGGGGGAGGGGTTGGGGTGGGGTGTGTGGTGGTGGCAGCGGTGGTGGTGTGGATGATCGTGGAATGGACTAGTCTGTCTTGGAGGGAACGATCCCTGCGAAGCGCAGACAGGGAGTATGAGGGGAAGGTATGTTTGGTGGCGTTTTGCTAGGGTTGTTTGCAATGGCAGAAAATGATTCTTTGAATGAGGAGGCTGGCGGAGTGAAACGTGAGAATGCTGTTGTAAGTGATGGGAAGAGGCAAGAACAGAAGAACGGCTGATATGTGTTCGAGGGCCCTGTCAACAACAGTGGCAGGAAACCATGATTATGGAAGAAGTAAGCCATGTCAGCAGAGCTATTTTAGAAGGTGGAATCGCCCAAACAGATACAACATAGGCAAAGGAACAGGGGGAATGGAATGGAATTCTTGCAGGATGTAGGGTGGGAAGAGCCGTAGTGAAGGTAGCTATGGGAGTCAGTGGCTTTCTAGTGGATGGCAGTGGACAGTTTATTACCTGAAATGGACAGGTCAAGGAAAGGAAAGGAAATGTCAGAAATGGATGATGTGAAAGTTATAGAGGGGTGGAAATTGGAGGCAAAATGAACAAATTTTTCAAGGTCCATGCAAAAGCATGAAGCGGCACTGAAACAGCTGATGATGTACCGAAAATAGACTTGTGGGATGGTGCCAGTGTAGGACTGGAAAAAAGATTGTTCCACATACCCCTTAAAGAGGCAGGTATAACTGGGACCGATGTGGGTGCCGATAGTCACTCCTTTGGCTTGGTAGAAGTGAGATGAATTAAAGGAGAAATTGCTCAGTGAGAGAACAAATTCAGCCAAGCAGAGGAGAGTGGTGGTGAACGGGGATTGTTCAGGCCTGTGGTCGAGAAAGAAGCCGACAGCTCTCAGACCATCCTGGTGGGGAATAGAGGTTAGAGACAGATTGGACATCCGTGATGAACAGGAGGCAGTTAGGTCCAAGGAACTAGAAATTGTCAATAGGGCAGAGGAGATAAGAGCAATTGCAGATGTAGGTGGGCAGGGTCTAGACAAGTGGAGAGAGGATGGAGTCAGATAAGAGGAAATGAGCTCAGTGGGGCAGGAACAGGATGATACGATGGGCCTATCGGGCAGTCTGGTTTGTGGATTTTGTCCGCACTTGTCCAGACCTTACCCACTTACATTTGCAATTCCACTGATGCCCTCTGCCATATTGACAATTTCCAGAGGAAATGGTGGAGGCTGGTACAAATACAACATTTAAAAGGCATCTGGTTAGCTAATGGTGGTGTTAGCACAATAGTAAGGGATGACCTAAGTTTCAATGACAATGCAAAAATGATAAAGGCAAGAAATTACTTGTGGAAGTGGTGTACAAGCTCCCTCACAGTAACCACGTGGTAGGGGAAGCATTAAAGGAATAAATGAGAACTTGTCAGAAAAACGCATTATAATTTCTCCGATTTACCATGTATTGACTGGAAAAGTCAAACAATGTATAGTAGCACCATCTGTAGTTAATTAAAATATTAAAGATAGTATCAAACCAAAGGTAAAGGTATATAATTGTGCAATAACAGGTGACACATCAAAGGATTAGACAGATTCCTAAAACAAAAGCAAGCTGACCAAGACATTAATAAAGAGGGAAAAATTAAAGCAGGAGTGAAAGTTAGCCAAAATTTAAAAACAGATACTACAAATTTCAGTAATTTTTTAAAAATGAGCATTTGTCATATAGAAAGTGAGCCTGCAGAATCAGATGAATTAAAAAGGTAGTTTTCATTGGTCTTCACTGCAGAAGATACAAGTAACACTTCAGGAGCAGCTGTAAATTGGTAAATGGCTAAAAGGGAGGAATTCAAGAAACTCGCAATCACCAGAGAAAGGATACTGACTAAATTGTTAGAACTGCAGACTGACAAATGCCTGGATCTTGATGACTTATTGAGTCTTTAAAGAAGTAGTCAGTGAGATAGTTGATACATTGGTTGTCATTTTCCAAAACTGCCTTGATTTGGGGACAGTCCCATTAAATTAAAAGATAGCAAATATAAATTCTTTATTCAAAAAGGGAGGGAGACAGAAAGCAGGAAATTACAGGCCAGTTAGCTTTTTTATTTATTACTTGTGGAAGATGGACATTGCTGGTTTGCCAACATTTATTGCCTGTTCCTAGTTGCCCTTGAGAAGGTGGTGGTGAGCTGCCTTCTTGAACTGCTGCAGTCCATGTGCTCTGAGGGACTTGCAGGATTTTGACCCACTGACCGTGAAGCGCTAGCGATATATTTCGAAGTCAGGATGGTGAGTGGTTTGGAGAGTAACTTGCAGGTCGTGGTGTTCCCAGGTATTTGCTACCCTTGTCCCCCTTGATGAAAGAAGGTGCTGTCTGAGCATCCATCTTATCGATGGTACATGTTGCTGCTACTGAGCATTGGTGGTGGGGGGAGTAGATGCTTGTGGATGTGGTGCCAATCAGGAGGCTGCTTTGTCCAGGATGGTGTCAAGCTTCTTGAGTGTTGTTGGAACTGCATCCATCCGGGCAGCTGGGGAGTAGTTTGAAGTGCAATTTAAGAAAAAATCAGCAGACAAGACTGAATGCTAGAAAATAACAACAGCAATAAAAAGGACAAATCTACAAGCTCTGCCTGAATGCATTCAAAACAAAATAGATGTACTGAAATAAACACATTCTGATAGTCATTACAGAAACATGGCTGCAGAAAACAGTAGTCATAAATTGATCATTTTCTGCTTGACGAGACTTGATGAGGTGTGTACCACAGGGATCAGTGCTGAGGCCTCAGCAGTTTACAGTTTAGAGAAAATGACTTGCATGAGGGGACTGAAGGTAAGGCTGCTGTGTTTTTCAATGATACAAGAAGAGATAGGAAAGTAAGTTGTGAAGAAGATGTTAGGAAGGGAAATAAAACTTAAAAGGGAAGGAGTAGGCCAAGATCTGCATATGTAGTATAATGTGGAAAATGTCCATTTTGGCATGTGAAATAAAAATGTATATTATCTTAATGATGGGAGATTGTAAAGTTCTAAGGGACAGAAGGATCTAAGAGATTGTACGTATAAATTGTAAAACGTTAGTCTGCAGGACAGCAAATAGTTAGGAAAGCAAACAATGCTATAGTTTATTATAAACGGAATTGAATAGCAAAATAGGAGGTAATGCTTCAGTTATATAGGGCAATGGTGAGACCACATCTGGAATACAGTACACAATAATGATCTCCTTATTTAAGGATGGATGTAAATGCATTGGAAGTAGTCTGGAGAAGGTTTAATACCAGGAATGGGCAAGTTGTGAGGAAAGATTGAATGGGCCAGTCTGGAGTTTAGAAATATAAAAGAGGCAACTTGATCGAAACAAAAGTCAGGATAGTGTCAATGTGAAATAGAGGTTTCCTCTTGTGGGACAATCTAGAACTTGGGGTCACTTTTTTTAAAAATAAGGGGTTGCCATTTAAACTGAGGTGAGGTTGATTTTATTCTCTCTCAGAGAGGGCATAACGTCTTTGGAACTCGGTTCCTGAGAAAGGTTGCAGAAGTAGAGCTTTGAATTTTTTTTATATAAGGCAGATGAAGACAGATGATTGGTGGACAATGAGGTGAAAGACTACTGAGGGTAGGCAGGAATGTAGAGTTTGCATTACAGTCAAATCAGACATGATTGTTTAGGTGACAAGAGTGGGCTCAGGGCCAGATGGTGTGCTCCTCACCCATTTGTATGTACCACTGAACAATGGAAATTGCATATGGATTTTACAATACTGCTGCAATTTGCATCAATCAGCATGTCCTCTTCCTCCAAAGCCGCATCTCAAATTCTTTTCACCATTAAAAAAAAGGGCTTTTTTTTGAGGGCACAATATCATTCCTTGCAATGTAAATAGTTAAAACAAGCTTAACATCTGTCATTGGGAAAATGTTCCAAGTTACTACTTTCTTTTTAAAAAAAGCAGGGCACTTGGATAATTTCAAAATAAGCAGGCAGAGTCAACGTAGTTTTGTGAGAGGAATATCATATTTGATCAATTGATTCGAATTTTTTGAGGAGCTAATGTGTTGTGGCTGAAGAAGAACTGGTAAATGTACTCGAGTTCCAGCAGGCAGTTGATAAGTGCAACACTAAAGATTGCTGCAGAAAATGAAATCTTGTGATGTAGGACATGGATAGAAGATTCACGGGGTAACAGGAAGCAGCAGAGACATCATTATGATTAGTGCTGGAATCTCAATTGTTTACAATTTATATAAATGACTTAGATGAAGGGGTAGAAGATATGGTTGCCAAGTTTGGTGACGCAAAGGTAGGAAAGTAAATTGTGAAAAGGATAAGGAGGCAACAAAAAGGTATTAAAAGCCAAAAGAACTGTGGATACTGTTAATCAGAAACAAAGTCAGAAATTGCTGGAAAAACTCAGCAAGTCTGGCAGCATTCACGAAGAGAAATCAGAGTTAACGTTTTTGGGTTCGATTACTCTTTCTCGGGTATTGTAGGTTAATTTAGTGAGCAAAGATCTGGCAAATGGGAAAATGTGAAAATGTCTATTTTGGGAAGAAGAATGAATAATATTATTATCTTAACGGTGAGAGATATGAATGTCCTAATGTATGAATCTCAAATGGTTAGTATGCGGATACAGCAAGTAATTAGGATATCTGATGGAATGTGATCTTTTATTGCAGGGTGAATTTGAATACAAAAGTAGGGAGTTTGTTTGTTCTATAGGGCACTGGTGAAACCATATCTGGAGTACTGTGTACACCATTGGCTACCTTATTTAAGGAAAGTTATAAATACATTTTAAGCAGTTCAGCACTGCTTACCATGCTAATATCTGGAATGAGTAGGCTGTCTTATGAGGAATGTTAAATAGGCTACACTTGTATTTGCTGGAGTTTGGAAGATCAAAAGATGACTTGATTGAAACATACAAGATCCTAAGGTGTCTTGACTGGGTAAATTGGAGAGGATATTTCCTGTTATGGGAAATCTAGAACGCGAGGTCATTGTTTAATTTTTAGGGATCATCTGTTTAAAACGGTGGCTCAGTGGTTAGCACTGCTGCCTCACAGCGCCAGCAACCCAGGTTCGATTCCACCTTCGGGCAACTGTCTGTGTGGAGTTTGCACATTCTCTCCGTGTCTCCGTGGGTTTCTTCTGGGTGCTCCGGTTTCCCCCCACAGTCCAAAGCTGTGCAGGTTAGGTGAATTGGCCATGCTAAATTACCCATAGTGTTCAGGGATGTGTAGATTAGGTGGTTTACACGGGGATGGGTCTGGGTGGGATGCTCTGATATTCAATGTGGACTTGTTGGGCTGGAAGGCCTGTTTCCACACTGTTGGGATTCTATGATCTATGAAAACAGTAATGTGGCAAAAACAAACCTTTGAGGGTGGTAACTCTTTTTGGAACTGTCTTGAAAAGATATATGAAGCATAGTCCTTGAACATTTTTAGGCAGGATTAGATAGATTCTCCTTAAGCAAGGGTTTGAAAAGTTACCAGGAGTAGGCAAGAATGCAAATTTGAGGCTACAGTCAGATCAGCCTGATCTTACTGAATGGTGGAGGAGGATCAAGGGGCCAGCAGGCATGTCCTGCCCCATGTTTGTATGATTGCAGGCTGAATCTATTGTGTGAAGATATCTATTATGAATAGTAACATATCAGCTTTCAATTTTCTTTCAAAAATCAGTATTTCCAGATTAATAACAACAGGGGCAGATAATATTGACCTGAGAACATATCCCACATCCAGTTTTGAATTATTAACTTTCCCAAAATATTATGCATCATAAATCCATTGTGTATTTAAGTCCAGTAATTTAACAACTTAAGTCAAGATTGATGTATTAATGAAGGAATGATACTTTTTTATTTCAACTTCAGATTGTTTTGCTATCTATAATGAAATCTTGAAACAGAACCAACTTCCAGATGATGAATTGCCCAAGGGAGGTAATGAATCTGGTTAGAAATATAGATTTGATTGAGACATAAGTGGAACTAATTAGGTAGGAGGCACAAGATAAAGATTCATATACAACAAGGAGTTCATCATTAAAGACTCCTTTGCAACTAACAGGAAAAGCCAGAAAGTTCCACTTTGAAATTAAATACATCTAGAAGAAAATATGGAGCCAATGCACACTGGCTATAAAATAATTTAGCAGAACAGTACTTAGCACAGTCAATAGTTTAATCACTGAAAAGAGGGAATGAAAAGAGACATGACACCGCCATACTCAAGTGTGAGAATATGATGTTAAGTGCAGGAGAGATACTGCAACCGTTAAAACCAGACTCATCAACTTATGAGAGATAGCAAAGATCCTTATCACGCCAATAAGATTGGATACCAAGTTCACGTAGCACTCATAAAATAGAAAAATGAAACATCTTCATTGAACTTGTTTTAGGATTTCTTTTAATATTGAAAGAATAAGGAAAGAAATGGGATGAAAGAAATTTCCATAAAAGAGTTAACCCCATCAAAAACAAATTGTCTAGAAGTTCGCTATGGAATCTTCACCAAATAATTAAGGAATAGTGTTTACATAGAATCCCTACAGTGTTTACATAGAATCCCTCAGCCTGACAAGTCCACACCGACCCCCAGAGCATCCCACCCAGACCCATCTCCTTAGAACTCACCTAAGCTACACATCCCTGAACACTATGGGCAATTTAGCATGGCCAATCCACCTAACCTGCACATCTTTGGACTGTGGGAGGAAACCTGAGTACCCGGAGAAAACCCGCACAGACACGGGGAGAATGTGCAAACTCCACACAGGCAGTTGCCCGAGGATGGAATTGAACCCAGGTCCCTGGCACTGTGAGGCAGCAGTGCTAACCACTGAGCCACTGTGCCGCCAGGAAAAAAGGTTTAATGATATAGAACCACATGAGTAAGAGAAACCTATACAGAGAGTTAGCACCCACATTTTCAAAGCGGGGGTGTCTGAACAATATGAAAAACAAGATCCCTTCACTGAAATTTTAGAAATACTGGGAACTATCAGGTTTGTTTAATAAATATTTTCTCCCACTGGGAGAAGATATTTTACTCATTCAGTGCTTTGAGGTAAAACTTTGTTTTAAATGATGGTGGATGCACTATTTTTGAATATTTTAAAATATTCTTCAATTTTTCTTGAATAGTTGCAAAGAACACCAGATTAGATTCTATTAGATTTGGGTTTTTTTTTGGTTGTTTTTGACATAATGGTTTATTTATTCACTTAAAGTGTGTTGCTTGTTAACTTCTGTCTATAGTAAATATATTCTGGAGAGAAATTCTAGACCCTATAAATATCTGTGATGTTTGTAGCATAGCTAAGGTTTATTAAAATTACACTGTCTATTTGGAGGAATGTAACGTTCTTGGGCAGCATCTTCCATTGTGAGATGGTTATCTCAATCTTACAGACTCGAGAAAAACATTTGTGGGAATGAGTAGCTTGAACTCAACGGACTGAAGTTGTCAGGAAAATACCCCTGATCTAACTTATCTTTAAGAGTTAAATGTTATAAATCTCTTCAGGGAGGACATCATGGACAGGACTAAATGCACATACTGTATGTTTTATTAGACAGATGCAATAGAATTAATTAAAGTCTAACTTTTATCTTGTATATACATTTATATCATTTTCCTTATTCTTTCTCAGATTTTGACTCATGCACATATGGTTTTGGAAAACTTGATCACGTATGTATTATATCTTTGGTAATGAACTGTTTCTGCTTTAAATATTTTAATAAACTTTCTTATTATCTGGCTTTGTGACCGGAAAGCTTTCTGCCTTGCATACATTGAGAAAATGGGTCCAGGAGATTGCATTCAATTGAAATTAATGCCCTACTGTCAAATCCAAATGTTAGAATTTATCAGAAATTAGAACTTCTGGATCAGACTTGCTAGTTATTTTGACAGAGATCAGTAAGTTTACAAATAACTTAATTTACCACTAGTTTAGATTCAAACTCAAATGAGTGGCCTTTCCAGCTACTGTAGCTGTGTGTATTGAATAATGTGTTTTTACTGAAGAATGGAGCAGAGGATTACATCCCATAACAGTTTGGCCAATTTTCTGTCCATTAACTTAAGAAGAGGCTTTACTACCAATATAGAGTTCTCCCATTCTGATTTCTCTGTCTCGTCCTCAGAAATGCATCTGTTATAGGACCATCGACACTAACAATGACCAGGAAAATTTAGCACTTGTCAGCATTGCCATACCCTGTACATTAGCCAATGCTGTTAGGTAAATTGCTTACTGGTAATATAAAACATTAGCATGTAAATTCCACTGGTAACCCATATAACTTATTGGCAAAACACCCTAACGAAATGAAGTAAATTACTGAAAATGGATGTTAATCTGGAGTTTCTACTAAATTTCCACAGGACGTATGTAAAGGACTCGTTAGTGGTATCCCCATGCAAGTTTGGTAACAGGATTTTTTTTAAAATTTTTAAACGTTCTTTTACGTTTTATCTGCTTTAGTTGTTGGCCTGGTCAATCCTTGGTCCCTCAAAAGAGGCAGAGGTAAATTCTTATAATTTTTTTGATCCAGAGAAATCATTTAGGTTACTACCTGGAAATTAAGGTACAGTACATCTTCTTTTAACCACAGTAATATTACCTCCTCAAATGTTATCTCCTCGCAAATCTCCAATAGATTGTTCAAACATGATTTCCCTTGCATAAAACCACTCTGACTCTGCTTGATTATGTTGAACTTATTCAAGAAAATGATATGACTTATTAAATAATAGCTTCCAACACTTCCCTTTTGACAGATTTTCAGTGATTGACCTGCAGTTTTCTGCTGTCTCTTCCCTTAATTGAATGAAGGAGTTTCATTCACTGTCTTCCAATATAATGGGATAGTTCCTGAAACAAGGGAGTTTTGGATAATTAAAGTCAACGTGTCAAATATCTCACAAGCCACCTCTTTTAGGACAGTGGGATGAAGTTCATCAGGACCTGGGCACTTGTCAGCCTTCAGCTCTAACAATTTATTTGATTTATTTGTTGTCACATCTGTTTTGTTACAAAATACAGCAAAAAGTGTTGTATAGTGTCTCCACTCACCGGTGCCATCTTAAAACAGAGAAAAATAAACCAAAACATAGAATATAAAGGCAGAAAAATGAAGAAACAATGAAAAAGTGTTCAACTGCACAGTTCTTCTTGTTAAGTACTTTGCCATGGGCCTGGTGGCCAGCACAAGTCCCCTTCGAAGCACCGCCATCGCTGGAATGAAAGTCGCCACTCTTCGGCACCATCTTCTCTCCACCAATGCCCTCACCACTATGAATCCTCTGGACCTTGCCAATGCAGATACCACCGATGCCGTCGGTGGCCCAAACTCGACTCTGCCATCATTGGTCTGCTTTGGGCCCACCTCGCCGATACAGCTGCTGCTGATGCTGCCGAGTCTTGAACTAGGATCAAACTCTCTTCCACAGCTGCCTCCACTAATCTGCGCTGGATGCAGATGCTGCCTTGTTGCTGACCCAAACCTGCCTCCATCACCATCGTGAGTGTGCTGTTCTGCGTCTACTCACGTCTGCATTGGGCCCACTGTTATCTGTGCTAGGTTCACTAACTGCTGCTGATGCTGCCGCTGCGACCAAGCTTGTCGACAAGAGGTAAGTAAAATAAAAGAGAAAGTGAGGGGGGGAGAAAAATGAGGAAAGTGAGAAAGAAAAAAAAAAGCGACCGGAATCCTTTTTCTGGCTTTGTGATTTTCCTGAATTCCTCCCTTTCTTCAATTTTTTGATTTAACGCTATTTCTGGGATGTTACTTGTGTCCTGTAGAGTGAAGATTAATGCACATTATCTATTCAGTCCATCTGCTACTTCTTTATTTCCATTATTAATTCTGCAATCTGACTTTCCGTAGGACTAAGCTCAGTTTTCTAACTCTTTTCTTTAAATATTTTCAAAAACTCTTACTGTTTTTACATTTCTGGTGAGATTTCTCTCATACTGTAGTTTTTCACTCTGTTATGTTTTTGATCATTTTTTTTCTATTTTTTACATCTGTTTTTGTGGGTTTTTTATGCAGTATCTTTCTTGTTCATTTTTTTCATAATATTAAGAATATTCTCATTTTTCAACAAAGGAAAATAAGGGACTGGAGTATTGTAATTTATGGGGTGTACTACAGTTTAAAACAGCATGATCTGTGAGGACATTGTTTCTTAAGGCTTCCTTTCTTTCCTGTCCATCAAAAATGCAGCTGTAAGCAGAAATTATTCATTTCGTATTGTGATTAGGATGTGCTTACTTCTACATAGTGCTGAGGATACCTCGTAGTATTGCTATTACATATATTAGGTCTGTTGTCAATACCCTGTGAGCTTCAAAATACTTGGTCTTATCAAGTACATTTATGAAAGGATTTTCAAATTAACCACTGGATACTCATTTTACACCCCATCTATTGACAACATTGGAAATTAATGCAAGATGATGGTGGTGTTTTATTCACTCATGGGATGTGAACGTCTCTGGCTAGGCCAGCATTTGTTGCCCATCCCTAATTGTCTAGAGGGCGGTTAAGAGTCAACCAACATGTAGGCCAGACCAGATAAGAATGACAGATTTCCTTCCTTAAAGGACATTAGTTAATAGATGTAACAACTATTGGACACAAGGAGGAGGAAAGGAGAGAACAATCTGGTGATCACTATGTCAGTGGTCATAGTAAGATTCTTATTACACATTCTAGAGCTGCTAGAAACAGCAGACTTCGAAGTAAGCATAAAGAGGGCCCAGTGGGTAAATGTGAGGTTCAGTACTTAGGATACCAGACCATTCAAGGTAAATGGAGCTATTCCCAAATAGGAAGGTGGCGATAAAAAGTATACCTAGACCGACAGATCTGTGATGAGTTGGATAAGTCCTGGGTCTCCTAATTTTAAAAATTTCATGGAGTTTATGAAAATTGTAGCCCCCCAGAGGGGTTAACAAATTGGCAGCACAAGACAAAATAGTGGAGAGAGGATCAAGAACAAGCTTTTGTGGTATTAGAATGAGCGCTAGTCCATGCACCAGATCTGGAACTACCTGTATGGGAAAACCGTACCATCTCTATGTCCATAATCCAAGAGGCTTCTTCCGTGCAGTATAATTCAAGAGGATGGGATTGGTTGAAACCAGTAATATTACCAGGGATTATTTGGCAGAGAAGTATAAGTGGCATACCCTGATGTGTGACATCAATTGACTGTGCATCATGGACAGTGAAAGCCTACATACACATTGTAATGACAGTAGAAACATTCCTGTGTGTGAGGCACACTACAGTACAACTACTTAACATAGAAAAACTCAGGACAGTATCAGACAGTAGACTGGCTGCATGAGAGATGAAACTGCTGCTGAAAGAAATATTAATTGTAGTAATCTGTGATAATAAGGTCAACTCAGTGGAAGGCATTCTATCAGAAGGAGAGGAACATAGTTTGCAGGAAGTAGAGGAAGGAACTCCAGGAATTTTAAAGGAAAATTAACTGAAGGGTATGAGGTTGATTTTGTTTAAGGATGGGTCCTGAAGTTACTTGGGTAGAGGTCTGTGCACCAGCAGGGCAGCGAAGTGTCCTCAGTAGTGGGGAAATTATCCGGAGATTTTTCAGCTTGGGTGGCAGAATTAGTGGGAAAAAAAGAAAGCACCAAAAGAGATGTGCTGACATTTATACAAAGAATGGGTATGCCTTTGCGGTAGTAGCTGATTATGTGGTAGAGTGAATGAAGTACATCACCTCAGGAAGAGGACATATACAACATGAGATGGGAATTAATGAAAATTGCTAGGCTACCGCTAGAATTATAGTGATGTAAAGCGTGGAAACAGACCCTTCGGTCCAACTCGTCCGTGCTGACCAGATATCCTAAATTAATCTAGTCCCATTGCCAGCATTTGGCCCATTATCCATCTAAACCCTTCCTATTCATATACCCATCCAGATGTCTTTAAATCTTGCAATTGAGCCAGCCTTCACCACTACCTTCAGCAGTTCATTCCAGACACACACTATCCTTGCATGAAAAAGTTGCCCCTTAGGTCCCATTTAAATGTTCCCCCTCTCACCTTAAACCTATGCCCTCTAATTTTGGACTCCCTACCCTGGGGAAAAGACCTTTGCTATTCACCTTATCTCTGCCCCTCATGACCTTATAAACTTCTATAAGGTCACCACTCAGCCTCTGATAGTCCAGGGAAAATAGCCCCAACCTATTCAGCCTCTCCCTATAGCTCAAACTCTCCAACCCTGGTAAGATCCTTGTAAATCTTTTCAAGTTTAACAACTTGATAGGATGCAGAGCTGGGCTGAGAAGTGGCGGATGGAGTTTAACCCTGAAAAGTGTGAGGTGATTCATTTTGGAAGGTCAAACTTGAAAGCAGAATACAGGGTTAACGGAAAGATTCTTGACAGTGTGGAGGAGCAGAGGCATCTTGGGGTTCATGTCCACAGTTCCCTGAAAGCTGCCATCCAGGTGGATAGAGTTGTTAAGAAGGCGTATGGTGTGTTAGCTTTAATAGAGAGATTGAGTTCAAGAGCCGTGAAGTTATGCTCCAGCTATACAAAAGCCTGGTTCGGCCACATCTGGAGTATTGTGCCCAGTTCTGGTCGCCTCATTACAGGAAAGATGTGGAAGCGTTGGAAAAGGTGCAGAGGAGATTTACCAGGATGTTGCCTGGAATGGAGGGAGGATCTTACAAGGAGAGGTTGAGAGAGCTAGGGCTTTTCTCTTTAGAACGACGAAGGATGAGAGGTGACTTGATAGAGGTGTACAAAATGATCAGAGGTATAGATAGAGTGGACAGCCAGAGACTTTTTCCTGGGGTGGAGGTAGCTATTAAGAGGGGGCATAGTTTTAAAGTGAGTGGAGGTAGATATAGGGGAGACGTCAGAGGTAGGTTCTTTACTCAGAGAGTGGTAGGGTCGTGGAATGCATTGCCAGAGAGGGTAGTGGAGTCGGCCTCATTAGGGGCATTTAAATGGCTATTAGACAGGCATATGGATGATAGTATAAGGTAGGGGTGGAGGTTAGATAGACCTTAGGATTAGGATAAAAGTTCAGCACAACGCCATGGGCCGAAGGGCCTGTACTGAGCTGTACTGTTCTATGTTCTATGTTCTAACAACCTTCCTATGGCAGGGAGACCAGAAGTGAACAGAGTATTCCAAAAATGGCCTCACCAATGTCTTGTACACTTGTAACATGACCTCCCAGCTCCTATACTGAATACACTGACCAATAAAGGCAAGCGTACCAAACACCATCTTCACTATCCTGTCTACCTGCGATTCCACATTTAAGGAACACTGAACCTGCACTCCAAGGTCACGTATTCGAAAACACCCCTGAGGATCTTACCATTAAGTGTATAAATCCTGCCCCGATTTACCCTGCCAAAATGCGGTACCTCACGTTTATCTAAATTAAACTTGATCTGCCACTCCTGGGCCATTTGATCATGGCCCTGTTGTACTCTGAGGTATCTTTTACTGATGAAGGTTAAGGCACAGTAGAAGAGTACAGACCCCATCTAGTTGAGTAACCAATGGGCAGATACTTGAGCATCATGTGCAACAGTGGCAGTCAGCTGGAGGAAGTAAACATGATAGATTTATACAGGGGTATGGAAGAAGAAGAAAAAGGCGGTAAGAAGAAGGGGCAGGCAAAGATGCCAATGGCATCTAGACAGGAGAAGAAAGGATGGCAGCACCAAGCTGCATTAAGTATAACCTCATGAAAATCCACCACAGAAAAACAAAACATGGAGGGGCAGCCATGATGGGGAAGATGGGCAGATGCTAGTGTTGGAACAGAATGGGAAGAGATGCAACAAAATACTGTCAGCAACGTCTGGTACGTGCCCAACATAACCCAGGAAAATGAGTCAAGGTCCACAGGTCACACCAGCCCCAATCAAAGGAACCACAGGAGCTGTTATAAAAAGATTTCACAGGACCCACAAAGTCAGGGAAAGACATACTGTTTGGTCATCATTGATCAATTCACGCAGTGGATGGAATCTTGTCTCATACAAGAGAATAATGTTAGAAGAAATCTCAAGATGGGAAGTACCTTTACAGATGGATTCAGATCAGAGAATAGTTTTACAGGATAAGTGATTAAGAAACGATTAAGGTGCAGCAAATAATTAAGAAGGCAAGTGCAATTTTAATTTTTATTATAAAGGAGTTTAAAATAGGGAAGTCTTGCTAAAATTGTACAGGGCGATGGTGCAATAGCACCAGGAATACTGTGTACAGTTTTGGTCCCCATATTTTAAGAACAAGATATACTGACATTGGCACCTGCTCAAAAGAGATTCATTAGACTGGTTAAAGATAACAAGGTATAGAGCTGGATGAAGTTTTTCTGAAGAAGGGTCCAGGCCGGAAACGTCAGCTTTCCTGCTCCTCTGATGCTGCTTGGCCTGCTGTGTTCATCCAGCTCTACACCTTGTTATCTCAGATTCACTAGCATCGGCAGTTCCCACTATCTCATGAGGCTGATTCCTGGTTTGAAGGGGTTAATTTATCAGGAAAACCTGCTAAACAGGTTTGGCCATTCTTTATTAGAGTTTAGAAGAATGAGGAGTAATCTATTGAGACATACAAGATTCTAATTAGACTTGACAGGCTTGACATTGAGATAATGTTTCCATTAGTGGAATCTCAAAAAGGATACAGTTACTGATTAAGAGGACAATCATTTAAAACTGGCCTCAACCACACCTCATGGTGCAGCAGGGATAGTTGATTCACCATGTCCAGCTTTAAGCTCATGACCAGAAAATGGAATAATGTTAGTAAAGCATGATAAACTTCTATATTGCAATCGACACCATGTGCTTGTATCTATTATTCTAAGTATTGCCAATTTTGGTTTTCCTCAGTGATGGGCAGTTCAGATCCGAGCATTGTACACATCTTGATAAAACGAATGATATCACAGGTGGCTTGGATTATTGGTGGAAGAAGGTTGCACCTTGGTTCAGTAGAATGGTCAACTGAAATGCACTCTATTGATTTGGCAACTGTGGACCAAAAGATTCGTACCTTAAGTTCTCAACATTAGTATATCTTGAAAAAGAAACAAACAATCCAGGACAGACACTCAGTAAGGTAATTCAGTGTGTGACCACTGTCTCAAGTTAAGGGTGGACTATTAATAAAGTGATTATTGTGCAGAAACATTTCTGAAGCAATGTGGTCGGAAATGATGTCTGCAGTACCTATGGATCATGGATACTCGAGCAAACAAGTTAAAACATAAGGCATATTCATACAGATGAGGTACCCCTGTGGATAAATGCACACCTGTTTAACCTGTCACAACACAGGGAGCACGGTGTGATCAGCTGCTATTTTGGCTTTAACATCAGTATATAAAACTGATGCAGAATGTGTTATACATAATAACATGTTGACTGGCGTTGACACCCATTAAGACATTATACAGAGTAAGCATGTTGGGGTAACTAAGGGGATTATTATGTGAGGTACCTTAATGTACCTCCGCATGCAGTAGAGACAGGAAGAAATAGAATAAGCACCACTTTAGATAGATGTAGTGTAGAAGCCTCCTTGGTAGTGTATCTACATCTGACATGAGACGAAGAAGCAAGGTGTGAATTTAACACAATAGTCAATTAGATGGCAGAAGTTATATGGGCTACAGTAGAATTAACTCATGTTGCATGTGTGGGTACAGGGAGATATTGCATTACCATAGCACAAAAAGAGCATCAACATTCAAACAGCCAATCCTGTTCTATAACTATCCATGTGGAGTGTTTATGCACACAGGTACTGACTAGGGTGGAAAAGGTAAAGCTGGCATAAATCTACAGGAGAGAAACAGTAACTATGCAGGTGAAAGTGGACATTAAGAAAAACCTGACATGGACTCTGAGCCAGTTCTCCTATATAATCCCAATATTGTTTCCACAGTTATCCAAAACAAGACTAGGCGGTTGCATAGAATTATATTAAACTCTGGAACAGCAAGTTAGGGCATTGGCTGATGATGGTAGACAAATAGATACCTCCATTTAGTGGGAGGAATTGGGGATCAATAAACAGATGCACCCCTGGATTAGGATCATCCCTCATATCTTGATTATTACACGGTTGATATTGGTTGTGTACTTAAGCTACTTGGTTCACAGCACCAGAAGGACAGAAAAATGATGGCAAGGTGCATGGGAATTAGAGAATATGGGGTCACAATGTATGAGACAGGGACCCATCTTTGTTGGGCTACCTTTACAGATAGCTAAGATACTAAATACCTTTACAAGCCTAAGCTTGATACTTGGCCAGTATTTACAGACAGTGCAGCACTACCACTAAGTTGGATACCTTGGGTTAGGCCAAGGGCCAAGAGAGGTGAGCTGAAAGGAATTAGTCTTAGTCAATTAAGGGTTAAAGTTTTAGTCCTATTATCGGTAATAACAAAGCAAATGGAAACCGCAAATGTAGAAAGAATGCATAACAAGTAAGATATACAGACAGATAAGGCAGATGGTTTTGGATCCATACTATCAATAGGCTGGTGTCAGGTGTATCTCTTCATTTGGCAACATACTGGCAATGCCTGTGTAAACTGTAGGAAAACAGTAAGCAACGTAAGATGCCTAGACTGAGAGACTGGGAAATGGAACATGTAATCAACTTTCACCTCACTGAAGCTGCCACTTCTCTCAGGGAGACAGGATGGTGGTGGGAGACACAGATATACACAGGATCTCAGAAGCTTCCTGTCAGGACACTGCGGAGGTATTCTGCCACAGGTATCCTGTCTGTGATGCCAAAGCCTTCAGAAATTCATGCCAAGGAGGATGAGCCTGTAACTGGACAAGGCACTTTCAGCAGGCCTTGTGGGATCTCCAGACCAAATACCCTTGGAGACGACTAGCCAACTCTTCCATGACAACAAGGCCAACAGCAGAAAAAGCTCTCTCCATCCCAACTGGGGAATTCTGGGCTGCACTTGGATAAAGCGGGAGGGAAATTTAAGAGAAAAACTTGCTGAGGTGTATGGGTGACACTTGATTGTGAAATGTCTAGTATTTTTGTGAATGTATATGTACATTTTGCATTCTTAAAATGCCCGCTCTTGTGTCTTTGATGGACCTGGTGAAGTTGCATCCATTTAAAAGATGAGCAGTTTTTTAGACACTACAATGATGAAAATTTGTAGTGTCCAAGCATTGTACATCTTCCACACTTCCATCCAAATTATGAATGAGAGTATGGAGTTGGTAATGATTTCACATATCACTAGAGACAAAGTTTTTTTCACTCTAGAGATATCAAGAACTGCAGATGCCGGAGTCAGAGATAACACAGTGTGGAACTGGAGGAACACAGCAGGCCAGGCAGCATTAGAGCAGCAGGAAAGTTGACGTTTCGGGTCGGGAACCTTCTTCATTTCCCGACCCGAAACATCAACTTTTCTGCTCCTCTGATGTTGCCTTGCTTGCTGTGTTCCTCCAGCTCCACACCGTGTTATTTCTTTTAATCTATCAGTTTTTCAAGGAAGCGCAGTGCCGTTCAAGGCTGGGAGGTTACATTGGGCTGTTCACACATTTACTTTCCCTAAGAACAGCTGTTGGACAAGAGAAACTGCACGAAGTGCTGCCTGTCTCAGGTTATTTGCTGTTCTATAGGATGGCCAAGAATTTTGCGGAAATATAGGAGGCTGTGTGAATTCTGAAAGGTTGAAGGTTAACAAATGATGAAAGGGTGAAAAGAAGGTGCCTCAGATTCCCCTCAACCTACTGCCTCCTCTGGGAGACTTCAGTGTACAACACTCAGCTCTAAGATTAGACTGCTATTACAGCTTCAGTCAGCATATGATACCTATGTAGTATTGGTGCCTTGTTAAACTGCCTGTTGCTTTATTCCTGATGGTGAGTGGGACCTGTAATAAATACTTGAATTGGAATCACCCAAAGATTATAAGGATGCAATCATATGGATAACAAAACATTTATTCAGTGAAGGAAAATTTCAGTTTCTGCAATAATAACCAGGTTCACATGTACTTTGGACTGACCAGGGGCTGCTTGCCATATAACCAAATGAAAAGATATCTAAACAGCTCTTTTCTCCTAGAAATTGGTTTTGATTAGATTCTCTGTCTGGGTTCTCCCATCCGATTGATACATGGTTCTGTCATGTTCTTTTGGCTGATCTGCAGTCAATGTCTCAATCCTCATTCTCATCTTCATTCTAATAGATTGCTGTCAACTTCCCATTTACTTTGAATCCAAGACATTTCCCTTTTTTGTCAGCTACAACTATGAAAGGCTCAGTATGGCACAATGATGCAGCACGACCTTTCTGGGCTACACAGAAAAGCTCTGTGTCAAAACCTCATCTTGGCCTACGATGGAAGCATATGCACAATGTATTTTCATTCCACATCAGTCTGAGGCTTTCATAAAGATATCATGAGCCATGTTTGGATGGGGTAGCCCTTACTTTCCAGTAACTATCCCTGTATGGTCTGAGGACCTTGGAAGGATGCAAGAATAGGTGAGTTCTCTATATATATTTCATGGCAGCTGCCAGGATATCTGGTGCATACCTTCAAAATGTGGAAACAATGATCGCAGATAGGTTAGACATTGATGGAGTGAAAGTCATCAGTGCAGGTTGTTATGGTGCTGTCAAAGCAATGTGGTACAGTCGTTGTGTCCTGCACCTATAGGGAGGAAGCAGTTGTGGAGAATCTAACTGCTTAGCTGCTTTACCTTACTCGTAATAGGGGAACATTATAAATGGATGTAATCTGAAGAAAATTGCAGCAATTATATTTCGATGCATTTGTTGATCAAGAATTGGTAGATACCACACAGTCCCCAGAAATGAGCCACTGTCATAAGCCTTCAAGGCACTGTCACTGTAATCTTGATGGCAACTGGGATGAGTTAACCAATCATTTCTTCTGAGTGCGCTTCCTGCTCCACCAGGTAACATAGCTGAGTGCTGATGACCCAGGACATTCTTATTCTACACCTCCATTGTGTTTCCACGAGCTGGAGAAAATGATAGCAAGGTCTGTAGGTCCAGGGTGTACACATTCTCCTGTGCTTCCTCAAGGGAGATTCACCTTCTTTATTTCCCTCTTGAGGCTGCGCAACAACCACTGGAAGTTCCTGCTGTTGCTGGTGAACTGGGATTAACTACGTGCACTTACAACCATCATAACATTCCAGGAGGAAATAGTGAGAGTACAGGGCAAGTATGCTGCTGTAAAGACAAAGCATGGGACTAAGACTGGAGATCCTTGGGTGTTAAGGGACATAAAGGTTAGGACTAAGAAATAAAAGCAAAACTTCTGGCAGATAGCAAGGGTTTAAATTAGCAAAGTCTCTAGAGGAGTATGAAAGGTACAAAGGGAAATTAAAAGAAATTAGGAAATCAGAGAGAATGCATAAGAAAACATTGGAAGTAGAACAAAGCAAAGCCCGAAGGGTTTTTATAAGATATATAAATGCCAAGAGAATAACAAGGGAAAGAGTAGAGTTGATAAAGGACCATAGAGGTAATCTATGTATGGACCTGGAAGATATGGGCTCCATTCTTAATAAAAACTCTACATTGGTCTTCACAATGGAAATGGGCAGTACATTAATAGACGTCAGGATGAAGGTCTGTGAAATATAAGAAATTAACAGAGAGGGGAGGTATTAGTGGCTTAATGGTCTTAAAATAAATAAAGTTGCTGGTCTGGATGAGATGTATTTCAGGCTGTTGATGGAAGCAAGAGAGAAGTTATCAGGGATTTTCAAGTCACCTCTGGCCACAGGTGACTGGAGGACAGCTACTGTTGTTACATTATTTAAAAAAGGAGGAAGGGATAGGTGAGGAAATTGCGTGTTAGTCAATCTAACATTTGTGGTGGGCAAGCTATCAGAAAGAATTCTGAGGCATAGAATATATCTGTACTTGGAGAGACATGGACTAACTAGAGATAGAGAGCATGGATTTGTTAAGGGATGGTTGTGTTTCATAGACTTGATCAAATTTTTTGAGGAGGAAACCCGGAGCATTTATGAGGGTAATGCATTTGATGTGGTCCACATGGAATTTAGCAAGGCTTTGCATAATGCACCTTATGTCAGACTGGCTGAGAAACTAGCGGCCCATGCGATCCAAGGCAAAATGGCATATTGCTTTCTGCCTGTCAGACACTTTTGGATCCAAAGAGTGATAATAAAGGAATGTTTCTGTGACTAGAAGTCTCTTTCCAGTATAGTTCCACAAGGCTTTATGCTTGGGTCCTTGCTGTTTGTGGTGCACATTAATGTTTTGGACTTGAAATTAGGGGTTATGATCAAGGAATGTGCGAATAATATGAAAATTGGTATGAGTGGAAATAATGAGGAGGACACCTGTAAACTGCAGCAGGATATTAACAGACTGGTCAGCTGGGCGAAGCAGCACCAAGTGGATTAAACTTTCTTTCATGAGAAGTTAGTCGAGAGACCAGAAATCTGGCGTTGATCTAATACAAATTCCATTTGGCAATGTATATCCAGTTGACATATTGCAACAGATGGTATAACATGTTAGCTTCACATAGTTCAGAATGTTAGCTTCATTCTGCTCGACAGGAAAGAGGATGAAACAAAGCTGGATAGAAAGTTAGCACTCTGTTACATATTTTTCCACAGCCAGCATCGATGCATACATTAAAATGTGCTTGACAATCTTTTGTGTCATTATAACTGAGGTGGGCAGAGTGTAATGTCCCTCAAGTCCCACTCCTCAATTGGTTGCAACATTATTTTACCTAATTCCTGGTATGGCAATGCTGATTTATTCTAAAACCAAATTTGTTCAATGATGATGCTGAACTGGTCAACAAGATTGTAATTTGAAAATGTAAATGTTTATCTTCTAAACCAACCAAAAACCTCTGCATGCACATTTACATGCACGTGCGCGCGCGCCACACACACACACACACACACACGATAAAGAGAAATGAAACAGATTTCTGTCTGCAGAGATTCATTTTGAGAAAAATAATGATCAACAGTGGTTAGTTCTTGAAGGGAAAATAAAGGACATGTTGAATGTTCATATGCCTGTCAATTTGTGTTCTGCGGGTCATTAGAAATGGGCAGTTGTCTTGAGGGTCTTGGCAGACACCGCTTTCTCAAGAAACATAGGCCAAGATTTTTCTATTTGAAATTAAAGTACAGCAGCAAAAAAGTTTTATGGTGCCGTATCAACCATTACCCGGGAAAATTACCATGCACAGTTATGTGCTGTTCACCATATTATTTATGCAAGCAAGATTTTGGACATGATACTTAGTGAACTGCATGGCAAGCAAGACCGAAGTGCTTCTAAGACTCTGGTGTGATATTTCAAGCCCAGATGGACATCACTTCAGATTTTACAACCCAGGAACCGCCTCTTAAGCTGTGGTGGTCACCTGTAAACTTTCAACACATAACTTTAAGATAATTCCCTAATTCATGGTGAAAAATCTGAACACCCTAGTGAACAGGCTGATGGAGAAAAGGTTATTCCTCTTCCCAGATGACCACAAAAAGAAGCCACTCCATCTGAAGCAGAGATAGTAGGAACTGCAGATGCTGGAGAATCTGAGACAACAAGGTGCAGAGCTGGATGAACACAGCAGGCCAAGCAGCATCATAGGAGCAGGAAGGCTGACATTTCGGGCCTAGACCCTTCATCAGAAATGGGGTAGGGGAAGGGGGTTCTGAAATAAATAGGGAGAGAGGGGGAGGCGGATAGAAGATGGATAGAGGAGAAGATAGGTGGAGAGGAAACAGGCAGGTCAAAGAGGTGGGGATGGAGCCAGTAAAGGTGAGTGTAGGTGGGGAGTTAGGGAGGGGATACGTCAGTCTAGGGAGGATGGACAGGTCAAGGGAGTGGGATGAGGTTAGTAGGTAGGAGATGGGGGTGTGGCTTGAGGGAGGAGGAGGGGATAGGTGGGAGGAAGAACAGGTTAGGGAGGCGGGGACAAGCTGGGCTGGTTTTGGGATGGGGTAGGGGGAGGGGAGATTTTGAAGCTTGTGAAATCCACATTGATACCATTGGGCTGCAGGGTTCCCAAGCGGAATATGAGTTGCTGTTCCTGCAACCTTCGGGTGGCATCGTTGTGGCACTGCAGGAGGCCCAGGATGGACATGTCATCTGAGGAATGGGTGGGGGAGTTGAAATGGTTCACAACTGGGAGGTGCAGTTGTTTATTGCGAACCGAGCGTAGGTGTTCTGCAAAGCGGTCCCTGAGCCTCCGCTTGGTTTCCCCGATGTAGAGGAAGCCACACTGGGTACAGCGGATGCAGTATACCACATTGGCAGATGTGCAGGTGAACATCTGCTTGATGTGGAAAGTCTTCTTGGGGCCTGGGATGGGGGTGAGGGAGGAGGTATGGGGGCAGGTGTAGCACTTCCTGCGGTTGCAGGGAAAAGTGCCGGGTGTGGTGGAGCTGGAGGGGAGTGTGGAGCGGACAAGGGAGTCACGGAGAGAGTTGTCCCTCCGGAAAGCAGATAAGGGTGGGGAGGGAAAGATGTCTTTGGTGGTGGGGTCGGATTGCAGATGGCGGAAGTGTCGGAGGATGATGCGTTGGATCCGGAGGTTGGTGGGGTGGTACGTGAGGACGAGGGGGATTCTTTTTTGGTTCTTGTTGTGTGGACGGGGTGTGAGGGATGAGTTGCGGGAAATGTGGGAGACACGGTGGAGGGCGTTCTCAACCACTGAGGGGGGGGGGAAGTTGCGGTCCTTGAAAAATGAGGACATCTGAGATGTATGGGAGTGGAATGCCTCATCCTGGGAGCAGATGCGGCGGAGGCGAAGGAATTGGGAATAGGGAATGGCATTTTTGCAGGAAGGTGGGTGGGAGGAGTGTATTCTAGGTAGCTGTGGGAGTCAGTGGGCTTGAAATGGATATCGGTTTCTAGGTGGTTGCCCGAGATGGAGACAGAGAGGTCCAGGAAGGAGAGAGAGGTATTAGAGATGGTCCAGGTGAACTTAAGGCTGGGGTGGAAGGTGTTGGTGAAGTGGATGAACTGTTCGAGCTCCTCGCAGGAGCACAAGGCGGCGCCAATACAGTCATCAATGTAACGGAGGAAGAAGTGAGGTTTAGGGCCAATGTAGGTACGGAAGAGGGATTGTTCCACATAACCTACAAAGAGGCAGGCAGAGCTTGGGCCCATGAGGGTACCTATGGCCACCCCCTTTGTCTGTAGGAAGTGGGAGGAATTGAAAGAGAAGTTGTTGAGGGTGAGGACAAGTTTGGCTAAGCAGATGAGGGTGTCAGTGGAGGGGGACTGGTCGGGCCTGCAGGACAGGAAGAAGCGGAGGGCCTTTAGGCCTTTAGGGGAATGCAGGTGTATAGGGACTGGACGTCCATGGTAAAGATGAGGTGTTGGGGACCGGAGAATTGGAAGTTCTGGAGGAGGTGGAGGGCGTGGGTGGTGTCACGGACGTAGGTAGGGAGTTCCTGGACCAAGGGGGAGAAAATGGAGTCCAGATAGTTGGAGATAAGTTTGGTGGGGCAGGAGCAGGCGGAGACAATGGGTCGACAAGGGCATTCAGGTTTTTGGATTTTGGGAAGGAGATAGAAGTGGGCGGTACGGGATTGGGGAACGATGAGGTTGGAGGCCGTGGGTGGGAGGTCACCTGAGGTGATGAGGTTGTGGATGGTTTGGGGGATGATGG
>NC_063346.1:53134577-53192894 GCF_021869965.1 Rhincodon typus
TCTCAGAGGTAGTAGGAACTGCCGATTAGAGAGATTAGTTGAGCAGCCTTTCCCCATCAGGCTTTATTTAACGTAAGATGCAAATGATCTATTTTACAGATGAAATTCTTCCACCTGACTGCTTAGTGTAAAAACAGTGGAAAATTGGTAACTCTTCTGTGACTAAGCAGTTGTAATTTTTTTTATATTAAACTGTGTTTGTGGCATTTCTTACAGAACAGGAGCTTTTGCCAATCTAAACAATCTGTCTTGAGTTTCAAATTGATCTTTGTATTAAGGGATTTTCAAATCGGCTCCTATTTCTCAGAGACTTTTTAAACTGCCTTGTTAATTCAAACAGGGTCATGTATTTTACATCTCAGGAAAGAGTTGCCGAGATTCCTGGATTTTGAAGGTCTCACGCAGATTTGAATCATACCTGTTGGTTAAAACCGAATCAATCACAGTACTGTTTAATTTTAGACTATTGTTTTCTTCAGTCTATAATTGATTAAATTTGTAAAATATGATTGATAAAAGCTTGGTATGGTAATTTGAATTGCAGTCATTTTATATCCCCCAGAACTGTATGTGTTCTATGACTGAAATTAAAGAACAAACATCAAATCAAAAATGTAGGGCATACACCCCATTATGTTGAACACATTCCTTTCCTCTTTGTTGGAGTTGGTGTACACCCAAATAAACTTTATATTGCAACTTTCTCATTCTACACCGTTTTTAGTTTATAGGTTCAAGTGTAATATTATTGATAACTAAAATATCTTCACAGGTATGGACTCCTCGTGGATCCTGTTCAGATTATAGCATTTGCCTTGAGTGACCCCAACACTTGGCCTGGTTCATATTTGATTATTGGTGAGTGACAGCATGGAGATAAAAATAGTGACTGCAGATACTAAACACAGTTTTAATTTCATCGGATTTACTTTTTATCAACCTTTGTAATTCATCCTTTTAAATAGACTTTAATTTTGTCCAGCGAGTTAATGGCAATCAGTGATATTTTTCATAAAAGAGATTATGTAGTCTTTAGCTTGTATTTATATTTCAGCTAAAACGGAAAATATACAATAGAAAAAATTGTTTTGCCTGGGTTGAAATCGCGGAGGAAGTGAACAGCCTTGGTGTCTTGGACTCTGGCACAATGGGAATGATGAACGTTCTCCTCCAAGCTAATTTAGTGTTCATCCCAGAGCCTCATGAAGTTAGCAAAGAGACTTTGCAACTAGGCAGGAAGACCAGGTTGTGAAATAGTCATCTTTAGGACTACGTGGCAAGAGAGGTCAAATCATGTGATAATTATAAGGCAGTTGTGTGTCAGCTATAATGTGTGACCCATGTGTGGCATGGTGAGCTGTCAGGACAAAGGGGGATAAATAGCATTTGACTTGACACTTTGCAGGAAAAAGGGAGACCAACAATGCCAGGGAGTTGGCCAAGATTGGAGGGGTGGTTGCCAATCTCAAAATGCTAACACTTTGTAAAGAGGATGCCTTGGGGATTGAGGTCAAGAAGAATAGACAGTTGGTTGCAGACTGCAAAGTTGGACTAACCAGCCAGCAAAGAGAGGTTTGGCTCCAACCTAGTGTTGAAATATTGGAACATGTGTGACATGCATGAGCTGTGGTTTCCTAATACATTGAGCTTCTTCTTGATATCTATCTTGTTCTCCACTGCAGGTCATTGCCATAGGCAAAGAAGTCTAAAACCCATAGCAAAAACTGATAACTCCACCTCATTGAAGGGCAATAACACTCACTTTCATCTGCCATTCTCCCATTCTCACAGCTCAGTTACATCATGGACGAATTGGGGGCACGTGCTGGCGATTATTTCATCAAACATGTCCCAGCAGCTATGGGAGACTTTCTTACTCCAAGTCCCAGTGCGTGGAAAGACTGCAGGGATTACATATATGTTGAGCTGCAGGCAGATGACAAACCTCTGGTTTCAGCCACAATAAATGCTTCCAGGTTGAGTAAACACTCTTCATCAGCTGTCAGTGACACCAGAGCTCTCAATGCATGAAGTAGAGGAAGATGCAACTGCCTCAGTGCTGGAGACCCCATTACCCCATACAAGTCCTTGTTCCTCCACAGAATATCCACCTGGGCCGTTGCATGCAACCCTGCATCTCATCACTATCACACCAACAGATGGTGGGCAAAAGTGAAACATTTTGAGGGCGAAATGGTAGCACAGATGTTGAGACACAATAAACTTATGCACATAATTATATATTTCATGTTATTATGTTCACTTGATTACTATATGCATCATGTATTTTTCTGGGACATCCTCAGAGCCAATTTGGACTTGATAATTCATTACTGATAATCTTTGCTGAATGAAATACACTGGAGGTCATCTCACCTGCATAGGCAACAATATAGCATTATGTTAGAGGTCAGGCTTTATTGAATGATAATATGTATGGTGTGAATTGTATTCTCAAGGCCATGTGACTCAGCTGCACATGCAGCATCTTCTAGCATCCCCATAAAGAACTTGGCCAGCTGATTGACCATTGATGAGTGCAAGAAGTATAGTGCTGCTCATGGCATTTACATTGTGGACAAGGAGCAGAGAGGTGTCTCATACTGACTTAATAATTTGAATGTCAATGCACCTTAGGGTAAAGACCTTTGCTATTCACCGTATCTATACCCCTCATGACGTCCTACTCTCCAGTGAAAAGAGTCCCAGCCTATCCAGCCTATTTTTATAACTCAAGCCCTCCATTCTCAGAAACATCCTGGTAAAACACTTCTGAACCCTGTCCAGTTTAGTAATATCCTCCCTATAACAAGGTGACTATAAATGCACACAGTACTCCAGAAGAGGCCTCACCAGGGTCCTGTACAACCTCAAAATGACTTTCCAACGCCTATACTCAAAAGGTCTGAGCAATGAGGACAAGCATGCTAAACGCCCTCTTAACCACCCTGTCTACCTGTGGCACAAATTACAAAGAATTATGTGCCTGAACCTGTAAGGCTCTCTGTTCTACACCACTACACAGGGCCCAGACATTAATTTGTAAGTCCTGCCTGTAGTGATTGTAACAAGGTCAGCCAGATAGACCTCGTAGAATAGAAGTTCCCTGATTGGGGCTGTTAATCTGGTCCAATCAGGGACCCCTGGCTAATTGTCTGACACTCTTGTTCACATCTATGTTCACACTGAGAGCTAGCTCTGATGGAGCTGGATCAGTGTCAAGGACTTTCCACATGTAAATAAAGAGTGACTTGGTGATGGGATACCAGCCTCAGTGGAATTAGTTCAGTGGCGATGAAAGAAAAGCAAGCTCCTGAAGAAATTCGCTTGCAACTGTCGCCTTTTTGAGTTGGGGTAAGCATTTCTGGTATCATGCCATTATTTGGGAAGCTTGACTCATTTGATTCTGCCGTCAAAGACTGGAGCCAGAATGTTTAAAGAATGTGTATTTTTTTTCCCGGCAAATGTCATTGGGGCAGATGAAAATCAAAGAGTAATTCCCCTGACTGCTTGTGGCCCCACACCTTTTTCGGTTACTTTCCCTAAGCTACCAGATACTAAAACCTTTCAAGATTTGACCGATTTATTTAAGGGACATCATGACCCCATGCCTCCTCTAACCTATCAATTTTACTCAGCAATTCGAGAACCAGCAGAATCTATAGTGGGATTTTTGACTAGGTTAAGATTGGTGGCAGAGGCATGTGACTTCAGTTTAATCCTTAATGAGATGCTGAGATACCATTTGGTATGCAGGATCTGTGATATAACTATGCAGTTTTATCACTGTTAGTTTTATCACTGGAAAATTCACAAATGGAGCATATGAGTTGCAGGGCATTCTGATGGAAGTGGACTCCCTCGCCAGTCTGACTGAGCTTTGGAACACCACTTGATTGTAGCCAATTGATGCCTCAGTCAAGACAAATCCTGAGCAAAGGGACTCTAGGTCAGCCTAAAGAAAAACTTCAAAACAAAACAAAGCCAAGCCTCAGCCAAATGGTTAAAATTTTCTTCAGGATTCGGGTCAGCAAGCCATTGTGTTTGCTGCTGGTATGCGGACTTGAGGCAGCAAGAGTCCCACTAGACCTAATTTGGGTAAGGGAACTCAGATTGGTTTCCAGGAGAGTGCACACCCTGGAAAGCCCACCTACAATGGTTTGGAACAGTTAAATTGCTTACTAACATCCAAATTGGAACCAGTCAAAGTATAACATCTGGTTAAGTGGTCACTCAGTTCTAATGGATGTCATTAGGGTGGCACAGTGGCTCAGTGGTAAGCAGTGCAGCCTCACAGGGACCCAGGTTTGATTCCACCCTCGGGCAACTGTCTGTATGGAATTTGCATATTCTCCCCAAGTCTGGGTTTCCTCCGGTTTCCTCCCACAGTCCAGAGATGTGCAGGTTAGGTGGATTGGCCATGCTAAATTGCCCATAGGGTCCAGGGATATGCAGGCTTGGTGAATTAGCCATGGGAATTGAAGGGATAATGTAGGGGGCTAGTTCAGAGTGGAATGCTCTTTGGAGGATTGGTATGGACTTGATGGGCTGAATGACCTGCTTCTGCACTGGAAGGATTCTAGGAATCTATGAATTCTATGACAGGACAAGTGCAGTGCTGGTTTTACACATTTTAAGGATGGCACAGTGGCTTAGTGGTTAGCATTGCTATCTCACAGCACCAAGGACCTGGGTTCGGTTCCACCTCAGGCGACTGTCTGTGTGGAGTTTGCACATTCTCCCTGTGTCTGTATGGGTTTCCTCCAGGTGCTCTGGTTTCCTCCCACAGTCCAAAGATGTGCAGGGCAAGTAGATTGGACATGCTAAATTGTCCATAGTGTTCAAGGATGCTTAGGTTAGGTGGGTTAGATGTGGGAAATGCAGGGGTAGGGGAATGGGTCTGGGTGGGATGCTCTTCGGAGGAGCAGTGTGGACTTGTTGGGCCAAATGGCTTGTTTCCACACTGTAGGAATTCTGTGATTCTATGTCACACCAGTGCGGCTATTTCAGTGATTGCAGAACCAGTCTTTAACAAAATTTGCTCTGGACTGCAACCCTTAAGTTTGTGCGAGACCTCAATTAGACTGCAAGCCTACACCAAGGAACCTATACAGACTAAGGGTACAACTTTGGTTCCAGCCTCTTAAGAGAATCAGCTGGTTATAGTAAAATGCTCAGGCCCAAGCTGGATGGGGCGAAATTGGTTGAGAACAATTCACCTAGATTGGCTGAATATTTTTCAATGAGAAAATGTGTGCCTGAGTGAAGTCCTAATTAAATACCAGGATGTTTTTCAGAACGGTCTAGGGACTATCAAAGGAGCCAAGGCTGCCTTGCATCTTGACTACGAAACAATTCCACAATTCTGCAAGGCCAGCCCAGTGCCATTTGCCTTACCGGCAAAAGTAGAGGCAGAAATCAGAATTCTGGAAAGCAAAGTAATCATCAAACCAGTCCAGTTTGCGGAATATACAGCACCGGTCATACCGATCATGAAGCCTGATGGTTCAGTTCACTTTTGTGAGGATTTTAACCAATTGATAAACCACTTTTCACAACTGGATAAATACCCAATTCCTTGCATAGAGAATTTATACACAAAGCTGGTGGGGGGCTGTCCTTCTTGAAGCTGGACATGAACCATGCGTACTTGCAGCTACAATTAGATTCCCAGAAGTATGCTATAATTAATACCCACAAGGGTTTGTACCAGTATACAAGACTGCCATTTGGGGTATTATCAGCCTGTGCAATTTTTCAGTGGACGATGGAGAACATTTCACAAGGTCTACCCAAGGTCGCCATTTGTCTAGATTATGTGCTGATAACAGTGAAGACCAATAAGAGTACTTGGAGAAGTTAGACACAGTCCTTAGACATTTCTCCCAGGTGGATGTACACCTTAGGAGGGAAAATCTGTCTTCCAGGCACCCCAAGTGACCTTCTTGGGTGACAGAGTTGACAAGACCAAGTTACACCTGTTGGAAGATAAAGTGAGAGTGACAAAAGGTGCCTGGGCTTCCATGTCTGCGCTGGAGCTTAGGTCTTTCCTTGGATTGATGAATTATTACAGAAAGATCATAAATAACCTGGCCTCCATCCTGGCACCTTTGCATAAACTTTTTATAAAAGGGCCAGCCTTGGAAATGATGTTGTAACCAAACAGTTGTTTTCAGGGAAGTAAAGAAACAGCCATCACCCTCTAAAGCATTGACTCACTATGATCACAAGTGAGATCTGTTATTGACATGCAATACCTTCTGTCTTGGACCGCAGCAAGTATCCAAGTAGTTGTTTTCAGATTCGGGTAAATAAGAGAAGGCTTGACAACAGCAATTTGCTTAAATTTGCTAAGTAATAATAATGATTATAGTGGTAACAACAAATAATTATAGTAGTAAAAATAAATAGAAGAGAAGAAAGAAAAAGCAACATGTCTCAAGCCCTTCTGCCTGTTGAGGGCCCCTCAATCAATGTCTGGTCTGGAGGCTTAGGTTCGTTCCTAGCACTGTTCACGATTCTGAGCGAAGTCCGGCTCCTTGGAACGAAACTCTGACTTATACGGTGTAACAAATAGCCAGCACAAAGAAAGCAGATACAAAAAGACAAAACTGCTGGCTAGTACAGAAAACACAGGGTGGGAAAACAAGCTGCAAGTGTTGTCTTCGGCTCATAAAGGAATGTTCACAGGACTCATCAAAGGTGATACAGCTTGTCGAGTATCATCCTAAACTTTCCCAGCTTATTTTCCATCCTGTACAATCTATTTTCCCATGCAGTTGTCGAATATCATCATTACCTTTTAATCTTTCGGCCCATTCTATACACCTTCCCGTGTGGGATCAGGGTAGTATTTGCTCATAGGTGGCCCAATGGAGAGGAACGCCCAATAGTGTATGCATTCAGTACCTTGGCTACTGTTGAACGTAAATATGTCCAGATAGAGAAGGAAGGTTTGACGATCATATTTGGAGTTAGGAGGTTCCACCAATCCCTTTACGCAAATAGATTTATATGGCCCACAAACCCCTGCTAGGTCTACTTAAAGAAGACAATGCAATGCTCCCATAGCTTCAGGCTACATTCAGCGGTAGGCTCTAATACTAAGTGCATATAATTACAACTTAGAACACCTTCCAGGGGGCCAAATCTCAAATGCGGATGCATTGAGTCGCCTCTCACTGGCAGATACATCACAGGTGGCACCAACACTGGAAGAGTCCATAATGGTTTTAAATTTTCTGGAGACACTTTCAGTCAAAGCTGACGATATCAGACTTTGGATGCAGAAAGACCTGGTCCTGGCAAAACTGAAACAGCTGGTGGTGAAGGGGAAAACCAAAGGGCCGTCACATCCAGAATTGAAAGTTTATTGGATCCAGAGGGACCAGCTCACAGTAGAGGACTGCATATTATTATGAGGAGTGAGAGTGATTGTCCCGACCAAAGGTTGCCACCAGATACTGGCTGAACTCTACTAGGGTCATCCAGGGGTTTCTAAAATGAAAATGTTGGCGAGAAGTTATGTTTGGTGGCCAGGATCGGACTCAGACATAGCTGTGTTGGTGGGGCAATGCCCAGAGTGCTAACAGAGACAAAAATTACCACCAGCAGCTCCATACATTTGTGGGAATGGCCGATAAACCCTGTACTCAGTTACATGTTGGCTGTGCAGGTCTTTTCATGGGCTCAATGTTCTTAGTTATTATGAATGCCCACTCAAAGTGCCTGGACTGTTTATTCGTCAAACACAGGCGACGATAGAAAAACTGCAAGCATCTTTTCCAATACACGGACTCCCAAAAGCGTTAAAATCACATAACGTGCCATTGTTTACCAGCAGGGATCACAGTGCAGAAGCAGGCCATTCGGCCTATCGAGTCCACACCAACTCTCCAAAGAGCATCCCCCCCAGACACAACCCCTCCCCACTCCAGGGAATTTGAATATTTCCTAAAGTCAAATGGTATTCAACATATAAGGACAGCTCCATATCATCCAATAGCAGGAAAAGCAGTCCAAACCCTGAAGACATGCTTAAACAGACTACAGCTTCACTAGATACCAAACCAGCCCAGTTCCTCTTTGATTTTCAGGGGACAAAGTTTGGAGTAGGAATCATGGAAGGCCCTGCATAGGTAAGAGGCATGGTCACCATGAGGTCAGGTCCGGTGACGTATAAATTTGGTGTAGGTCCTGAGAAAACACGTGGATCATATGAATGCTGCAAACCCAGAAACGGTGCGGGAACAAAATGTGCCCTGCTCTCTGACAGCCTTTCTGACTGTTCTCACTCTCCATTAAGCGTTGAAGATACCTCAGAATCTGAGATGGACATGCTGGATGTCACTACCTTGATGCCTTTGCTGCCTGAAAAAGGGAATGAGTGTTTTCCAAGACACTCTGGGCACAAGAGGCGAGCTGCTGTGTGTTACACGCTGCCCATATCAGAGGCAAAGTTGAAGGAACCTGACCCAGTGCTAAACTGCCCCCAGAGGAGCCTATGTCCTCGGACTCAGGGGGAGGGATGTAGTGATTGTTATTAGGTCAACCAGGTGGACCTCATTTAATGTAAGTTCCCTAACTGGGGTTGTTAATCTGGTCTAATCAGGGAGCCCTGCTTGACAGATAAGAATAAGAGTGTCAGACATCCTGTTCACTCCGAGAGCTGGCTCTGAGGGAGCTGGATCAGTGTCAAAGAATTTCCATGTGTAAATAAAGGGTGACTTGGTGAAAGAATACTGACCTCTGTGGAGTTATTTCACTGGCCTTGTTTGTTTTATCAAAATGCAATACCTTGCATTTATCCAAATTATACTCCATCTGCCACTCAAATTTTACATTTGTTTTCAAAAAAAGAAGGCTGAATCAGGCAACTACAGACTGGTTAGCCCCAGTTTGCTGATAGAAAAACCTCCTGGGACTAGTGAAGAAACATGAGTGAATATTTAGAAAGCTGTGAGCTATCAGGGACAATCAACATGACCTTAAAAGCCATGTATGAAAGTAACAATGAATGTATACAAGATACTGGCGAGATAATAATTGAAAGTGTGTGCCAGATAGGCACACAGACCTGACTCCATTGCTCTTATCATTGGTGCTCAGTCCCTCACTCCAGATGACGCGACTCTGCAAGCAGACATGGAGGTGCCAGTAAGCACACAAGTGTAACCACATACAGCACCCCCCCTCCCCTGCAGAAACCAAAGATGATCAGCCCCTCCATCTCCACCCTGTCTGCAAACCTGTGGGAATTCAAGCTGACAAGCATGTCTGGACTCTAGCCACTGACACATTGGGGTCATCCATCCAAAATCCAAGATTTTTTTAATTCATTCACAGGGCGAGGGCATTGCTGGCTAGGTAGCATTTATTGCCCATACCGAATTGCCCAGAAGGCATTTCAGAGTCAACCACATTGCTGTGGGTCTGGAATCACATGTAGGCCAGACCAGGTAAGGATGGCAATTTCCTTCCCTGAAGGACATTATAGTGAACCAGATGGGTTTTTCCAACAATCAACAATGGATTTACAGTCATCATTAAACCTTTAATTCCAGATATTTTTTGAATTCAAATTCCACCATCTGCTGTGGCGGGATTGGAACCCAGATCCCCAGAACATTATCTGGGTCTGTAGATTGACAGTCCAGTGATGATACCACTCGGTCATCACCTCCCTAATTGACAGGTTTCCTGTACCTCAGCTGTATGCCCTGGGATTGTACATTGAGTGGGAGGAAAAGGAAAAATAGAAACATTCTGCGAGCACATAGGTGGCATCTGTGAAACTTCACTGTAAAGACATTATCAGATTTGTAAATATATGTTCACTTTTCATTTTCAGCTAGATAAGCAACTGTTATTTCAGGAGCAACTATAAGAACAAAGGTACAAAAGCTAGCTATCCTTCATGCCATATGATGTTCTAACCCTACTCTTTCCATAGCACCCATACAACATAGAACAGCACAGCACAGTACAAGCCCTTCGGCCCACGATGTTGTGCCGAACTTTTACCCTAACCCTAATATTACTCCACCCCTACCTATACTATCATCCATATGCCGATCTAATAGCCGCTTAAATGCCCCTAATGAGGCCGACTCCACTACCCTCTCCGGCAATGCATTCCACGTCCCGACCACTGTCTGAGTAAAGAACCTAATTTCTCCCCTATATCTGCCTCCACTCACTTTAAAACTATGCCCCCTCTTAATAGCTACCTCCACCCCAGGAAAAAGTCTCTGGCTGTCCACTCTATCTATCATTTTGTACACCTCTATCAAGTCACCTCTCATCCTTCGTCATTCTGAAGAGAAAAGCCCTAGCTCTCTCAACCTTTCCTCATAAGATCTTCCCTCCATTCCAGGCAACATCCTGGTAAATCTCCTCTGCACCTTTTCCAATGCTTCCACATCTTTCCTGTAATGAGGCGACCAGAACAGGACACAATACTCCAGATGTGGCCGAACCAGGCTTTTGTATAGCTGGAGCATAACTTCACGGCTCTTGATTTCAATCCCTCTATTAATGTGAGCTAGCACACCATACGCCTTCTTAACAACTCTGTCCACCTTGGTGGCAGCTTTCAGGGAACTGTGGACATGAACCCCAAGATCCCTGTGCTCCTCCACACTGTCAAGAATCTTTCCGTTAACCCTGTATTCTGCTTTTAAGTTTGTCCTTCCAAAATGAATCACCTCACACTTTTCAGGGTTAAACTCCATCTGCCACTTCTCAGCCCAGCTCTGCATCCTATCAATGTCCGTTTGTAACTTAGAATAGCCCTCTGCACTGTCCACAACTCGACCCACCTTCATATCATCCACGAACTTACTAATCCACCCTTCCACTCCTTCATCCAAATCATTTACAAAAATCACAAATAGAAGAGGACCCAGAACAGATCCTTGTGGTACACCACTCGTAACTGAGTACCATGTTGAATATTTTCCGTCCACTACCACCCTTTGGATTCAGAATTGACTGGCTCTTAGAAGACAATCTGCCACATTTCCCCCTATCCCATGCCTCCTTACCTTCTGCATAAGCCTACCATGGGTAACCTTATCAAACACCTTACTTAAATCCATGTATACCACATCCACTGCTCTACCTTCATCCATGTGTTTGGTCATCTCTTCAAAGAATTCAATAAGGTTTGTGAGGCATGATCTACCCCTCACAAATCCATGCTGACTATCACGAATCAAACTATGCCTTTCATGTACGCATGAAACTTTGGCAGGATTGAATGATGGAATATCAGATGTATTCTTAACTCTTATTAAACAGGAAAAGTGTAAAATGGTTAGATCAGTAAGTTGCATTTGCAGAAGGGATTCCACAGGGGATGTGACATCTGCAGCACCAAAACATTTACAGTCAATGAAAGATGACTTCACACATCTCAGTCTCATTGAAAGAGGTTGACAAGTCATGCATGGATTGCTTTTGCTGACAATGCTATGCTTACAGACGGTGAAGCTGTCACTGATGAACAACCTCATATTCCTACATGGATCTTGTTTATTGTCCGTCACATGGCCTTGTTACGATCAGAGCAAAGCATCCAAGGATTATGCAGTGATCTCTGTCTGCACTGAACTGAAATGAAGTGCCAGACCTGACCAACAGGGAAACCTCACGTTGAGGAGACATCTTATTTTCCATGTTGGCACCAGTAGAGGAAGATGTTGCATTGCAGAAATGCTGGGCATCATAATATGACGTCATAAACAAATATAGCACCACTACCTCTCTCATCTTTATGGCATTCTATGGAAGATGTACGACTGTGGGTTTCCTGCATGTTTGTTGTATCGTGAGGACACCTTTGGCTGGGATCTCTGCATTAAGAGGCTGCACCATATCTATTGGAGGTTCATGCTGGTCCTAGGCTTCCACATGCATGTGGACGCTATTCATGCAGTGAATGCAGATGGCAACAGCTTTTGTACCTGTCTCCTTTGGCATTGGTTCTAAAGAGCCTGTGTAGATGTTATCAGAAACAGCAGCTCCTCAGTAATGTGATCATTAAGCTGTGCCATGCATAAAATAACATTTAAACAGCATTCTCAAAACATTGGGACATGAAGGCGTCAACAAGAAGCGCTATAGGATGCCTATAAATGGACCTTGCATATTGGTGACCTGATTCAGAAGTATGTGGTAAAATCCATCTTTTAATAAACAGCAGGTAAAGCATAAAAATATCAAACCAGTAAGCTGTACCAGCAGTTAGGATTAAAACAGGTGATGCTGACCTCTGCAATTTCAAAACATTTACAATCTATGAAAGATGACTTCAAACAACATGATTCCATTGAATAAGATTCACAAGTATCTTCTGCCTGTGTTTGGCCAATGCTGCTGCACTGTAGGATACTGAAGATGCTGTTCCTTTTGAAGAGTGACTCGTTTTCTGATCTGATTGTTGATCAATACATGTGGTCTCAAAACAAAATAGACATGTCTTTAACCTGTACTGTGATAACATCCGTTTAACGTTATTGTACACTGAACAGCTTTCATGCAACAATGGCCTTCATTGTCCAAGTGCACTGGGAATTCCTAGAGGCCTGGCTTTCAACCCGTAATACAATCAACAAACATGTGGAATTAGACCTCATACACAAACCCACTCAAAAAAGAACTGGAAATGACACAACCCAACTTAACGAACCAGATCATATAAATTCCAAGCATAGTAGAATAGTATGTTGGCTCAGTGGTTAGCACTGCTGCTTCACAGTGCCAGGAACCCCGGTTCAATTCCACCCTCAGGTGACTGTCTGTGTGGAGTTTGCACATTGCCGGCTTTGGTTTCCTCCGGGTGCTCTGTTTTCCTCCCACAGTCCAAACTTGTGCAGGCTGGTGAATTGCCCAAAGTGTTCAGGGATGTGTAGATTAGGTGGGTTGTAGGGAGATGGGTCTAGGTGGGATGCTCTGAGGGTTGGTGTGGACTTGTTGGGCCCATGGGCCTTTTTCCACACTGTAGGGATTTTATGATGAACATCGCTTCATCGGAGGCCGCACTGATGATGTTACCTCGCATGGTGATGAAACATCTGTATGATAACCAGCCAGCTTGGTGAGCAAGCCAAGAACCTCTTCCACAACCTGAGCTACAAATCTTCGCAATAACCTTAAGCACTGTCTCGTAAAAAAATGAACCTTGATCTGCTCACTTTGAGTGAGGTTACAGACATTTTTCATTTTGATTGTGCATTTGCCTTTGAGACGGGGACAGAAGGCTTCACAGAGTGAGTTGGAGGCTTATCCTCTCAATTTACGTGATCCCCATACCTTCATGTTTCTTTCTGGCTTGACTTTCCTGTCAACTCCAACTGCTTTGATTTTCCCTACATTTCCACCCAACTCTTTTATGTAATTATTCATCACCTATTTTAGTGGGGAGGCAATAGCCTAGTGGTGAGACCGAGAAAACGTTCTGGGTTCTGATCCTGCCATGACAGATGGTGGAATTTGAATTCAATAAAAAATATCTGGAATTAAGAATCTAATGATAAAAATTAATTCGTTGCCGATTGTTGGAAAAATCCCATCTGATTCACTAATGTCCTTTAAGGAAGGAACTGCCATCCTTACCTGGTCTGGCCGACATATGACTCCAGACCCACAGCAATGTGGTTGACTCTCAACTGCCCTCTGGGCAACTGGGATGGGCAATAAATGCAGCTTAAAAGCAACACCCTTATCCCATGAATGAATTTTTTAAAAATCACCTGAGCACGAAACATCGAGCTTAGTTATGGCAAACAAAGTTGTGCATTGTCCATCTGCATTGGATCGGGCTAGTGGTGACTGTTGATGATGTTCGCCTCCAACCGTAGCACCATTACCCTCCCACACTCAATTGTATCCTACCCTTATGTGTTAGATTACTCCCCATCACAACTATTGTCCCCTCTGCATCCCCATATACTACCTCCAATCCTGTCAATTCATGTTCCCAACATTTCTGCCACAGCAATTACTCCTAGTAATTCCCCATGACAGTCAATTGAGAATAATTGAAGCTGTCTGAATAGATGAGTTCAGCTCCCACAGAAGCAGGACTTTTTTAGTTTTAGCCTTCAGTAGCAGTTGCTGGGGTCTTGAGGCTAGATGTGAAAGCTCTTATTCCTCTCTCTGTTACAGCTAAAACCTGGGGTTCTCTGCTAGAATTACAAGTGAGACAATCTGTTTTACTGAATTTGCCTTTACCAAGGATGTGTTTGTGAGATGTCACTATATTGGAACCATTAATTAGTAGTACCAAAATGTCTATTATTTTGTTAAGCATTTCAATACAGTTATAGTTAAGCCAATTCTTTTGTTTTTATTTTGTCTGTATTTTAACTGTAGTGTAAGAATTAAGTGTGTTTTGCTTAACATCAGGTAGTTTGATCAATCGAATTGCATCTGAAACGCAAAACCTTACACTTACGTTTAAAATAAGAAAAAGTTAGGGTCCAGGTTATTGATGGCTATTGGGGGGCCTACAGTATAATCCTATTAGAGTGATTGCACCGATCTTATTTCTGAACTCAACCCATATTGTCTCAGTGGATGAGCCCTCCAATATGTCCTCTTTCAGTGCAGATGTGACATTCTCCCTAATTAGTAATGCAACTCCTCCACCTCTTTTACCTTCCTATCTGTCTTGTCTAAAACAATGAAACATTGGAACATTGAGCAGCCAGTCTAAACATGGAATTCAGCAGATTTAAAATCTCCCCACCCCCGGCCTCATCCCATATCTGACTCTCCCTCTCATTCCTGCCTCCTTGACCTGACGCAGCCTGTCCATCTTCTCTCCCACCTATGTACCCTCCCACCCCACTGGCCAATCCTCACCACTACCTACGCTCACCTATTACCATCCCACCTACCTTGTCCAGCCCCACCCCTCCTCTTTCTATTTACTTCTGAACTCCCTTCCCTCTCGCTTCCTGAAGAAGGGTCCCCACCTGAAACGTTAACTTTCCTGCTCCTCTGATGCTGCCAGGCCTGCTGTGTTTTTCCAGCTCCATACTGTGTTATCTCTATCCTTGAGGTCCTGCTTTTCAGCCCCTTTCCTAACTCACTGTGCTCACTCCGCAGAACCTCATCCCGCTTTCTATCTATGTCATTGGTACCAATGTGCACAACAACCTCTGGCTGCTTACCCTCCCCATTAAGAATTTCATGCAACTGCTCAGAGACATCCTTGACCCTGGCATCAGGGAGGCAATATACCATCCTGGAGTCTCAAATGCTACCACATAAACAACTGTCTGTGCCCCTCACTAACGAGTCTTCTAACACTATCACTCGCTTCGACCTTGCCCAACCCTGCTCGACAGCAGATCCAGTTGTGATTACGCAAGCCTGGCTGCTGCTGTTATATTCCCCTGAGAGGCTATCTCCCCTAACAGTATCCGAAAAAGTGTACCTGTTAGAGAGGGGAATAGCCACAGAACTACCTGCCTGTCTCTTCTGATGGTCACCCATCTACCTAACTGAACCTGTGGTGTGACCACCTCACTGTAACTAGTATCTATCACACACTCTGCCCCCTGTATGCTCCTCAGTGAGTCCAACTGCCACGTCAACAGAACAACGCAGTCTGTGAGGAGCTGCAGTCAGTCATACTTCCTGCAGACATAGTCGTCGGGGACACTAGACTGCTGTCTGATCTCCCACATTTGGCAGGAGGAGCGCACCACTACCCAACTGCCATCTCTGCCCTTTTGCACTGAGAAATATATAAGAATCTTACATCAAGGAACAAATAGGTAGGCAGGTTATGAAAAGATGCAATAAAAATAGAGTTGCCACAGTGGGCGACTTTAACTTCCCCAATATTGACTGGGACTCCCTTAGCACAAGAGGCTTAGACAGGGCAGAATTTGTTAAGTGGATCCAAGAGGGTTTCTTGAAACAGTATGTGGATAGTGCAACTGGAGGAGGGGTCATACTGGATCTTATACTGGCTAATGAGCTTGGCCAGGTGACTTCAGTGGGAGAGATATCTATGAAAAAGGATAAGTCAGGACCTTCTGGCAAGGTACTAAATTGAGGAAGGCCAAATTACGTCAGTTTTAGGCAGGAGCTAGGGTGTGTTAATTGGGAGGAGCTGTTATCAGGAAAGTCCCCATTTGATATGTGGAAATTGTTTAAAGATCTGCTGGTGAATGTTCACGACTGGCATGTACTAGTAAGAAGGAAGGATAAGGATGGCAAAGTATGGGACCCTTGGATAATGAGGAGGGTTATGAATTTAGATAAAAGGGAAAAAAAACAGGCATATGTAAAGTTTAGAAAGCTAAAGACAGACAGGGCTCATGAGGAATATAAAGAAATCAGGAAGGAACTCAAGAAGGGAATCAGGAGAGCAAGAAGGGGCTACGAAATGACCTTGGCAAGTAGGTTTAAAGAGAATCCCAAGGCATTCTATAAATATAGTAAAATCAAGGATAACTATGGAGAAAGTAGGATCACTCAAGGTTAAAGGAGGGAACTTGTGCTTGGAGGCAGAGGATGGGGGTGAGATCCTAAATGAGTACTTTGCATCAGTATTCACCCTGGAGAAGGATATGGAGGATAGTGAGATTTGTGTGGAGCATGCTAATATGCTATGGCATTTTGAGATCAACAAAGAAGTGATGTTGCGTCTCTTGAAGAACATTAGGTTAGATAAGTCCCTAGGGCCTGATGGTATCTACCCCAGGTTTTGAGAGAGTCAAGAGAGGAGATTGATAGGGCCTTGACCGAGATCTTTGTATCCTTGCTAGCCACTGGAGAGGTCCTGGAAGACTGGTGAATAGCTAATGTTGTTCCTGTGTTCAAGAAGGTAAATAGGGATAATCCAGGAAACTATAGACCGGTGAGTCTCACATCGGTGGTTGGGAAGCTATTAGAGACAATTCTCAGGGATAGGGTTTACACGCATTTGGAAAAGCATGACCTAATTAGGGACAGTCAGCATGGCTTTGTGCAGGGCAGGTCATGTCGTACTAACTTGATTGAATTTTCGAGGAGATGACAAAGGTGATCAATGAGGGTAGAGCAGTGGATTTTATCTACATGCAGTAAAGATTTTAACAAGGTGCCTCATGGTACGCTCATCCAGAAGATTAAGATGCATGGGATCCATGGTGACTTAGCTGTATGGATTCAGAATTGGCTTGGCCATAGAAGGCAGTAGGTAATGGTGAAACGTTGTTTTCAGGCTGGAGATCCATGACTGGTGGCCTTCCACAGGGATCCGTACTGGGACCTCTGCTGTGATATATTTATATATATATATTAAAAAATGACTTGGATGAAAATGTGGATGGGTGGGTTAGCAGGCTTGCAAACGATACAAAGATCGGTGGAGTCGTTGGTAGTGTAGAAGCTTGTCAAAGGATTCAACGGGATCTAGATCTGTTGCCGATATGGGCAGAGATGTGGCAGATGGAGTTAAATTCAGGTAACTGTGAGGTTCTGCACTTTGGGAGATCAAATGTTAAAGAAAAATATACAGTTAATGGCAGGACCCTGAACAGCATTTAGTACAGAGGAATGTTGGGCTTCAAGTCCACAGCTTCCTGAATGTGGCCATGCACATAGATAGGGTGGTAAAGGTGTATGACATGCTTGGCTTTATTGGCCGGGAAATTGAGTACAAGAGTCAGGATGTCATGTTGCAACTTTAGAAGACTTGGATTAGGCCATACTTAGAGTACTACTTTCAGTTCCGGTCACCAAATTACAGGAAGGATATGGAGGCTTTGGAGAGGGTGCAGAAGAGGTTTACCAGGATGCTGCCTGGATTAGAGGGTATGAAGTATGAGGAGAGGCTAGAAAAACTTGGGTTGTTTTCTCTGGAGCAGCGGAGGCTGAGGGAAGACTTTTATAGAAGTCTGTAAAATTATGAGATGCATAGATAGTCAACATCTTTTCCCCTGAGTTGAAATGTCAAAAACTAGGGGCAATGCATTTAAGGTAAGAGGGAGAAAGTTCAAAGGAGATGTGAGGAGCAAGTTCTTTACACAGAGAGTAGTAGGAGTGTGGAACGCGCTGTTGGGGTGGTGGTGGAGGTAGAAACGGTAGGGGCATTTAAGATACTTTTAGATACCCACATGAATATGCAAGGAATGGAGGGATATGGTCTAAGGGCAGACAGAGGGATTAGTTTAATTTGGCGTCATATTCGGCACAACATCATGAGCCGAAGGGCCCGTTCTTGTGCTGTACAGTTCTATGTTGTATGCTATCTTTTTAATATATTTTGAGGGGGTTTGCTCTGGTCCACAACACTATTAACAGACCCCAGACTGACCACGGCCACTCCCTGACTTGCTTAGAAACAGGGGCCCAAGTTAGAAAGACAGGTCCAACTGATGAATAATTAGATTAACTCCCTGAACTGTAGTGATGTAGTCTTCCACACTGATCAACCCAAGCACCAGACTGATATTTGACAATGCCCTTGACTTAACTGTGCTATTACCTACTGACTGATGAGAGTCCATCTTGACTTGAATAAGCACGACTCCCACAAGACTTTGAAATATGGCTCTTTGGTTGAAGCACATTCAGGACATAGATGTAGCATGGTCCTGTACAGAAACATGTCCACTAGCGTGACTGATAATTGCTGACAAACATGATAAGTTGCCTGTTTGTGTGGCTGTGCTAAAAGGCAAGGCAAAACAGAAATACTGTAAGTAAGTTCTGAGTGAGGCAACAAAGCACAATAAGGCAAGGCAGAGATGCTCTGAGCATTCAAGTACACATAAAGCGAATGAGCACTAAGAGTGCAAGCTAACAGCTCTAAACTTCACCCTGCTCTGATGTATGACATGGGTTCTTGACCCTGTGTATAAAGTGGCCTGGCAGCGCCATTGCAAGGAAATTTGTCATATGCTCCAAAATGCAGCATTGAGTTGATGAATGTAGAGGTAGACAAACAGAAGGCTGGAAGAACACAGCAAGCCAGGCAGCATCTGGAGGAAAGGAGAAGTCAATGTTTTGGGTATTACCCTTCTTCAGGACTGGATTTGGGGGAGCTGCAAATAAAGATTGAGGGGAAAGGGTAGCGGTATGGTGGTGATAGCTGGACGGTGGTCGTAGGTACGACCTGGTTGGTCGATGGGATGGATGAATCTAGTTGGTGGCTGAAAGGGAGGTGGAATGGGAGGGAGGAGGTGGGGCTGGAAAGGGAGTTGGGGGATAGGTGGGAAGGTTATTTGAAATTAGAGAACTCAATGTTGAGTCCTCCAGTCTGTAGGTGCCCAGACAAAGATAAGGTGTTATTGCACAAATTTGCATTCTGAGTTGCTGTGACACTGGAGGAGGTTGAGGTCGAGGTCGAGGACGGGCATGCCGGAGGAGGCGTGAATGTAGAGGTGTGCTAAAATAATTTCAAGAGGCCGGTGCATGTCCAATGCCAGGCTCGTTGGACAAAAGATGCAGGCAGTTGCTACCTTTAGAGTGTCCCTGAGATGACGGAGACTGCATGTCAAGAGTGGAAACCTGGAGGAGCTAGTGATGAGCTAGAACCTCCAGGTACCTGCTCAGACTTTCATGACTAAAATTGTTGCTGAATAGTTTTTCTCTGTCGTCTGGGAGGATCGTAAACTACATATCAATGAGGTGAGAATAGATAATAATGCATGCAAATAGGCCTCTTGCTGCTCACTAGTGAGATTCTCATCTTCCCATTCAAACCTAGAAACGAAAATCAGATTTTTTTCCTCGATGTCAAGAATCTCATTTTTCCAAATCCTGCATATTTTCCCAACTGATTCACCCATGCCATTCACAGGCTGGGAGAATTCCATCTGTAGTGTCCCATGTAAGGCCAAACTCCCAAAGGAATAAGCCACCTGACATAAATATCCTCTACTGTTCCCTGCCCTTTAAATATGATCGATCCTCCAGGCTGCTATTTTTGCGTGATCAGTGCTACTGATCCCATTTCTTCCACACTTGCTTGGGTTACTGCAGTCCTTGCAGTAGCCACTGCTTCTGGTGACTCGGCTGGGACTGGTGGCATTCAGATTGACTAGAAGTTGTTTAAGGCAAAAAAAATGTCTTTTTTCTGGGGTGGCAAGCACAATCTCAGGCAAGTAATTAATTGCTAAAGCCACTGAAAGCCTTAGTCTTTCCAAGATCAACAGAAACAACTAACAACTCACTCCTGACTTTCCAGCCAGTGGACTTAGCCAATCTTTTGACATTAAATCTCATTTATTGTGCAATTTTGGTGCACTTCCCCCTACAAACAAATAGACACACACTCTCATACTCACATACACATAGGAATGTACTGGAATCACATAATTCTCTAGGAAAATGCTAAGAATGATGGTGCTCAAGGGAAAGTTGAAATGATGTTATAGTGGGGAAAAGACTGAGGCTGTGCTTTTTTAAGCAAGAAGATTAAATAGATATGTACAAAATTACGAAAGCTTGTGAAAGGGTAAATATTTCTATTGAGATTGGTATACGAATAAAGGAGATTTTTTAATTGTATGTGAAAAACATGATAAAATATAGTGCAAGCAAATAAACTAACAGAGTAGGTAACCTGAAGTAGTAATTGCTTAGAAACAAGTTTGAAACAATAAAGAGAAATCCACCATTTAATCTTCGTGATAAATTTATTAATGCCATCTTTTTGTGATTGTTAGTGCAAGACAATCATCTAAGTTAGTGAATGAAATTTTCTTAATATACATTTCAAGTCAAATCAATGATGTGACCAAGTTTTCTCTCTTTCAGTGTCAAATGTATTTGTCCTTGTTGCTCTTCATATAGAAAGATCCCTGTCTGTAGTAAGTGTATCTCTATTACTCAAATTTACATTTAAAAATATTTTTCAGGAATCAGAAATGAATTTTAGGTTTTTTACTGATCAATATTGAATCACAAAATAAAGCTCCCTACAGGCTGTTACTTCATAAAGAATGACATTGACAGGACTGCCCTGTCATAGAACTTTACATGAAGGCATTCATCCCCATCATGCTTTTAAATCTTTTTGACAGCACTGTCCAATTTAGTCCCACATCCAGATTGTAACCTATAATCCTACACGTTAGACTTCTTGAAATGCAGGTTCAGTGGCCTTTGAATGCTCTTGTGAAATCTAATTCCACCATTCTTTTAGTTAATACATCCCAAACCTTAATCATCCCGTTTGTTTCCCATCTTAGTTCTTTTGCAAATTAGTTGAAATTTATGACCACTGGTTACTGATCTACCTTGCCAATTCATCAATGTATCCTAGGTCCAACCATACTCATTGGCTTCATCAATGGCCTTCCTTCCATCTTACAGTCAGAAGTGGAGGTACTTGCTGATGATTGCAGAATTTTCAACACGATTAATGACTCCTCAGATATTGAAACAGTCCATGCGCAAATGCAGCAAGACCTGGACTGTCAGTTTTGGTCTGACAAGGGCAAGCAATGCCACAAAATGACTCTGTTCAACTAGAGACCAGTATCCATTATTTTTGTCGTTGCTGAAAACCTCACGATCAAAGTCCTGGGGGCTACCATTGACCAGAAACTGAAATGGACTAGTCATAGAAATACTGTGGCTACAGAAACAGGTCAGAGGCCAGGAACCCTGCAGTGGGCCAGTTCACCATCCACAAGGCTCAAGTCAAGAGCATAATGGAATGCTCCCCATCTGCTTTGATTACTGAAGCCTCAAAGAGACTCAAGAAGCTTGATACTGACCAGGAGAAACAGACCTACTTAATTGGTACCACATCCACAAACATTCAACCCTCCACCAGGGCGGTGTTCTGCAGCATCAGTGTGTCCCATCTACAGGATGTGCTGCAGAGATTCATGTCAGCTCCCTAGATAGCACCTTCCAAATTCACAACCACAACCAGGTGGACGAGGGCAGCAGACACATGGGAACAGCTCATCTGCAAGTTTCCTTCCAAACTAATCACTATCCTGACTTGGAAATGTATCATTGTTCCTTCAGTGTCATTGTGTTAAAATCCTGGAACTCCCTCACTGAGACGGAGAGTCTACCTACAGCACATGAACTGCCATGGTTTAAGAAGGCAGCTCACCCCCAATTTCTGAAGGCAACTAGAGATGGGCAGTAAATGCTGGCCCAGCCAGTAATGAACACATCCCATGAACTAATGGGTGAAAAAAAAATCTCCCTTCTATTTTTTATCAAAACTCCTATACCCCTCATAATTTTGCATATATATATTGGCTCTACTCTTAACATTCCCTGTGCCGAAAGATATAATTCTGCTTTCTGTAAATTCGCCATATAACTTGCAGTTACTCATTTTGGTATTGTCCAATAAAATTCTGTACCCATTCCAAGTTGTTGACATCTTTCCAAAGCTATGATGCCCAGAATTGGGCATAATTGTACACAATGCTCCAGCTGAGGCCTAATGAACTGTCTTAACAGCATCCCTGTGATCACCAAAGATTTAGAAATATACACCTGAAGTCTCTCTTCAAAATGCTATTTATAATACTAGAGCAAAGTGTTGCAAATACTGGAGATCTTAAACAACTCATAGGACTGGAAAAGCTCAGGAGGTCATACAGCATTTGTGGAGAGAGAAACAGAGTTAACATTTCAAGACGGCTCTTCTTTGGAAATGAAGGGGCCTGGAAATCAATGATACTGGTTATTTAATCAACCTATGACATACACCCCTGGAGTACGTTCGGACTTGAACCATTACCTTCTGATCCAGAGGTTAGGACACTATTACTGCACCACAAGACCCTTTAATATTTTTTCGTACCCATTGACAGCCCAGATCTTTGTGACAAAGACTGTTGATGGGTTGGAGACAGTAGGTCTGTCGTCCCTGGATGGCCTCAAATGACCAACCTTTTGGTTAACAGCTGAACACACCGACCAATTGCACCACAGAGACTGACAATAAATGGGTATTATACTGTAGAAAAATGGTGGAAAAGGGACACATAAAACATATGGTGAAGGTTCCTCAGGCTAAAGACAAGGGAATGCTAGTGGTAGTAAAAGATTATAGATTAAGCATATATGTTAATGGTAGGATTTAATAGCAGAAAATAGGTAAACTGTACTGAGAATGAACTCGTGGAAATAAGACACTGGCAGGGGAGGAGATATTAAAATGGAAGAGCGAGTTCATGGTGTGAAGTTATTGATTTTAATGTTGAGTTCTAAAGGCTGTGGAATTCCTAATTAGTAAATGAGATGTTGTGCCTCCACTTTGCATGGGCTTCACTGGAAAATAGCAACAACCTAAGGCAGAAATGTTGGCATCGAAACAGGACGGGATATTGAAATTACAAATGAATAGATGGTCAGGGTCATTCTTGTGGACAAGGTGGGGCTATTCCAAAACAGCCATGCAACCTGCATTTTGTCTCATTTATTCTACAGTAAACAAGATTGGAAGAAATGCAAGTAGGTCACTGCTTCACCTTCTGCAATTGCTTGGGAAGATGCCATGAGAGAGTGTAAAGAGGTGTTGGGAGTGACTGAGAAGTCGACCATGATGTTGTGGAGTGAACAGTACTGCAAAATGCTGACAAGGGATGGTGGGGGAAAATGCAAACAGTGTTGTCATCCTGCTGGAGGTGGCCTAAATCCCAGATAATGATCCTTTGAATGTAGAGGCTGGGGAGCTGGAAAAGGAGGATAAAGTAGCACTATTAGACTGCCTCTCCATGACATTCCTTCAGCAGTGTATCTATTGATGCTTATCTGCACTTCTTACATCTGCCCCATTTCTTCCCATTTTACCAGACTACCAATGTCTTCCTGAGTCCTGCTAACATCTTCCACATTATTTACTATGTTGTCTGATTTCGTATCATCCACGAACTCTGAACTTATACTCCCGATGCCCAAACTTAGGGCATTTGTATATAACGAGAAAAATAATAATTCTAATACCGACTCTTGGGGAACTCCATAGCCAATTATCTATCCAGAAAACCACTGCCCTGTTAAAACCCATGCTTATATTTTCCAAATAAACCTGTTAAGGGGAGGTTTGTCATTTGCCTTTTGAGAATTCATTTATTATCACACATGCACTACCTTCATTGACTTTCTCTTGATCTAGTACACAAATTAAGTTTGATGGAGATGATTTGTCTTTCAGCAATCCTTTCTAGTTTTCCCTTCTTCAAGAATGTTTCTGTGAGTGTTAATTTAGTCTTTGTCAGTGATCTTTAGTAGTTTTCAGATTGATGATGTTAGACTGATTTGCCAATATTTACTGGGATTATCCCTGTCCTGTTTCTTGAAGAGGAATGTAACATTTGCAATCCCTGACTTCTCTGGAACCGATCCCATATCCAACAAGAATTCAAAATGTGTGATCACATAGCTGATAGCTCCAACCTAGATTCCCTTAGCAATCCAGGCTGCATCCCATCTTGACCAGGTGGCTTGTTATCTTTTATTGATTCCAATATTTAAAGTATTTAGTTCTTCCTTCTGTTTTTAGCCTGTTAAAAAGCTATATTTCTCCCTTCTCTACCACAATGTTAATTCATCCCTTTTCTGAAGTCAGATGTAAAATCCTCATTCAGTACTCATTCAATACCTTAGTCATGTCCTTTGCCCCAACTAGAACATTTTTCTTTAGATCCAAGTTGGCCCCACCAATTTCCTTTAACCAACTTTTTACTTTCTAAATGTTTATAAAATATTTATGTTCCCTTTTATGTTATGCTGCTGTTCTTTTCTGCTTTGCCCCTCATTTATCTTTTTATTTCAATTTCACTTGTGTTCCCTGTAATCTCGCTGGTTTTCTGTTGTCATCTGTATTTGATATTCATTGTAAATCTTTCTTGTTTTATTACAGCCTCCATTTTTGTTGTCATCCAAGGAATTCTAGCTTTGGATGCACCATCTGCCCTCCATTGGGGTATATTTGGTTTGGAATTAAACTTTCTTCATTTTGAAGGCCTGCTGTTGCTCAATTTTTCCTTCCATGGCCAGTCCTTGTTTCAAATCTACAAGTTCTAGATCCCCTCTTAAATCTTTAAAATTGAATCTCTTCCAGTTAGTACTTTTATTTTTTCTGTTTCAGTGTTCCTTTCCATAACTACTTTAAGCTTAATCCCTTTAGCTGACATTCACGCATTACTGGTACTAGTCATTCAATTGTAATCTGAAATGATGCCTCCCTGTGATTTTCACCTTCTTTGCTCAAAGAAACCTGTGGCCAAAATATAATATTACATTTACCTACTTAGTTAGATAAGTTAACTCAAAGACCCCATCTTAATGGAACAAAATGGAAATTTCCTGGTCTGCACAGCTTAAAATCAAGTATGTTACAGCGGCTCTGTTGCAAAACTTTCATCAAGCAATACTACAGGAAATCTAGTTTCAGAATAAATTAAATGGATCTAAAGTTTAGTTTGAGTTCTTATTGTCTTCTAGACTTACAACAGGAGAACCTTGTTGAATTTTAGAATCCATGTTTTGATGTATAATTTGGATAATAAAGCTGGAAAAACATTAAAAACCAAAAGGACTGCGGATGCTGTAAATCAGGAGCAAAAACAAAGTTGCTGGAAAAGCTCAGCAGATCTGGCAGCATCAGTGAAGGAGAAAACAGAGATAACGTTTCGGGTCCGGAAAAACATTAGTTGGTTTCACAGGTTGCCAAAAGTTGTTTGGTTCTGTACATGCATTGACATTACTGATTTCTCTGAGGTCATCATAGTACGCTATTGCTTCAGGTATTTTTAATTAACTTTTCTAGGGATGTTATGACAAACCTCTGAACCAGGTAGGCTTTAAACCTGGGTGTTCTAGCTCAGAGGTTGGGATACGGCCACTATACCACAAGAGCCCTCATTTCAAACCCAGGATTTTCATTCTAACACACTTCCAACTGAATTATATCAACCAAACACAGGGTCCTCATTGTTTCTGAATTCAATCCTAATTGAAAACACTTATTTAAGCCTATCAAATTCTGGATACTTCATCAAATGCAAATATTTGCTTAAGTACACAAGTTATTTGTATTGTTTGACAAATATTGAGATATAAATTGTACAGCTTACTGTGCTATCAAATGCTCATACTTGCTTTGTGTTAAATTACCAATATCAAGCTTTCAGGTCTACGGCGTCCTACTTTATCCTTTTTTCAATTTTTATAAATTGGAATCATGTTTGCGTGCCAGTAGTTCCTTGGCAGGACTCCTGTATTCGCTGATTCCCTTAAGATAACTGACATGATAGGACCTGATTTGATTCACCGCCTGTGGCCTTACTTGTAAAAGGCAGACCTTAGGTTTATTTGTAAATAAGAACAGAAATAAATCATTATTAACATCTATTAGAAAAAACTGATGTTCTCTTGATTATTGGTATATACTTTGTGGGCATATTTGACATTTCCAATATCATCCCAAGGGTCTAGGCCCGAAACGTCAGTCTTCCTGCTCCTCTGACGCTGCTTCGCCTGCTGTGTTCATCCAGCTCTACACCTTGTATATCTCAGATTCTCCAGCATCTGCAGTTCCTACTATCTCTGTATCAAAGGGAACTTCTCTTTGTGATTTCTGCCCCCAAAAATGTTTCAGTTTGCACACTCAAAAACAAGTAGAAGTATATATAATTTGAAAACCATAACAGGTCTTCTTCCCATTTTAATTTAAAATAATAAATTGCATCTTGGTAAAAATCACTGACATGGTTTTCGGTACACTTTAAGTGTGTATGCTAGTTTAGAAATTAGAGTAAAATATTAATCAAGTCTTTCATTGTTATGAATTGCTTCAGCTCCAGTTTTGTTTTGTCAAATATCTCCTTCTGTTTAAATTTTTGGAGAGGTGAATTTGTGCTAATATACAACAGTAATCCTACCATAGAATTGAAAATTCTGAATTTCAGGCAGCTGGTGATTGCACTATTTTTCAAACTAAGATATTTGAACTAACATAGTTGTCTATAAATTCTCCCAACCATTACATGAAAGCATTGTAGTGGTGCAAGATTTTGCTATTGGGATAAATATAGTGCTTTATCTAGCCATACATACGATTTTTAAATTTAAGATACTTTGTTTTCCAGTTAACCATCAATTACCTGTGATCGTGAAGTAACTATGTTAACTGTTTGGGATTAGTAATTGTAGTGAACTTAAAAAAGGTTTAATTTCTATATTACAGCTTTCAATGAGTGAACGATCAGGGTATGCTGCACAGATGATTAATCTTGGAGCAGTTCTATTTCTTCCACTGTTTGTTCTTAACACACTGAGTTCAACGAGTGCAGGTTAGGAATATTTTCTCTTCTTCATATTTTTCATTCTTTGTTTCCTTGATTTAAAATTCCCAAATTTTACTTCAATCTCTCAACCAATTGAGAAAGCAGTTGATTTTGGGTCTGTTTGCCACCTTGAAAAAGTTGGTGGCTCAATATCTGTTGAGCATGGGAATTGGGGAATAAAGATATATTTGTAAATTTATTGAGTTTTTTTCAGGGGAGATTTGAGAAGGAAACCAAAGTAGAAACTTAATACTTCCCCAGCAGTAAAGGGCAGGTGTCCTGGTTGGGATGGTGGGGGGCCTGGAAGGGCAGTATTCCTACCTGGATGCCAGTGGAGGCACTTTGTCCTCTTGTGGCTTTCATCCAACCACTGCTGGAAACACAGGGTGAGGGCTGGCTTGCGGAGACAATTATGACCTGGTTGGGGGCTGAGGGGGTATCCCTCATTCAAAAGCACTTTGTATATCCAAGCCCCCTCTTCCATTTCCCCTCACTACCCTATCTGTCTCTGCAGCCCTTTCGCCATGACCTCATCCCGCTATCGCCTGTTTGCAAGCATTGCATGATTAAAGGAAATTTTTCACTCTGGCTTTACTTATGTTCTAAGATAATTTGAAACATAGGAGCTGACCTCTGATCTGATGAGGTAATAATTTGGGTGCATTCAGTTTTTACCACAAAATCCCAGTGGCCCAGATGAGGCCTCAAATGCCTATGATGTTGAATTGCAAATTTTATTTCAATCTAGCCAGCGGGATGCAGAGAGTAGCAAGTCAAACATGATTGAAAATTGGGCATTAATGACCGGAAAATCCTGGATTAATTTACCGTTGGATCAGGAGGAGAATTCCTGCTCCTCCGGGTTCTATATTCAACATGTTTCTATATTTCAAAATATTTAAACCACTCAAAATTCTCCATTACCAGATTTTTGGCCACTCACATGACATATCTGTATTCCTCAGCAGTGGCCTTATGTCATTTTCAGAACTTACTTTCCTAACTACCTTTGTCTCATCAACAAATTTAGCAATCATATCTTCTGTCCCTTCAGCCAGTTTATCCATATAAATTGTAAACCGTTAAAGTCCCATTGCAGTCCCCATGGCACACTACAATTACATCTTGCCAAACTGAAAAAGACCTATTTATGCCTACTGTTTGCTTCCAGTTATATAATCAATCTTTCATCCATGAAATATGCTACCTGTAAGCCATCAGCCTTTATTTTCCACAATAACCTTTGATATGGCACTTTATCAACAGCATATCTTATATGCTTAAAAAAAATTGTTTACTTTATTACTTTACATTTTTCCTTATGGAGCAAGAAGGCAGGGCACTCGACTTTTCCAGAATTGTAAGTGTACCCAAATGTGAGTCATCATCAGCAACCACACAGTTTTGGAGCATATGGTGACTGGAAGGGCTTCAACTTGTTGAACTTGCAGCTGTTGTGCAAGGTGATGCAATGAATTATGTAGATCTGCACTAATTATCCTTACTCAGTTGTAATGATCCCTATATGCTGAACCAAACATCAGTTACAACTTTCTTTACCCTAGTTAGGGTAAGAGGTTGACTTGACACAAGAGCTCCCCATTCTGCACTCCACATGCTCCATCTGCGCACAATTATAAGCATGAGCTATGTTCAAATTCCTGATCAAACAAACAATTGGTACCATGAAACAGTGCTTTCCCTGCCTGGATAGGTCCAAAAATACCAGGTTGTGGTATCATCAGTGATGCTGCAATATTATTGGCAACTGTTCCATGCTTCCCAACTTTGTGGTACAAGCAATGCAACCCGTCAAACCACCTACAACGGAAAAAGTGGAAACAAAGAGAATGAAAAAGAAGTAGATGTGGTATAAGTACGAGCTAGCCAATTTATCCTGCTTACTTAAAGTGGCAGATCATCAAGGAGCATTTTGCCAAATTACTTTCTGTACCTCTGCATAAGTAGTTATCTCCAGTCATTAGCTCCAGTCCTTTCATCATTCTTAGAACGGTACTCAATCCTCATACAAATATTGGGCTTTCAATGAAATTGCATTGGGTGATCAAGAAATACTAAATACACAGCACATCACAAAATTTGTAAATGACTCATTTACAATGTGAATTAACACATTAATTAATTACTAATCATCCCTATAGAAGGCCAGGTGGTTATCTAGATGTTCTGGTGTTTTCACAAGGTGCTACTTCAATTGCTTCAGGTAGGGAGGTAGAAGTTTGCTGTACTTTAATGAGGTAACTTAAGATGCTTCTCAGTGATTCTGCAAGGCTTGCATGCTAGCAGGACAGTTTGTCTCAACTGTTTTCTGCTTCTAGGACTTAGACTGATTCAGGAGTTTGTCAGGCTAAGTATGTCCCTCAGTCATGGTGCCACTGCTACCTTAAAGATGTGTGGTAAAGCAAACACCAGGAGAGTGTGATGGCATTAAAATCTTTATCTATGCATTCATAGTAACTACCGAAGCTAGCAGAGAAGATGAAACCCAAAACCTGAGTGGCAGCAGCGTGAGTTTCTAACAACATTGTCAGAAGTGTCGCTGCTAGTTACTAAGGAAACCACTGTACAGTCCTGGAGATGAACATATGCCCTGAGGGTGACTTAATTACTATAATGCGCTATGACACCACAGAAATTGAAAGTGAGTCCATAGTATCACAGTTTAAAGTACTGTAGATCAAGACCACTGTTCCTGGAAACATCATAAATGTGAAAATTTGATTAAACCACCAAATTGTCTGACTCTATCTAAGTGCCTAATTCAGGTCAGAAGAAATACACACCAAGTTTTTCTATTATAGGTAAATACTATTTCTTGCAAATAAATTGGTTTTAACCAATTCAAAAATATGCTAAATTATAACTCTATAATTTAAACTTCTAACCCTTTTAAAATTCTCATACAAATACAAACAGACACAAAGAGACAAGACAAGACACAAATGTTATTGGTGGGAAGTGGAAAAATAAAGTTAGAAAAGCATAGTTCTAGCTTAACTGTGGATTATGGACATTGATGAGTTGTTTTCTTTTGGTTCTTTGTGATTCCTTCCAACTCTTTGTGATGACATAATGTTGTGGGTACACTGACTCTCAGTCTGTCATTCACTAGTTGAGGATTCGCCCTGTCAGTACCGCTGAAGGTTTTTTTTTCTCTTTTCCTTTCAACAGGGGATTTGAAGAGAGAATAGCTCACAGACCAGAGGTGAGGGAGAATAGCTATCCGCTAGGGAATTTTTTTTTACTTCTCCCTATGTGGAAAGGAGGGAAAGAGAGATGGATGCTTTCTCTTTGCCGGCTAGATGTCTGTGATGTATTGTCCACGCACAAGTCTGTAGGTACCTGTCCAGAAACTGGTCAGTTGGTAGATATTGTGTTGAGCTCTCCGAAAGCTACATCAACTAGTGTCGACTTGTCTGGAATTCACTCTCACTGCTCTAACCAGGCAACAATTTTATGTACAAAACTCAAATGTTTTCCAGTTACTTGTTTTTATGACTGCAAAGACCTTCTTACTCAGCTTCCTTGCTTTAAAACCTATCGTTCCCATTTTCAGTCCACAGTATTTAAATTTAAAACATATGTTTCATCAGTAGGTACATGACGCCTGGACAACAAAATGAGAGACTTGCATCTGGTCATCCCTTATCCAAATTTTATATAATCTTTATCACTTTTCTCTTATGTTCTTAATTTATTCTAGGATTTTCCCATAAGCTTCGGCTTCACATATTCCTCATTGGCTTCTGAGGTCTCTATAAATTCTTTCTGTGTCTCGCTCTCTCTATATTTCTGGTTCCAGCTTTCTCATTTCCATTTTCATCCTCTTTAGTTCTATGTCCCTTTTATTTTCCTTTAATGTTTAATGCTCTTTTCTTATTGTTTGGGCTGAGGAGAAGCAGATGGAGTTTAATTTGGATAAATGTGAGGTATTGCATTTTGGTAAAAGAAACAAGGGCAGGATATATACAAATACTGTTGGCGCTCTGGGTAGTTCCCACAACATGCAGAACGAACATGGTTTACAAAATACCATGCAACGACTGCCACAAACATTACATCGGACAGACAGGAAGGAAACTAGCTATCAGAATACATGAACATCAGCTAGCAGCAAAACGGCATGACGAACTCTCCTTAATATCTGTACTATCGGACAATGAAGGCCATCAATTTAACTGGGACAAAGTAACCATAGTAGACCAAGCCAAACATAGACACGCATGGGAATTCCTAGAGGCATGGTTCTCCACCCATACTTCAATCAACAAACATATAGAATTGAACCCCGTGTACAAACTCGAAAATGACAGTACTCACCATAACGGACAGGACAGTATAAATTCCAAGCGGAGTAGAATAACATCGCTTCATCATAAGCTCCACTGATGATGTCACCTAGCATGGTGACGAAACAGCTGAATAAAAACAAACCAGTTCAGCGAGCAAGTCAACAAGCTCTGGGTAGTGTTGTAGAACAGAGAGACCTCGGGGGTTCAGGTACAATTTCTTTGAAATTTGCCTCACAGATAAATAGGGTTAGCTAGTAGGTACTTAGCATGGTTGCTTTTATTGCTCAGACCTTTGAGTATATGAGTTGGGATGTCATGTTGACGTTGTACATGGTAAGGCCACTTTTGGAGTACTGTGTGCACTTCTGGTCACCCTACGATAGGAAGATTATTATTAAATTGGAGACGGTTCAAAAAAGATTTACTAGGATGTTGCCAGGAATGGAGGGAGGCTAAAACTTTTTGCACTGGAGCGTAGGATGCTGAGGGCTGATCTTATAGAGGTTTACAAAATCATAAGAGGCATACATAAGGTGAAGAGCAAGGGCCTTTTCCCGAGGGTAGTGGGGTGCAGTTCAAAAGTAGAGGGGCATATTTTTAAAGTGAGAGGAGAAAGTTTTAAAAAGGTCATGAGGGGCAACTTTTTTTATGCAAAGAGTAGTTCGTGTGTGCAATGAACTACCAGAGGAAATGGTGGATGTAGTACAATTACAATATTTAAAAGACATTTGGATAAGTACATGAATGGGAAAGGTTTGGAGGTTTATGGGCCAAACGCAGGCAAGTGGGACTAGTTTAGTTTGGGAACATGGTCGGCATGGACTAATTGGACCAAAGGATCTATTTCCGTGCTTTGTGACTCTCCTTGTCTTCTCTGCCACTTGGGATTCCACCTCCAACTTTTGCATTTTCCCTATATACTCAAAATGACTAATCTGTAACTCAATATAAACAGATTCTGATGTCTTACTACTTGGTTTTTTTTGTATCTCTCTATTAAGTTCAAATGCCATGCTAGTTTCTCTTATTATATACGCCTTCTTAGGCCTGACTGGCAATTCAATTTCTAGTTTTCTTGTCAATTCAATCAACCTGGTTTTTATAATCTCGTGTAAGTTCATGACAGACATTTCTTCCAGCAGCAGGGAGTATTATCAGCTTCTAATACCTTTTGTTTTCGTTTAGAACCTGGTGTTTATGCCTTCATTCTTTACCACTTAACTAACTCCACAACCATCCTACATTTACTTTCTTCCAAAACCTTGGACAAACCCCCAAACATTGTCACAACTAACTGGGGACAGTGTGCTGTAAATCAAGCACATCAGTTCCTTGCCCTGTCACAAATGTGAAAATTGGATTAAACTGCTGAATTCCACAATTCTAGATAAGTCTAATTCAGATTAAAAGCATATGCATACCATTAAAAATTTATTGCAAGTATATAGTTTTTAATTAATGACAAAAACGACATGCTGACTTGCATTCCCATAACTTAAACTCTATCCCTTTTTAGAATTCCCTTACACGTGCAAGCAGGCACACACAGAAAGACAAGACACAAATACTACGGTGGGAAAGGGAAAAACAAGTCAGAAGCACGGTTCCGGCACCATCTGATTTGATTTGTTTTATTATTGTCTCATGTACCAAGGTACAGTGAAAAGTTTCGTTTTGCAGTGCAGGCAGAGCGTACCATACAAGGTGCGTAGGGTAATAGAACAGAGCAAAGAGGACAGTGTTTTAGCTGCAGAGAAGACGTACAGAGAGCGAGATCAACGTTAAATTTAAAATTTGAGAGGTCCACTCAGAAGTCTAATAACATTGGAAAGAAGCTGTTCTTGAATCTATTTGTACGTATCTACAAACTTTTATATCTTCTGCCCAGCGGAAGAGCACAGAAGAGACTATAACCAGAGTGGGAGGGACTTGATTATGTTGTTTGCTTTCCTGAGGCAGCAGGAAGTATAGATGGGCCCAGTGGATGGAAGACTGGTTTGCGTGATGTACTGGGCCGTGTTCTGAACTCTCTGTAATTTTGTGCAGTCTTGGGAAGAGCATTTGCCAAACCACGCTGTGATGCATCCAGATAGAATCCTCTCTATGGTGTATCTATAAAAATTTAGAAGAGCCCTTGTCGATATGCCGAATTTCTTTAGCCTCCTGAGGAAATAGAGCCATTGTTGTGCTTTCTTGACCGTTATGTGGACATGGGTGGACCAGGACAGATTATTGGTGATCATCATCCCCAGAGACTCGACATTCTCAACCATCTCCACCCCAGCACCATTGATACAGACAGGGTGTGCCCTCCATTCCACTTCCTGAAGTCAATGATCAGCTCCTTCATTTTGTTGACATTGATTAAAATATTGTTGTCTTTACACCATGCCGCCAAGCAGTCTCTTTCCTGTTTTCTGTCTCATCATTGTTTGAGATTTGTTCTATGACAGTGGTGTTGCCAGCATTGTAAATGGAGTTGGGGTGGAATTTGGCCACACAGCCATGAGTGTATGAGGAGTATAGTAGGAGACTGAGTATGCTGCCTTGGAGGGCACTGGTGTTGAGACTATTGTGGAGGAGGCGTTGTCGCCTGTTCTTACAGATTGCGGTTGATGGATCAGAAAATCGAGGATCCAGTTACAGAAAGGGAGCTGAGACCTAGGTGTAGGAGTTTAGAGATGAGTTTGTTTGGAATTATGGCATTGAAGATGGGACTTGTAGTCAATAAGTTGAACCTGACATAGGTACCCTAGTTATTCAGATGTTCCAGGGATGTGTATGAGGCCCAGGAGAAGGTGTCTGCTGTGGACCTGTTGTGCCAGTAGGCGAATTGCAAAGGTTCAAGTCAATTTGGTAGGCTAGAGTTCGTGTGAGCCATGACTAACCTCTCAAAGCACTTCATAATTACAGAGGTCAGAGCCACTAGGCAGTAATCATTGAGACACACAGCATGATTTTTCTTTGGAACCAGCATGATGGTGGTCTTCTTGAAGCAAGTGGGGACTTCAGTAAATGGATCTGCATTGTGGACATCATTGAGTTTTCTTTTGATCCTCTCCGACTCTTTGCTGATAACATGGAGGTTACATGGGTACTCTAATTCTAAAACTTTCATTCACTGTTTAAGGATTCATCCTTTCAGTGTCTCTGAAGGACTTTTTTTTCTCTTTTATCCTTTCAACAGGGAATTTACAGAGAGAGCAACTTACAGATGAAAGGTGATGGAAAATAGCTATCTGCTAGGGATTTTCTTTTACTTCTCCATACACGGTAGGGAGAGAAAGAGAGATGTGTTCTTTTTAACTGCAGCGTAGATGTTTCTGCTATGTTACTCAAAGGCAAGGCTGTAGATGCCTGCCCAGGAACGAATCAGGCGGTTGTTACTATACTGAGTTCTCCTGAGCCCCACAATAAACGTTGCTGATTTGTCTGGAATTCTCCCTTAACTGCTTGAATAAAGCAATATTGCATGTATAACTCACAGTGTGTTCCAGTAATTTATTTTTAAAATTACAAATGCCATTGTATGTAGCTTCCTTGGTTTAAGGTAGTATCTTTTCCCCTACGATGAATAACCTCTTGGTGAGTTAGCAAATGTACCAAAAATTTACTGATGCACACCTAACTATTGTATCTTTTAAAGAATGGATCTTGAAAGTTATCAACTGTGCCCACTATGGCAAAGATAAAATGTAAAAGTGCCAACTAAGAAGCTGCAGTCTGTGCCATTCTTTCATTTTGCCCTCATCCCTACTCATCCTTGTGCAATGAGGCATCTAGTACTGCCTATTGCAACTAAATTGTGCAGAGTGCCTATTTCTGAGCTTGTGCTTCTAATTGTGAAGATGAGTGATGGGATTTGGAAAACCTTCTTTCCCTTTCTCTGCTGTGGCCTACAATGCATCTGGAATAAGAATTTGAGTGGCTGTCCTATAGACGACCAGGTTGCTAATCAAAGTACATTATGGAGGAAGTTCAGAATCAGGACAAAGGAAGAAGGTCAAGTATCCTATGGGAAAATTCTCCTTTTATTCATGACTTTTATTGCATCCATCTTCAGCAGTGCGAACTCATCTATTAATGGTAGCCTGCTTCCAGATTTGAAGAGTTCCTTATGAAGCAGCTTGTCCTGCATGTAGAGTAGGTGCAATTTTCAATGTAACTTGTTGAATTCATGTGAAGCTTAGCATAGATTTCATGGTAAGAGAAAGAGATGTACGTGGTATGGAAAAATGGACTTCATAAATCTGAGGGATATAACACTTACCAAGTGTACTAGTAGAAACAAAAGGAAGTACATAATGGGCGTTGCTGTTATTGGAGGAAAGGGGGGTGAAATCATGAGTACTAAGTTTTGTCAGTTCTGCCAATATGATCATGTGATAGAAGCCTGAGTAAATTGTAAGTAGGTTTTAAAAGAAAGTTTTACCTATTGTGCAAATATCTTGGCAGCTCTGTTTAGGTTAGTTAGTTTCTTCCCATGTCATACTGATTCTAATGAAGTCAGACCCCTGCCGTTTAAATGCTCTACTTTTACCTGCTGTTGTCAGCTTGACAACAGGTCATTAACCATTACCCCCACAGCCACTCTACAATCTACATCTGTAGAGAAGAATACCTCTTTATAACTGGTCACCTACTCCTCCAACAGCTCCATAACACTGTATTGAGAAACTGAATGGGGAGCTCTAATAAAAGATGTTTTCTTTGCACCAGTTTTGACATCAATTCTTGACTAAAGGTTTCGCTCTTTGAAAATTGCATGCTGCATTTAAATCAGGTTCCCTGTCCTCCAATTATAAATATGAGCAGCATGACAGGTTGCCCATTTATGGAAAGCCTCACTGGGGTAACAAACCGGAAATGAAGCCCAGCTGTCCTTAGAGTTGTCACCAAAGTTAAAAATGTTACCGAAGTACACAAAGTTCCCAGTTTACCTGTTGGATAGACCCAGGCTAATAGAAAACAGGTTTCTGTACTTATGAGAACTATTATTTGTTACAAATAAATAAATTCCAACCACAGATAAATAACGTTGAGTGTTGACACATAGCTCAACTAGTTAAAACTTTGACCAACCCTCCTAAAACCCCCTATACACACATACAGACAGACTAAAGCATAATGGTATTACGATAAACAGAAAAAAACTGGGGAAGCAATTCAATTGTCACAATCCACATCATTCATTCACATATTATCCTTTACCTATGGTCACAGACAAGTTGCGCATTGGTGGAATGGTAGCGTTTTCTATTAACTAATACCCCTGGCTATCCTGAAGACATTTTAATTGCCAAATGGTATACAATCTTGCAGTGCTTCCAAAGCTTCTAGTTCTGTCTGCTTGACTATGTTGTATTCGTAAAATGAAATGAACTCAGGAGCAAGACTGAACACAGCATCTGTAAAAGCCCTTATGCTGTGATGGGCTGTTGGCTGCAATATTCCATAATGGTCTCCTGGTAATGCTTGGATGTATCCTGAAGTGAAAAACAGAGCTACTAACCTTCAATGTCACTGACACAATGTGTCCACTTACCCCAGCCCAAATGTCATGGAGTTTTGTGACTGTCTCCCTGTAGACACGTAGGGTGGAATCTTCCGAGTCCCTTAACAATGTAGGCACTGACAGTTGAGGAATCATGATATGATCGGAAAAAGTTAGATTCTCAATCTTGAAGTAAAAATGTCTGATTCTGCAACCATGATTTGAATGACATGATAAAAATTTCTCTAGTGAGTTGCGGGAGGCATACTTTCATGCATTTGCATACAATTTGTAGTTAATGTCGCCTCACTGATATACCTTTTCCTACTGTCCCATGCATTGGATAGAAAGTAGACAGCAACAGTTCCCAACATGGAAGTCAGATCTGTACAGCAGCACCCTCCCCTCGCAATCCCCGGACTCCTATCCGTGGACATTGGCATTGGACACATACCAGCCTTACTACATCATTGTTACACATCCCTGACCCACTTACAAGTGTTCCTTTCATTATAAGGCCGCTGTCAGGAAATTTTGAGTGCAAGAACAAAACACCCATCTTGGATTGGACCAGAGTGCATTTCAGGACTTCTCGCTTGTTGTACTAGCCCTCACTCACTTTGCGCCCACTTGGATGCTTACATCACCTCTGCCTTGTCATGCCTTGTCCTTTTTGCACTGTACCAGTTCATTCAGATCTTAAAGACTCGCTGTACTTCTGTCTTGCCTTGCTGTTTATAGCAGACACAAAGCCAGGAAGCATGCTGTATTGTCAGCAATGACCAGTCAAGGAGATGGATATGTTGCTGTACAGTATCATGCTACATCAGTGTTTGCAGTTACACCATGTTTATGGTGTTTACATGAAAAATACAGTGCACTGCTTCAACCAAATGGCTTTGTCCCTCTCAGTCAGAGGGTACTGGACGAGTTAATCCTATATCAACGTGCCATGTCATTCCAAGGCTTGGACACTGTTAGTTGGCCACTTAGAGTAGTGAGAGTCAGGGGTTCTACATTTCTCTAGTCTTGAGAGTGGTTGATGGTCAGTCCCGCAGGTTGAGTGCAACCAGTCCAGTGACTTGCAGTAAGTCAGCTGGGGAGCTGTGCATACCAATGCGGGGCTGGTCTACAGGGGTCTGCTCAGTGAAAGTTAATCGGAATTATCAGGGCCAGTATTTTGGTAGGGAAGGTGGGAAAGTCAGTCCTGGGAATTGGAGGTAGCATACTAAGATGGAGAGGGGTAATAATCATGAAGCAGGGTCAATTCAACATACAAGGGTGGAAGACAATAGTGCTTTGGAACATATGGGTTACCGCTGGGGGCTGGGTGGTCATTGATGGTCACAACCATCTGGGAAAGGAGGACAGTGCAGTACAGTGGTTGGCATGGCTATGCTGTGGGGCCGAGTTCCGGGGTAATGTTGAGAGATGGAAATATAATTCAGATTGGGTGTGAGTGTGTACAAGGTCAGGACTGATGGGTTTGACAGGGCGTGGAAGGAAAAAAGGAACATAGAGGTTCTGAGGGGAGCTCTTGATTATAAACTTAAGCCAGTGACTCACTGTGCCAAGTGTGACCTGTGTTACCTTTCATTCTCATCCAAATTATGAAGGTGCGAAGGAAGTGGAAAATGGCCACACAGAGTGGCCAAAGTAAAGGGTTTTTTTCTGCATACTCCTCTTGTGAGTGATCCGAGGGCCTTGAAGGGGAAATTACATTAAACAGGCACTTACACAGCGCAGATTGAAAACATTTATAATCATAGTACCCTGCATGTGTAATTCATGCAGTATCCAATTGTGTGGGATACAAATTCTGGCCACAAGCAGTTTTGACCATGTCATTGGTCTTAACAGATTGATCATTTCAGTGAAGCAGAAGTAATGACAGGTGACCTTAAAAGTCTCACCTGTGGGCCAAGATTCATAAATACAATTCAAGACTCATTGGCTAAGCAAGGTCATGGAGCTAATTTCCTCTCACCTTGAACTGTAAATATTCACCAACAGGTTTTTATATACAATGTTACCTTTCTTGGGTGACATGGAAGTGGGGGGTGAATGGGGATAGGTAACAAGGCATCAGTAATCATATAGGTCTTACATATTCCTGCTGTATTTATGTGACATGGCTTCTGCTGCATACATTGGAAGAAGGTTCCTCTATATCAAATGTCCATTTAAAGACATTCCATTGCCCTCTTTGCCAGAGTCCTAGATGTCCCACCATATGTGGCAAACTGTCATCTGTGTGCATTCAAATGCTGACTGCTCACATTATTAAGAACGTTTTCTGTTCCTGATATTCTGCACACGTGTTCATTGGAACCGTGAGCAATGGATCCAACCACAGCAGAGGTTATTGTTTCTGTGGCTGCAGTGCTATGCAGATGATAAGAAATTGAGGGAGATCAAATGCATCTGCAAGCCTAGGACCAGCAGCAACGTCCAGGAGCTGCCAAACAGCCTCCACATGAAGAAGTCACAGTTAAAGTTCCCCTCCGGAGATGGAGGAGGTAAAAGACACTTTGTGTTTATTATTCTCAATGCCATTTCCTCTAAACGAAACACAGTTTTGTTGCAGACTAAGGATGCCCCAGGGTACTGATGCAGAACAATACCCAACTGCTGAAGCATGATCTGTGCCTTGGATGGCTCCCAATCCTGGTAGACATCAATGTGACATCTGTACTAAATTTTTATTCAGCTGGCTGCTTCCAAGAATCCATTGGGAATATGTGTGGTATCTCACAACCCTCAGTCCACAAAGTCTGTTACAAATGAAGTGAACCACTTTATCTCATTACCCATTAAGAGGCCATTTCTGCAGCTCACGCAGTAGGCTTTCCCAACATTGTTGGATTCCCCCAAATGCAGAGCGCTGTAGACTTTACATACATAGCGTGACAGTGCCATAACATAATGCAGCAGACCTCATCAGTAGAGGCTTTCATTCTGTCAAAGTACAAGTCACCTGTGATCACCATCACAGCTTAGAAGTGTGCACCATGTCCCCTGAGAGCTGCCTAATGCCTCCCATTTTCCTACTTTATTTCAAGGGTGAGATATCTTACAAGAATGGTCCCTGGGAAACTAGGAAACCTTTTGCAATCATGGCTGATGACACAGTTAAGCAAACCCTTGACTGAGGCCAAGTATAAATACAGTGCAGCCCATTCTTCAACTAGACCATCCTGGGGCTGATAATAGGTCTGCTCAAGGTGAGATTCTGATGCCTGTATTGGGCTGGGCAGGCTTTGCAGTACAGTCTAAACAGAATGTGCAAACTACTATGCTCTGCATGACGGGAAAATGCAAAGAGGGGATGTAATGGATGCTGAAGAGTTGAGAGGAAGATAAGGACATTGAACAGGAGGAACATCATATTCACTTTAACATAGCATGGCAGTATCAGGTGCAAGAAGTCAGACAGAATTTAATTGATATCCAGTTGCAATAGATGTGAGCTGGGTGCAATGATCATTGGAGACAATAAAGACTGCAGATGCTGGAAGTCAGAGTCTGTAGGTCTAAGGCTGGAAAAGAACAGCAGGTCAGACAGCACAAAAGGAGTAGGAGAGGCAGAAACCCTTCATCAGGACAATGCAGTAATCATATACTATTTGAAATTTATTGTTGCTCAAAAGGCAAGTGGTCACTGTTTGTTCCCAGAAGCAAATGCAGCTTTTTTTTTGGTCCCCATCGCTTCCCAGAAGCAAATGCAGCTTTTTAATGTGTTTTTCTATGCTTTCACTTTTGTTGAATAAAAGTGAACATTTTGACGATTTAAAGCCTTACCACTATGTGATGCTCCCACATTTAACAGTGAAGAAATGTCATATTACATTGGCCTCGAAGGAAAAAAGTAACTCTCCCTAGATAGTGATCTCAGATAGAATGATGTGAAGGATAGGTAGGCTGTGTAGCTCGATTATTGTAGCTGCAGTTACAATGACAGTGGATCAAATAGGTGATGATGTAAAATAGCAATACATTTATGATTTTATTTGTATTCGCTCGAGTGATGTGAGTCTTACTGGCTAGGCAGCATTTATTGCTCATCCCCAGCTGGTCTTATGAATGTGGTGGTGAGCTGCCTTCTTAAACTGTGCAATCTATTTGGTGTACGTACACCCACAATATGTTAAGGAGAGAGTTTGGGAATTTTGACAATTGGTACTGAAGGGTTTTCCAAATCAATACAGTGAATGACTTGGAGCAGAACTTGAAGGTGGTGGTGTTCCCATGTATTTGCTGCCCTTCTCCTTCCAGATAGTAGTGGTTCTGGGTTTGGAAGGAGCTTTGAATTTTTTCAGTGAATCTTGTAGATGATACTCAGTACTGAAAATGTCAATGAGAATGTTTGTGATGTGGTGTCAGCCAAGTGGGCTGCTTTGCCCTGAATGGTGTCAAGTTTTTTTAATGTTATGGAGCTGCACACATCTAGGCAAAAGAGGAGTATTCCATGACACACCTGATTTGTGCCTTGTCGATGGTGGACTTGCCTTGGGGAGTCAGGAGGTAACTTACTTGCTAGAGGATTCCTAGCTTCTGACCTGCACTTGTAGCTGTAGTATTAAATTTATACTTGCAATGATGTGGTACCTATGCCATCTATGTGCCAACAGGATTTTTCTTCTTCCATTCCCCTGTATTATGGCTTCTGGCTGGCAGTCTTGACCCATTGCATACCTGAACTTTAAAAATGACACCAGTGCTGATAATCCCAGAAGGTCTTCATAGTGGCGAGTACTTCTGCCATTGTTGAGTGCATGACAGAGTGAGCATGACATAGAGATGTTGTACATATCTGATGAGGAAAAATGTGGAAAATCATGAGAGAAATCCCACTAGGGTTCACCAGTGACCCCCTCCATGGAACACCATGAAACTGACACTTAGCTGATTCCTGCCAAAATTTAGCCCATAGTCTTCTGGCAATCTGATATTTGGAGAAACGTATGTCTTTTGCCAGTGTGCTGTGTTGGCAGCATGGTGTCTTCACCTACATCTGCATGCCCACTGACATTGTTTCTTCACAACAAGCCCTCGCTCAGCAGCAGGTTCCATAACCTTCTGGTCCTTGGTGAACTTCTCCCCTCTCATTCTCCTCCTTACTGGAGGAGGAACTTCCTCAAAAATATACTATGTCTATTGGAACACTGATCTCAGGGTCCAATACTGTGGTATCAGAAATTCACTTAACACCAATCTTTAAGCTCCTTTCCATGGCAAATATCTTTCAGTGAAGATTCAAAATGACTATCAAAATAACTTTATTAAAACATTTCTCCAGATTTCCTCAATTGACCTTTTTAATAAACTGAGCTAAATCCCAAATGTGTGTTTTAAACTTCGGCTTTTGCAATGTCTCCTCATATCTAGTCTGATTCCATCTAAATGTTTTTCCTGTTGATATTGGATCAGATCAAGCCCCCTCAAGCTATATCAAGGAGATAGCCGAGACTCTAACTTTTATCTTATTTAATGGCAAATGTGAGGCACTGTGTACCAAATGTGGTTTGATTGGTCCACTACAAGGTTTCAAGCAAAACACAATTTATTGTTGTAACACAGTTTAAATACAAACAACAAAAAAAGAATTGGCATAACTCTAATCCTCCTGAAATGCTTAAAATATATATTATTTAACTACTAATGATAAACTTTTCCAATACAGCAGCATCACATAAACACACCTTTGGCAATGACAAAGTAAATAAAACAGATTTTCTCACCTGCAGTCCAGGAGAAAGGAACACTGAAAGAAATAATCTAGCAGCTGAGCGAGCACTCTAAATTTTTTTGCTGCAGCAGAGAGCAGTATCTATCAGCTTTAAACTCCCAATTTCAACTGAAAGCAAAACTAAAACCCTGGGTCTGTGTCCGCCTGACTCCAACCACTCTTTTTTTTGTCTAATTAAAAAGAGCAGCTCAAAGCTGTTTACCCACTGCTTCTGAAGCAGACATTCTGTCACCACTGGCAACACCTCTCTGCAAGAGAAACAGCACAGAACAAATCCCTCCTAAAGGCACAATACCGCCATGGCTACTTTGTAAATCCTGGGAAGATGAAATGTGGCCACTTTTCAAAGGCTCAGATCCATATTGATTTCAGACTCAACTCAAGATCTTCTGTCAGTAGCTGTCAGCAATTTGATTTCATTGACAGGAAACCCATTTGACCATGAGAAGTCATCAATTTTTTTAATTTTAGGAACCTTGGCCCAGAGGATTGCTTATTTCCTTTTGTCCTTTCTTTTCTAAACATCCTCCCTGCAGAAATTTATTTTGTGTTCTGATAGCATCTGTATTTGTGATTCATGCGATATAGTTTTAACTCAGAGATATAGTTTTGTCTTAGACATTAACCAGTGTTTCTCACTTATCTTAAGATGAATGGTGTTAAAATAAATGGATTATTTTGAGTTCATTAAAGAATCCTGGTGAGCATCTCTTTTATCCTGGATAGTACTTCAAAAGAGATTTCATTGGCCAGTTTGATGAATCAACATTCCTGCCACAGCCAGATAACCCTGGTAACCATCATCACCCTTGCTTACCAAGAATTGATCCACCTCCACTTTAAAAATATTCCAAGACTCTGCTTCCGTTGCCTTTTTAGAAACAGAGTTCCAAAGTTCCAGAGAGTTCCTGACCTTTTGTGAGAATTTTTTTGTCTCACCTCTTTTTAAATTGGCCCCTTTTTAAATTTACCCCAATTCCAGATTCTCCACTCTACCAAGCCCCCTCAGGGTCAACAAAGTCATGTCTGTATTGTATAAATGAACAACAAATCAAAATGTCAAGTCATAACAATGGAACACAAAACTATCAACTGTTAATATTAAATTGTTCATTATACATATTGTGAAATTTGCATAAAATGATAGTTTGAAATTTGATACCTTGATTTTTCTTGCAACTTTGTGGACATTCACTGCCAATTGAATATTCATATGTCAGTAGCCTTTTATGTGTTGCTTATCATTCTTTCCTTTTTTGCCTTTGTGTCATTCCTGCAAGCAGTTGGATCAGCTCTGGTCTTAGTCATACATACTATCATATTCATGAAACTGTATTCATACCATGAGGTGAATAGGTGGCTTCGTGAAGAATGGGCACCTTTAGGTCTAAAATCAGCTATAAAACATCCAGGTATATGAAATTTGAATATCTTCAGTAGTATTACAATTGTGTTCTTTCAGATTGCTTTATGTTATCCTACTGATTAGTCTAATCCTGATGCTCTTGCAGGTATTTCATCATGTGCATCTGATCCAGGCAACACTGGTGGGGGCAATCTACAGCAACTGGTTACCTTTCCAGACAACTTGACAGTAAAAGGTATAGATTTTAACCTTCGTTCTTTTCACAGGTGTAAAATAATGTAAGTGCAGTTATTTGATTACTGTGGAAAAAGGGATTGGTGACTTAGTGTAAGAAAACACAACTTTAATTCATATTTATCTAGATTGCTTTAGTGACAAGTATGAGTTTAAGCTAAAGTGTAAAGCTAAGGGTTCCGTGTTCTGTTCATACTGGAAGTAAGTGTTGTCATATATTCAAACAGGATAGTTTTTAGAACATGGGAACTCTTTTCTGCAAAGTTATGTGATTCTTGTCAAAATTATACATTAATACCTTTGACTATTAATGTGCTTGTTTTAGGTGTGTAATGCATTATATCTCTTATGCACTATATCTTGTATTGAAACCTAGAATCCAGAGAATTATCATAGGAAAGCTGCTATAGATTATACATAGAATCGCTGAAGTTTAAATAATGGTGGAAAAGAGAAGTAAGATATTGCAATATTGAAAGGATGGTGTGGTTGGGAAACGAGGTAATAGGAATTTTGGGAGTTGGGATATATAGGTGAAATCTTTAATTGTTGGAGTGATGTGAGGAAATTTGAGAGTGTTGAGAATTTACAAGTGATGGTCCAATGTTATGGGAGCTGTAAGGGATGATAAGAATCTAGAGCGTTGAAGATAGGGCTGTTACTGTGGGAGAAAGGTACATTCTGGAGAGCAGGCGCAGTGAAAGGTACTCAACATGTACTGGGAGTATGTGCACGGCTGTGACTGGTAATTAGGGCATAAATTATTGAAGCAACTTACTGCTTTTTTAGCCTGTCAGTGAAAATGCAATAAACACAGCAAAGAACATAAGAGTATGTAGGATTGGTAAACAGCAGGTCATATCTGATGGATCTGATTGATTTTTTTGAATTATTAAAATAGTGGATAGGAGAATGTCAATGTTATTTTAGTGGGCTTCCAGAAACCATTTGATAAATTCTTCACAAAAAAGTGTTAGCTAACCTGAAGTTCATGGAATTGAATCTAAGCAAATTATTTATCCAGTTAGGAAATTTAATGTGCAGAAGGAGGCAGAAAGTTGGTATAATGGGAAGATACTCCAATTGGAAAAATGCGATTAGTGGTATCCAGCATCAGTTTGTATTGGGACCTCAGCAATTCATGGTATTCAACAAAGTCATGGATGGTGAAATAGAACGTCCATCAAATTTACCTTTGACACATAAAAAAGCGCATTATAAGCAATGTAAATGGAAGCATAAAATTACAAAGCAATTTTGATAGAAGTTCTATGCCTGTGTAGAACTTCAGAATTGTTGAAAAAATGATACATTTTGTTGAAGCTTTTCATCTTGCATTCATCAGGACAATTCACAAGAATACCAGTCTAAGGGGAAATCATCATTTAAATGGGAGGAGAGTGCTGATTGGTTGGCATACTGACATTGATTGGTAGCAGTTTTGCCATTAAGAATGTACCAGGCAATGACGACTGACAGTTTACTGCCATGTTTTGTTAATATTTCAAACCAGGAAGGTTGACTCTAGTCAAGGCACTGCCTGTAGAAATGAAGCAGAAAATGGCTGTCACCTATCTTGTTGTGTTGATACGGGTACAGTATTTGTCTGCAATAAATGGAGTCAGTCTTATTAATTTATGCATTTTCCAGTACACACGAGAAACCTGACTGAGAATCCTAAATTGGTTGTCAATGTAATTTTTTGCACACTTATCCAGCAAATATTTTCCAAGTTCTGAGGAAGGGTCACCGGACCCGAAACGTTAACTCTGTTTTCTCCTTCACAGACGCTGCCAGACCTGCTGAGCTTTTCCAGCAACTTTGTTTTTGTTCTTGATTTACAGCATCTGCAGTTCTTTTGCTTTTTAAATATTTTCCAATTGTTGAATCATATTTAATGTCGGACACTGTGTTAAGTTTTGCAAGTGTATGTTGATTTTGTATGATCAATACATTTTATTTTGGAAAACGTGGAAGAGAAATGCTGTTTGATACAATTGCCGGTCTTTGGGATGTGTGACCTAGATATCTGACATCACGCCGGCACTGAAATGTCTAAACCACGTTACTCTTCTGTGTGATAGTCTGAATGTCTTTTTGATTTGATAGTAAAATCCTATTAGTTGCAAATGTCACTTGTATTGATACTATTCAGTATCAGTGAAATAGCCAGCTTCAAGTCATGCTCAGGCTTTGCTGGATAATTCTGAGTGTGTGAAGAATTATCCTAACAAGCAATTTAGGATTGGTATTCTTGCGAATTGTTGTGATGAGAGTAGGCTGAGAAGCTTTAGCAAAATTTGTCATTTTTCCAGCAATTTACCAACTGTTAATAGATTAAATGAATAGGCTAAACTTTATCAATTTGATTTTATTGAAGTGTAAGTTGTAGAAGCCTTGCTTAAGCTGTACAATTCCCTGACTACAGCACACCTGCAATACAGAGAGTGGTTTTCAGTGCTACATCTTAGAATATACGCGAAGAGGCAGGAATGCAGAGTAGAGTTGCCAGTATGATACCTGGACTCCACAGGTCAAATTATGGGAAAGCATTAGATAATCTACGAATGTACTCTGTAGAGATCTTGTGGTGCAGTGATAGTCTCCCTGCTTCTGAGCCAAGAGGCTGGGGTTCAACCCCATCGGCTCCAGAGGTGTGCAATAAAATCTCTGCGCAGGTTGTCTAGAAAATATCAAAAAAATGTACTCCTTGGATTTAGGAAAGCTACGTGATGGTATGATTGATATTTCTAAGGTATTCAGGGGAAAAGATAAAATAAATTATTTTCACCAGTTAGGGAATATAGGATTAGGTGGTTTTGTCTAAAAATTAGAATCAGAACTTGCAGGAGGGAAATAGGAAACATTTTTAAGTAGTAAAAACTTGGAATTCTCATCTGCAAACAGCAATTGATACAGATCATTTGTTAACTTTAAAACCAAGATTGATAGAATTTGATAGGCTGAAGATATCGGAGAATATGAAGCCAAGGAGGGTACTGTATATGGAGTGAGGTCATAGATCAACCATGATAAAATTGAATGGAGAAACAACTCAAGGGGTCAATGACCTACCCCTGGTTCTATGGATGGATAGTTGTGCCTTTCCTATGGTGCATTTGATTGTGGGTGGGCATTTAATCTGATGGGAGAGTGGCTGCCTCCACCATGATTAAGCCTGGAGTAAGACACCCATACAATAGGAGGCTCAGTTGAAGTAATGCCCACTCATGGCCTTATCCCATCATCACTGCTACTAACCCAATAGTGTGCAGGGGGCTGGCTGTGCAAGAGCATGACAAGCAAACTCTGGTGCTGGCCTCTTGGGAAAGACCCCTCATTCAAATGCATTCGGTGCTTTATGGAGGGATCCAACATTGGAAACAAGGGGCTCGCTAAAAGCCACAATTCTGGCCTTGCGTCCCCATTCACCATCTCCTTAGATGATCAGGATGGGAAAAGCAGAGTGCAAATCAATTTGTAATCAGGAGAACAGACGAATGAGAATAAAGAATGCAAAATTTCAATTCTGCTTTTTCTTTCCATCAGCATTACAAAGCGAAATTTGATTTAGAACATCCCTCTTTGTTAAAGAGATTCTAGTTAATCTATCTTATGGTTTCAAATGACGGTTAAACTATGTTCCCATGAAATCCAGGGAAGCAAGTGTCAGCTGATGTGAATTATCACTTAAAGGTTTTAAGACACTTTATTTGCTGCATAACCAGGAATTTTAAAATTTACAATAAAAACTGGAAGCAGCAGTTTATGCAGGGGCACTTCTATCTTCCGCCATAAATTTGGTTGGGAATCAGTAGAAACTGTGGAAAAAAGACTAAGCTTTTTTTAATGCCATTCCTCCAGGGTTTTCACTGAAGTTCCAGCAGGATATTTATCTCCTGGACATTGCACTGCTGAGTTTGGATTTATGCCTGGGACTTTGTCAAATGTCAATGACATGTGTAACAAAGAATTAAATAGTTCAGCTGAGGTCCTGCTCATTTGGGGTAGAGCCTTCTGCCATCTCTAGAGCATGTTTGGATGGCTCACTGGGAGTCAGCCCTCCCACTGTTGCTGTTGATTCCCGATACACACCCTGTATTTCTTACCCTAACCCTACAAAAACGACATCTGCCAACCTGTGGTCTGGATCACTTGCTCATCTTGGACATACAGTAGGTGTCAGAACTGCAGCAGATAACTCCGCACCTCAGCACTGCTGAGCATAAGACTTGCCAGCCTCTGCCCAGCAGCTTGCAGTAGACACGACTGCCACCCTTTGGGTCCTGATTCTGGACAAATGACTGCTGCTGACTCTCCACTGCAGTTTTGGCTCACGGTTTAATGGGCCTTACTCAAAGGAAGCAAAGTAGGTGTCTCATTGGTTCACCAGCTGACAAGCAAGACTCTCATTACCCGTAAAAAATTGTGCATCTTGAGTCTGATGCTGGATCCTCATGATAAAATGTTTAAAAATATTTTGGGTTAAGTTGTGGGTGCATTTTATTAGCTTTTGAAAGATTGTGTAGATATTTTGAACGTACACTTCAGTCTCTCCAAAAGCTATTTGGGGTCTTAAAATAAAGTGGCTGGAAAACCCAGTGGCTGACATAATAGTATGCAAGCAGAAACAGTGTCTTAGCTAATAATGGAGTAGTACAAGGCTGAAGTAGCTGCTGCATGATGAGGATTGATCCCTTTGTACTCCACAGCACCTTCAATGAAAGGCAGAATATCTAGATATATGTGATATCCAGGCATATTGATGTTAACTATAATAATTGGCAACATGTAGAAGTAATATGGTGTGCTCATAAGCTGCCAGTTAAGCGTATAATGAATTATTTGCAAGTTACCTGACATGAACACAGTGCCATTAGCACACAAACTATAATACCTTTACTGTTGACTCATGTCAAGTCCCAGCATAACCTTACAACTCTCTTAGCATGGACAATATATATCTGAAACACACATTACAGCTGTAAGTTACAGTTGAAATCTTTTACAGACACAACTCCAAAGAAACTTTAAGCTTAAAAGCATTTCATAATCTAATGATATGATACATGGTAATTTAACAATGGATAAGATGTGCTGCAACTTTAATATGCGTCCTCAATTTAATATATTCCTGCTTGTGCAACAGGTTGACAACTAATACAAGGAAAAAGCACTGGATAAGTCAATAATTGCTATTTTTTGACTATATTCAAGATAACCACCTTGAACATTTTTATTTTGAGAGGGCATTGATGGAATAAGGGAATGTGAAGCTGCAGGTGTCCTCAAACCTATGACCAGTATCATCCAGTTGGCATCCACATTCTAGCTTGTTTTAAATATGGGAAGTCCAGCGAGGCAGCAGTTCTTCAAGGCTCTTCCTACTTGCCTATAATGGAAAGCGATATTTTTGCTCTTATTTTTGTTTCGTTACTGTAACATGAGGTTAGATGTTGCTTACAGAATGAATATCCACTTTGAGAAAAGCATTTGCATGCAGCAATGCTGGACTGTACTGGGGAGAATTATGCTCTTCGGTGGGAATTTGAAAGACCCAAATGCCACTGACATCGCTGCCAATTCTTGCCTATCCATAATTGTTTTTGAGAACCTGTTGTAAGCTATCTTCTTATACCACTTATACCACTGGAGTCTAAGCGGTGTTGGTAAACACACAGTGCTATTAGGTGGGGATTTTGATTCAGTGATGATGAAGGAACAGTGATATACTTCCAGGCGAGGATGATCTGTGATTTGGAGGAGAACTTGCATGTGATGATGTTCCTGCCAACCTGCTACCTTGTTTTCCTAAGCAGGGAGGTAGAATGTGTGGAAGATTCTATCAAATAAGCTTTGGTGAGTTGTTCCATTGCTCCTTATAGATAGTATGCACATCATCAGTGATGTGCTAGTGGTGGAAGAAGTGCATGTTTATGGTCGTGGATGAGTGCCGGTCAAGCAGGCTACATTGTGCTACAACCAGGCAAATGGGGAGTGTTCCTTCACATTCTTGACTTGTGACTTCTAGCTAGAGGAGAAGTTTTGGTGAGTCGAGTGGTGAATTTCTTGCCACAGAATGTCAACCCACTAAACCTGTTCTCGTTACACAGTGTCTGCATGACTGTGAGACAGCGAGAACTGCAGATGCTGGAGTCGGAGTCAATATAGTGCAGAGCTGGAGGAACACAACAGGCCAGGCAGCATCAGAGGAGTAGGAAAGTCAACGTTTTGGGTTTACACCCTAATCAGGACTCATCATGATGAAGGGTGTAAACCCAAAACATCAACTTTCTTGCTGCTCTGATACTGCCTAGCCTGCTGTGTTCCTCCAGCTCCACACTGTTGACATGACTGTTCTAGTTAAGGTTCTGATCAATGAAATATTGAAGAATTATCTATGGTTTATTCATTCATGATATGTGCAGATCACTGGCCAGACCAACTTTTATTGGCTGTCCTTAATTGCTATTGAAGATTTGATGGCGAACTACCTTCTTGAACTACTACACTGTAGGTGCACAATGCTGTTAGGAAATGACTTCCAATGACAGTGAAGGAACAGCAATATAGTTCCAAATCAGGAAAGTGTTTGGCTTTTGGGGGAGCTTACAAGTCACTGTGTTCTTTTGTATCTGCCACCCTTGTCCTTCTAGGTGGCAGAGATCACAAGTTTGCAAAGCTGCTGTTAAAGGTTGATAATTGGGAATTTAGTGACGGTGATGCCATTGAATATTGTTATAAAGCAGAGGTTTCCCCCCCACCCTCTGAGAATTAAAACCAGAACACCCAAAGAGGAGCACCTTGCTGTATAGTCTGTTAAAAAGGAGTGTGAAAAATGGTGTAACCTGCCTTTCAGCAACTTCTAGTGGTTAAATAAAACAAATCCCTGACACTCATTTTACAAACAACAAGTAACAATTTATTTATCTAACTCTAACAGTAAACAAATTAACTAAAATATTAATAAATTGAATAAATCCCTTCCAACTACTAACTATTCCTGAATAAAACAAGATTCTAATAGTATGCTGTTCCAATCAATACACTTATATAAATTAAAAATAGAATTTCATCTCTCAAAATTACAGCCAGGTTATGCATCTTCCGGAATGCTCTGTGCCTTCTCCATTGATTCTTCTGTGAGGAATATTCATTAGTTGTGCCATAGGTACCTTTGTTCTTTAGATGGTGCTCTCTCTAAGACATAGAGTAGGCTGTGAGAGCCAGCAATTCTGTCTTGAGAGCTGAGGGCTGTTAACTCTGGCGATGGCAATTAGCTCTGCTGTCTTTGCCCAACTGGGCGGCATGGCGGCTCAGTAGCTAGCACTGCTGCCTCACAGCGCCAGGGACCCTGGTTTGATTCCACCCTCGAGTGACAGTCTGTGTGGAGTTTGCACATTCTCCCCGTGTCTGCTTGGGTTTCTGCAGGTGGTCCAGATTCCTCCCATGGTCCAAAGATGTGCAGTTTAGATGGATTAGTAATGCTAAATTCCCCATAGTGTCGAGGGGTGTGTAAATTAAGAGATTAGCCATGGGAAATGCAGAGTTACAGGGTAAGGGTAGGGGGATGGGTCTGGGTGGTATGCTGTTCGGTGAATTGGTGTGGACTTGTTGGGACGAATAGCCTGTTTCTACACTGTAAGGATTCCATGAACTGCCTCTACTTTTGTCACCTTGATGAGATATCAGTATATCTTATAATAGGATTGGTCCTATCTTGTAAAAACCATCAGATTTAAATTTAATTGGTTTTTGCTTTCTAAGTGCCTGGTTCAAATTGATTGGCTAAATTCAAAACTTGTTGTCTTGGTAAAAACTGCTGCTGGCCTGCTAACCTTACTGCCTTTTGATACAAATGTTTCAGTTCAGGTGCTGTCTGTGTACTTGCAAACTTTCAAGCTGCTGCTCACAGATGAATACATGCAAGTACTCCTGTGTTGTAGCTTCACTGGGGTTGACACCTTTTTTTCTTGCACAAGTCTGTCCTGCTCCTGGTATGCCCTCTCATACTTTTCATTGGACCAGGAATAACTCCTGGCCTAATAGTAATGGTAGAGTAGGGAATGTATAGGTCAAGAGTTTACAGATTATAGTTGAATACAAACCTGCTGCCACACTTGTCAGACAGTGCTTTGGAATGCCCAGTTTTGAGTTTCCAGATCCATTGGAAATCAATCCAGTTTGCATGGTGGAATTGCTACACTGCACAACTAAAGGTATGTTCAATGTGTGGATTGGAATTTGGCTCTACAAGAACTGTACAATGTTTGCTTCTATGATTACTGTCTAGGACAGTAATCATTGGAGATAGGCAGATCGGTGTGGATGATATAGCTGGTTGACAGGTGGGCGTGCTGCCTACTAAGGTTGAAAAGCCAGTGGAAAATCAGACAACTGAGGTGTTACGGGAAGTGTATCCTGGGATTTTTCCTGACTGTGTGGTAATAAGGTCATGAAGCCACAGATGGAAACAAGAGGAAAAATCAAAGAATAAAAAGATAAGGAAATTGAAGTTCACTTATCAGAGATGATGTTTGATCAAATGGTAGAGAAAAGCAAGGAGAGGTGGAGGGCTAAGTGGATATTTTTTGTTCAGGGAAATTAACTGAATTACAATGGATGAAAGTAAAGCAGTTGCATCTAAAATCATACACAGAAGAAGAATCTGAGTGTATCCCAGAATGTTACTATCTTAAGATTTCATCTTGATGAGAACTGGAGATCATCACATAATCAGGCAGATGAGAAATCGGTAGACGTTCATCAAGTTGTATTATTGTGGGTTATTGAAAGGAGGTGTTGCTGGTAGCACATGAATTACCCATAGGAGGTCATTTGGGAGGTAGAGAAACTCAAGCCAGAATACAAAAGCATTTTTATTGACCTGGACTGTGTAAGGATAAGGTTGAATTTTGCCAGACATATCATACTTGACAGGTAATTGGAAAACCTCAGGCAGTGATAAAACCAGCACCCTTAATGCCCATTCTCTCATTTGAAGAACATTTTATAGGAGTCTTAATTAATTACGTAGGATTCCTACCTAAAACAAAAAGTGGGAATCAGTATTTGTTGACTATGATGGATGTATCCACTAGATTTCCAGAGGCCATTCCATTATGCAATATGACAGCTGAAAGAATTATAGAAGAGTTATTCAATTTTTTTTAACTAGATACGGACTACCCACAGAGAAACAGTTGGATCAAGGGTCAAATTTTGCATCAAAGTTATTCAAGAAAGTTACGGATAGCTTACTAATAAAGCAATTCAAATCCACTGTGTACCATTCAGAATTTTAAGGAGCATTAGAACAGGGCATAAAACTTTAAAGACCATGTTGAAGGTCTATAGTCAAGGCTATCCAGAAGTTTGGAATACAGGAATTCCATTTGTACTTTTTGCAATGGGGCATACACTTAATGAATCTACCAAATTCAGTCCATGTGAATTAGTTTCTGGGCATGAGTTAAGAGGACCACTGAAATTAATGAAGGAGAAATTGGCAAGTCAGAATTTGGAGACCACACATTTGGACTATGTGTGAAATTTTTGGGAAAGATTAAATAGTGTGGGGAAGTTGTCTAGACAACATTTGGAAGTAGCACAGCATGTCATGAAACAGGAAGCAGACAAGAAATCAAAAATTCACAATTTTACAAGTGGAAATAAAGTGTTAATGTTACTTCCAGTGGTAAGTAAACCTTTAAAGGCAAAATTTAGTGGGCCTTATCAAATCAAAAGGAAATTGAGAGACATAAACTATTTAATAAGAACGTCAGGTAGAAGGAAATCTCACAGAGTATGTCACGTGAGTATACTCAAAAGGTATTTTGATAGGAAAGAAAAACAAAAGGAGAATGTGTTACTGGTTAGAACACAGAGTGAAGAACCAAGTTCAGATGATTCTGAATTGGACATTCCTCAAATTAAATTGGACAATGAGGAAGTTCTCAAAAATTGAGATAAATTATCGAGTTGCCTTCCAGCAGAAAATTGAAATGACAGGAAAGAGTTATTACAATCATATGGAGGGGTATGTGGGAATAAGCTGGAAAGTACTAATCTGATTACGCATGATGTAGATATAGGAAATGCTGTTCCAATTAAATAATATCCTTATACACTTAACACTCTAAAGTTGGCACCATTTCAAAAACAGATGGAACGCATGCTCAAAGTGAGTTGCAGTGAATTGAGCTCATCCATGGTTTTAACGCCAAAACCAGATGATACCCAATGATGATAATAAGAACTGCCAATGCTGGAGTCAGAGATAACACAGTGTAGAGCTGGAGGGAGCACAGCGAGCCAGGCAGCATCAGGGGAGCAGGAAAGTTGACATTTCGGGCAGGACCCTTCTTCAGAAATGGGGCTCATGTGTGGACAGTTGCAAAGTCAATGCATTTACAAAATCTGATTCATATCTACTCCATATTTGGAAGACTATATTGAGAAGGTGGGACAAACAACTTATATTTCTAAGTTAGACTTACTCAGAGGATACTGGCACATACCTTAATCTGGAACAGCAAAGGAAATTTCGGCTTTCATGACATCGAATGGACTGTACCAGTTTAACGGCATGCCATTTGGTATGAAAAATGTGCCAGCAACATTTCAAAGACTAACCATTATTTCGAGGTTACCCAATTATGTGGCATACATTGACGATTTATAGATGATTTGGAGTTGGGGACCACGTGTAGGGTGTCAAAGTTTGCAGATGACACTAAGATGAGTGGCAAAGCAAAGTGTGCAGAGGACTGTGAAACTTTGCAGAGGAACATAGATACATTGAGTGAGTGGGCAAAGGTCTGGCAGGTGGAATACAATGTAAATAAATGTGAAGTCATACATTTTCGTAGGAGTAATAGTAAAAACGATTATTACTTGAATGGTAAAAAGTTGCAGCATGCTGCTATGCAGAGGGACCTGGGTGTCCTTGTGCATGAATCACAGAAGGTAGGTCTGCAGGTACAACAAGTAATTAGGAAGGCAAATGGAATTTTGTCCTTCATTGCTAAAGGGATTGAAATAAAAAGCAGAGAGGTTATGTTGCAGCTGTACAAGGTGCTGGTGAGGCCACACCTGGAGTACTGTGTGCACTTTTGGTCTCCTTACTTGAGAAAGGATGTACTGGCACTGGAGGGGGTGCAAAGGAGGTTCACTAGGTTGATTCCGGAGTTGAGGGGGTTGGCTTATGAGGAGAGACTGCGTAGCTTTGGATTATATTCATTGGAATTCAGAAGATTGAGGGGGGATCTTATAGAAGCATATAAAATTATGAAGGGAATAGATAAGATAGAAGTAGAGAGGATGTTTCCTCTGGCGGGTGAAGCTAGGACAAGAGGCATAGCGTCAAGATTAGAGGGAGCAGATTTAGGACTGAACTGAGAAGGAATTTCTTCACCGAGAGGGTTGTTAATCTATGGAATTCCTTACCCAGTGAAGTAGTTGACGCTACTTCAGTAAATGTTTTTAAAACAAAGGTAGATTTTTTTTGAACAATAAAGGAATTAAGGGATGCGGTGAGAACGCGGGTAAGTGGATCTGAGTCCACGAAAGAATCAGCCATGATCTTATTGAATGGCGGAGCAGGCTCGAAGGGCCAGATATGTTCTTATGTTCTTATGATTTGGTGATTTTTAGTCACACATGGAAGGAACAATTGGAGCATCTGTCAGAATTGTTTGATCGACTTCAGGAGGTGGGCTAAGTAATAAAAATGGCTAAGAGTGAGTTTGCAAAAACCGGAGTCACGTTCCTGGGCCAAGTGAATGGATATGGAAAGATGTCCCCATGAGATGTGAAAACAAAGGTTATTGAGGAGTTTCCACACCATCACCGAATGTTTGCAGCATGGTTGCTCCACTGACTGACTTGTTGAAGAAGTGCAGAAAATTTCAGTGGGCAGAGGAATGTCACAAGGTGTTTGACAGCTTGCATGCTCTGTTAACCACTGCCCCAGTGTTATCCACACCTAATTATGCCAAGCCATTCAAGGTAGTTATCGATGCGAGTGATTTGGGTGCTGGTGCTGTACTTTTGCAAGAAGATGACAAGAAGATAGAATGACCTACTGGGTATTTTTCCAGAAAATTGAAAAAGTGTCAACAAAAATATTCCAAGATTGAGAAGGAGACCTTGAGCTTGGTGTTGGCATTGCAACATTTCAACACTTATATTGCCAGTAATGCATCTGAGACAATTGTATAGACTAATCATGACCCCTTAAAGTTTTTGGAAAAATTAAGGATTAAAATTCCAGACTGTTCAGGTGGAGCTTATTATTGCAGCAATTCAATTTGAAAATTATACATGTGGCAGGACAAGAGAATGTAATCGCCAACATGTTGTCACAGCTTTGTGAAGGAAGGCGGAGTCATTCAGTGGCAGGATAAAACAGATTGAAATGGACTATCGTAGTGAATATTTGCAAGTTTAAAGTCAGTGTCATGTATATGTATTGTAATGTACTACTAGTGTGAGACTAAAGGTTTTTAAAAATGAAGCTATCTTTGTATATTGATGGTTCTTTTTTTCGAGGAAGGAGGTGTGATGATACTGTGGCTTTAAGAGGTGTATTTTGTCCTGGGGTTTTTTGAAGAGAGGTTGCAATGGGGCATACACTTCATGAATCTAACAAATTCAGTCCATGTGAATTAGTTTTTGGGCATGAGTTAAGAGGACCACTGAAATTAATGAAGGAGAAATTGGCAAGTCACAGTTTGGAGACCACACATTTGGACTATGTGTGAAATTTTTGGGAAAGATGAGGTGAGAGTTGTCTATTGAAAGCGCGTAAAGTAAACTACTTGTGAGGCCTTGGTTTTGTTTTAAAATTAGGAACAATTGAAACAGCCTGAATGGATGGGGCAAGCTCCCACAGAATGAAGTTTTTTAGTTTTAGTTTTTCAGTAGCAGCAGTTGCTGCTGGGTCTTTAAGCTAGCTTTGGAATCTGCAGTACATCTTTCCCTGCCACTCTGTTTTTCAGAGTTTTCTCTTGATGTTCTTCCTCCTGGTGTTGGAGTTGCATGTGAGAGAATGTGTTCTTCTGAATTTGTTTTTGTCAAGGCTGTGTTTATGGATGTTCCTATATTGGAACAGTTACTATATAGTAGTTAAGTAATTTATTATTCTGGTAAATTTTCCAGTGGTGTTAAGTTATTCCAATTTCTTCTTTCTTTTGTTGGATTTTAACTATAGTTTATGAATAAAGTATGTTTTGCTTCAAATCTGGTAGTTTGACCAATCGAATTGCGTCCAGAACGCAACGCCTTGCACTTGCTTTTAAAATAAAATGTTTGGTTCTACGTTATCTTCTTAATACATTTGAGGGTATTTGATCTGGTCCATAACAACACCTTCTCAAGAGCATTTGCAGATGGGCAATAAATGCTATCCCAGCCAGCAATTCTCACATCCTTAGTTGACTAGACTTCACTAGATAGTTCTCTTATGCACAACACCAAAAACCAGCCTACAAATTGATTTTCTCTCCTTGATAACTGAAATATTCAGAGTTTGATATAGGTTATCAGCTACATATCAAGCAAAAGCTGAGAAAATGCTGATAATCCATATAGTAATGAGCAGTTGCTGGCTCAGGATTTCCTCTCCTTGAATTCTCTTTCCGCATCTAATGCACATTTGCTTTTGAAAAGGCTTTACCAATAGTTATTTGTGCTAGGTGCAGTGATACCAGGTGAAGTTCTCTCAGGACTATAAGTTTAGTTCAAAGATCCTAAATGAAGCTTTCAGAGTCTCCTTACAGCACTTCTTTTGATTGTCATGAGAGCATACCCCAAATTCAAGCTCTCCAAAGAAGAGAGACAACAAGGTGCAGAGCTGGATGAACACAGCAGGCCAAGCAGCA
>NC_063346.1:53197894-53222705 GCF_021869965.1 Rhincodon typus
TAGGTGGAGAGGAAACAAACAGGTCGAAGAGGCGGGGATGGAGCCAGGAAAGGTGAGTGTAGGTAGGGAGTTAGGAAGGGGATAGGTCAGTCCAGGGAGGACGGACAGGTCAAGGGGGCGGGATGAGGTTGGTCGGTAGGAGATGGAGGTGCGGCTTGAGGTGGGAGGAGGGGATACCCGCCTCCCACTCTCTCCCAATTTATTTCAAAACCCCCTTCCCCTCCCCCTTTTCTGATGAAGGGTCTAGGCCCGAAACGTCAGCCTCTCTGCTCCTATGATGCTGCTTGGCCTGCTGTGTTCATCCAGCCCTGCACCTTGTTGTCTCGGATTCTCCAGCATCTGCAGTTCCTACTATCTCTGTTCTACAAAGTGGTTGCCCAGTCTGTTTTTTCTCTCCCCAGTGAATAGGAGACCGCATTGTGAGCAGCGAATACAGTAGACTAGATAGAGTGAAGTGCAGTCAGGTTCAATGAAATGCCGTATTTCAGAAATTGTAACATACATACGGAAGTTCCACATCCCCATCTCTCACCCACCAACAACACTGATCAATCATGACAGATAACCTTCATGGTTTCATGACACCTCTACACATTTAACACTGCTGCAACCTCACACTCACAATTCATAGCTTGCATAGGCCGTCAGCTATTTAGCCACAATAGCCACATCACCCAAGCACATTGCACAATATCCAATATTATTCTTTCCTCTCTTTTACGGAAATAAGTGTCATAAGCTGAGACAGTGGCTGGAACCTTCCCTGGCACTAAACAACATAGGCATTTGTGAGAAAGTTGGAAGAATCATGTGAGACCGGTGGCGATGAGCTTTCCAGCATTACGAACAAAATGTCCCATTTTCCAACCAAAATTTGAATGGCAAGATAAGATTCTCACTAGTGAGTAATGAGAGGCCTATTTGCATGTATCATCTATTAATTAACATTCATTATTACATCATCTGATCCCATTGAAATACAGTTTCCCATTCTCCTACCTTCCAGATAGAAACTAGACAGTGACACTTCTCAAAATGAGGTTGCCTGATGATTCCAGTTCACTATTTGCTCCTCCAGACATCCATCAGTCACAAACGTCTCAGAGCACACTCTTAACGGTGTTAACTGCACACACTCGGTCCTGGAAGACCTCTAAATCCCTGTCAGCAAAGTAGGGCCAATTGACCCCTGTCCACAATGTCTGAGTCAAATAGGATGAACCGATCATGACAGTTCATATTCCCAGTAGCACAGCACTAGGATTCCCAGGAGGTCCTGGAAGTGGTCAGTACTTCTGCCTGAGGCAAGTGGGAGAATACAACAAGCAGGGCACCATATTGGTATGGTGTATAGGTAATGAGGTAAGTCTGTGACCTAGGGCTAGGGAAAATAGCAATGAAGGGGAATTAATACATTTATTATGAACCCAACCATGATGCAGCCTGTAATAGCTGATGTTTCAATTGCAGCACAAACAGAACCAACATAAAATATGAATGCTGAAGTGGAATCTCAGACTAAAGTTATGGAAACTAAATTCACTGCCATATTGGTTCAAACTGCTCTGGTACAAGCTCAGTTTGCTGCCACAACAGCTCATATTGCTTTCCTCATAACTCCAGATACCAGTGTTTTAAGAAGTTTTTAGGATGTGACTCTCGTCCTATAATCTGTCCTCCAACACATCACTAGGATTACTGAAATGTTATCTGGGAGGAATCGCAGTGTTTTTGTGGAGTACAAAGCTACTAACCACACTAAGGATGACACCATTCTCGTCCCTCTTCCAGCAGTTTCTCCTGATTTGTGTCACCTCAGTTCATTCTTTCTGTCATACTGTATAAATAGGGAGAATAAACTACTGTCCTCATATATGGGAGCAAACAATTTGTTCTTCATTGGTCTTCATTATATTCTGCTTTTAGCATAAGGTACACTGACCATTGAATGTTTATGTTCTGTAATGGGTTTACCTTAGCATATGCCAAGAAGGTCAGCTTCTTGCTCCAAAATGCCTGTGCACCAAGGATCACACTATTTGTCCCATCCTATTTTCTGGCTAATTAAATGAAAACCATTGAGCTGAATTAAAACTGCTTTTATATCTGTGCGGTTTACACTCTAGCTAATTAAATGATGATATCATTGTTCTTGAGCAATGGTGTATAGCTATGATATTGAAACCCTAGCATTTGAATCCAAAGTTCAAACAACTACGCCATTTTGTGCATTTTGTTTTTCCACAGGTTTGTTTTCCATTTGAAGTTTGACAAAAGGCTGTTAACACCTGCCTTGTTGGTGGATGAATTTTGAAATAAGAAAATGATAACATGCCAATTAATGGGAATAAATGTCTGTTGTAATGATTGTTTTCTCAAGCTACACAAAGCACAAATGTGCAGTCTATGAAGAGATAAATCATGGGCAACCACTCTACATGGCAGAGATATGGGATGGATGTCCATCCTAAACATAGATCATGCACTCTACTGTAATTTTCCTTAGGTGAAGCTGTGCAATTTTGAACCAAAATTACTGTTGCACAAGAAAAGGAAAAGTACTGAAAGGGACTGCAGACTTCAGTCAAAGAAGATAAAAAAGGATTAACATTTATCTCGCTTGTTTTTGTGGTTTTGGTGTATTCCAAAGCATTTTACAGTAAATGATGTACTTTTGAAGGGCAGCCATAGTTCTAATCACCAGTAAAATGATTTTTCCAGGACCATTAAAAGATTCTAACTAATTGCTCCACTACCCCACCTAAAGTACAATGCCATATTGAACCAAAAAGTACAATTCAACTCTGCAAACTCACTACAGGTACATAAACATTCTGTTCTGGGACAAGAAAACTTTGTATATTCCTCATATCTGTGTAGCTGGCTATTTCAAACTATTATCAAAAAGCTATTGGAGATTTTGTTTTCCTGTTTGTGAGCCTTCTGCTGCTTATTTCCTCAAGATAAGGCCAATCCCAAATGCAAGCCCTGCGTGGTTAATTGGATTAATGTAATTGAAGTGTTAATTGCAAATAATAATAATCATGAATTTAACTTTGGATTCAAAAGCCAAACAAATACTATAAATAATCTACATAAACATGGCATCTACCTTCATTTGCAGCAGTTTGCAAAATGTAGTTTAAAATTCCACATTAATTTTCACTGCACTTATATGAATTTTTAACTTCTGTATTGCATTCCAGATCATAACCACTTACAGCATAGCAGAAATTTTGCTTCATGTAACATTATTTGTTTTGCCAAATACCTTTAATTGGTATTTCTGCCAATTAAAGAAATTGGCAGGGTACAGTTTCTTTCTTTGCCAAATAGTTGCCTTTGTGATCTAATGATTCTATTATTCAAATTTGAACAGAACATACATGCTCAGGTGAATAACTAAATACCCTTTTTAATTTTTGTAACCTGAATTTTAGTATACTCTAACTACCCAAAAAATATTCTGCGGGGGGTTTCTGTTTCCATGCATTACTCAGGGTAATTGTTTCTCTTTTCTAAAAAAAAGCAGTCTTTCAGAGTGACATGATAGTTAAAAAGCAGTGTGATTGACAAGGTTAATAGGTGCAATGTTAGCACTAACTTCAAACTTTTTTTACTTAGTAATGATATTCATTTGATAATATTTTAAAATTTTCTCCTGCCTTCTAGATATTTTTGATTCATCTTTTTATTGGACTGATACAGCAGGTAAGATTGAAATCTTGCAAATAATAATTTTTGTACAAATACATATTGATTCCTAGTGTAATATTCTTGTTTTTAATTTTGATCACAGCAAAGAGAATTTCTTATATAAATATGATGAGTTAGATGTTCAATCTATCACCTGGATGACACAGGCATTACAGTTGCCATACAACATCTCCTGCTTCTCCAGCAAACCCCACCACCACCTCCATCCCCTATATAGAAATGCTAAAATTTTATTTCTTTTGGTTTTTGTCTTAATGCCCAGACAGTAATATGAGAATGTGCCCAATATGTATTGACCAAATTACATACTCTACAGCAGCAAATTTTCATTCATGAAAATAGTTTTAGATTGATCGCATGTGGTGTCATATTAGATTGTGAATTGAATCCAATTCACTGGATCAATATGTCATGTTTAATGGATCAAAAATATCACAGTGAAGTAACTGGTAAGAGGGCTAGTTTGTCTGCTTAGCTGTAAATTGAACTTCTACTTTGATGCCAAGTTAATAACTGCATCCATGTAGATATTTGTTATAGTAGACATTCATCCAAAAGCAAAATACTACTGGATGTTAGAAATAGTAATCAGGCCAGGTAAGATCTATGGAGAGAGTTAATGTTTTAGATTTATGACCTTTGATTAGAACTGGGATATGTTAGAAATATAAAAGTTGTAAATGAAAGAGGGAGGTTGAAATAAGAAGAAAAGGGAAAATCTGTTGGTGGTAGAAGACTAATGAGATTGAGAAAGGTTCAAATAAAAAATGCCTGGAGTATTGGGAATGGAAGAATGATGAATGGGTGTCCTATGGTTATCCTCCAAAAACAAAACTAAATTACTGCTGCTAGTTTAAAATGTTGCAGCGAGACAAAGTAAAGGTGACACTACCTTCCCCACATTTGCCCCACAGTGAAGGCAGGATTTTTACAATGATGATTTTTTTCTTCCCTGGCACTCCAGAATGATGGTGCTGGCTAAATGGAAGGTATTCACCTTTTGGCACCTTCCCCTTCCATGCATGGACACATGAATTGTCCAATAGGGTGGCATGGTGGCTTAGTGGTTAGCACCGCTGCCTCAGGATGGATGGATAAGCATGGATAAGTGTATACAGGCCAAGACTTCAAATAATCCCTGCATACAGTGTTTAGCCTCAGTATTTGTAATGGCTTGACTGCAGTCCTTAACATCACAATTAAAGGATTCATGACATCTGACGCTATCTGTAATCAAGTAGTTGGTTGCTGGTGAAATGAAGAATTATTGGCCATTTCAATTCCTTTCATTCTTGCAATTCTGAAAATGTTTCATCTCTTACATGGATGCTACTTAATCAGGTCCTACAGTGAAAATGACATGGACTAGACATGTTAAGAATGCAAGTGAGGATGTAATTTGTAAACAAAAAGTTATTCACAGTTATGTGTCACTCATACTGTGTCACTGCACAGCCTTAGTTTTTTTCCCTTTCTCTCCTTCCCACTACATCTAAATGTAGTCAACTTTCACAGCTGGATGGAGGGATCCTGCTCTGTAATTGACTTGAAAAACACAAGTGGACATCACCAGATTCATTTGGGCCTAGACAGTCCATGCCTGCTGGATGTATCCTGCCCAAATTCAGGGTCACTGTTCCAGACATGGACTTCTACAGGCTTTGGCATCAGAGGCGGAGGTGGGGATGGAGGGTCTGGGAACGTCAGGAATGTCTTAAGAAAAATCTTGTGGGAGGTCTGTGTGTGGCTTCTCCTCCCCCTATGAGTACTTGAGCAGAAGAGGTAACTGGAGCAAGATCAAGATCTTTGCCCCCACTCACTTTGCGACTGATGCTGAACATCACACTGGAAAAAACACTTCAACTGAAAATGAAAAAATTCCACACAGAATCTATACTTCTCTCTTCACAGAAACTACTTCACCTGCTGAGAGTTTCCATTGTTTTAGTATTACATACTTTAATTTCACAGCTTAAGTTTATCAGGATAAACTTTATTAGGTAACTTGATACCAGTGGCTTCAGACCCACAATGGAGCTAATTAAGGTGGGATGGATCCAAATAAATTAAACCATATATATATTATTAATTATAATGTGATGTGTATGTCTAGATCTGTAGTCACACCCAAAAGAAATCTCAACGCAGTAATGACAAATTGAATAAGAATTATTTGTTCATCATTATTGCTATTCAGTACAATCACTGTAATGAAGACAATTAACCTTTGCTCCAATAAATTGGGAAACATTCTACAGGCAAATTAACTGAAAGACCACATTGTTGAATATTGCTACAAATTTGCATTACCTTTGTTGTGGTGGTGCTTTCTTTGAATGCACACTTATTGCAGGGTACTTGCACAATATTGGTTGGACAAAATTACACTTTTATCAAAGTGTCTTCAAGGTCTGCAGGAAAAATGAACATCATATTGGATTGACCTAGAAGTTGTTATGTTCACCCACAATTATGAGCAGTACCAAGCTGAACAGTTCAACACAATTTTGAACCAAGTTTGAAAGAATAGCTTTGAGGAGGAAATCAAAACATCTCTTGGGGGGGAGCATCTTAAAGGTAAATGTTACTCTGCAGAAAAACATATGATACGGTTGTACTTATCACCATGAGAGTCTAAGATAGTCTGTATCATTAAACAGATGATACATACACACAAATGCATCCCAGTCAAATATCCATTATTACATTGTATTTGTGTACTCAAATAATTGTAACGTACATTTTTTTTCAAACATTTATCTATGTTTCTGAGCAAAAGACAGTTTCTCGCTTGTATTTTTCAGAGTTAAGATGGCTGGATTATGTAATGATTTGTTTTTCAATGCGTGGTGCAGGGGAATTAACTTCACTGTCCCAACCAATACTTATATCTCAATCAACATAAACACAAAAACAAATTATCTGATCATTGACTGATTGCTCTTAACTGGGCTGGTTGAATGCAAATTGGCTACATTTCCTACATTACAACACAGACTGATTACCATTGTCATAGTAACTTAAACTAGTTTTCCACACTGACGACTCCATTATTAAAACGACATGAGCATAACTGATTCCACAACATTCAGTTATTCTAATAAGGACTAACACAATAATAATTGGATCATGCTAGAATCATCCATGCTTCTATACAACCATAGCTTTATGATGGTTTTGAAATTCTTGGATTGTATCTGAACAGTAGATATCTAGCTACAGTGTGGTAGCACATGCTAACACGAAAGAATAACACCAAAATGGCCAACTTGTAGTCAGTGTAGCAAATCTTAATATTGAGTTCTCAGAAAACTCTCCAGTGTCAACACATCAAGTTTTCATGTTGAGTTTATCTATAATGCCTCATTTGTTTTTAATGAGGTAACTGGTCCTGGACTTGACTGTGGATAATCAACTTAAGGTCTGAAACCATTTAGAGCTTAACTTAAAGCTGCAAAATGAACCTTCAGTTTGTTCAAAACATTTTTCAGATACTTGGATCAATTAGTGCCCTACAATGTGTATCAGAGTTGGAATGCAGAATCTTCTTAATGCCTTACATAATATGTAATATGTTGATACAGGGGAACATTCATTCACCTTAAGCAAATGAGAATCCTGCAAGGTGAGATAGTCTGCTGAAGGAGATAGTGGTGATAATAAAGGCTTCTAACACAGGCCTTATATTTCGCTGGTTCCAATGATATCTGGACATTGGGTGAGGACAGCATTAACTTGGCTATAATTTCTCTTCAGTAATAATAATTTTTAAAATATTCATTTGGTATACTTAAAGAATGGTCAGGTGTGTTAAGGACTGGTGACACCTGTTGAATCAACACAAGCCAGGCACATCAGAAGAACAGGTGAAATTGGAGGAGGAAAATCAAAGTAATATTATCCCTAAAGGGGGAGATGGCAATGCAGTGATATATCATTGTACTCGCAATCCAGAGATCCAGGTTATTTTTGTTTCAGAGACAAGTGTTCAAATCTCACCACGACAGCTTTTGGAACTTTAATTCAATTAACATCTGGAATTAAAAGCTTCAGTCATGGTGACTATAAAATTATCATCAATTGTCATAAAATTAAATCTGGTTCACTCATGTCATGTGCGGGGGGGGGAAATGTGCCAACCTTATCCAAACTGACGTACAAGTGACTGGCAATGAGGTTCATTCTTGACTGCCCTCTAAAGTGGCCGAACAAGCCACTCAGTTCAAGGATAATTAGGGATGGGCAACAAATACTATTGACACCCACATCCCATGAAAAAGATAAATCTCATTTGACAAATATTGTGGACATGGTTATTTGTTATAGAACTTTAGTCATGCAAGGAAGAGCTGATTCTAGTTATTGTAAATGGGTTAATGCCTTCGTAAAAGAAATGGATAAAATAGTGTTTTATGAGTGCATTAAATACTTTGTAATTTTTATTCTAAGAATGTCAACATTGCTTACTAAAATTAATAGAACTATTTGTGCAAGTTAAATAAAGTCATCATAGTCCTATCAGACCATAGGGTTGCTCTCTCATTTGAAAGAGACAACTGGTGGTGGATTAACCTGAGGGTCACCATGCATCGGGTAAGGGAAGAAGTTGTGAAGAAGATTCCTTCATGATTACCTCAGCTGGTGCAGGATTTGAACCCACCCTGCTGACATCATTATACATCACAAACCAGCTGGACAGACAACTAAGCTAACCAACTTTAAAAAGAAAACAGTCTGATTGGGGATAGAAGTTCTAAGGTAGTTTTTAAAATAGTGGAAAAGAACAAAACTTGGCATTGTAATCAGGTTGACAGGGTTGTTGAAGCAATTAGAATCAAAGAGACGTACAGCACAGAAACAATTAACCAAATAACTTCTCAGCACTTTGATACAATTTATGAAATAGGTTACATTATCCCTCAGTGACTTCAAAATTGCTTATCATGTTATGTAATACCAGTGTTTAATTTGAATGCTAGTACCTAGTGGTGATGATGTGGGGTTTTCGACTTAGCAACTGACAGCCATTTGATTCTGTACCTATTCAAATTGATAACAATTCTTTGATTCTGGAAGTTTTGCTTGTACACATGGTTTATGCTATGCTTTGATTATAACATCAGACAGAATAATAGAGTAATTAATGTTTCTTCATTCAGTGGGTTTTGCCAGTGACTCGAAACGCAATGCAGCCTTTTGTTGTAAGTAAGTTGTTTTTTTCAATCTTTGCTTGCAGCACTGAGCGTTTTTTTTAAACTGTAGTTGATCTTAATTAAACTTGTCTTTATTTAAACTAATTTTAGGAGATGAGTCTGACTATGATGATTCATCAGTTGCTGCTGATAGCGGTAGGTAATGTCATTTTTCATCAATCATACATTTATAATGAGGCAAAGTATCCAGAATGTAAACCAGAGGCATGAAAATGTCCACTACTCAACAGGTTAACACCTCATGATACGCAGTTAAACTTAGATAGTTCCAACAATATTTACTTGTCTAGTGTAGTGATGGAATGAGGTCAGCCAGGTGGAACTCATGGAATATGAGTTCGCTGATTGGGACTGTGAACCTGGTCCAATCAGGGAGTCCTGGCTGACAGATATGAACAGGAGTGTCAGAGGTTTTACTCACTCCAGGAGCCAGCTCTGACCTGGCTGGGTCACTGTCACGTACTATGCGTATGTAAATAAAGGGTGACTTTGTGATGGGATACCGACCTTTGTGGAGTTATTTCAGTGGCGGCAGGAAAAAATCATGCCTCTGAAGAGATTCATTTGCAATAGTCATCTTTGAGTTGGGGTAAGCATTACTGGCATCCTGCCGCTATTTGGGAAGCCTGACTCATTCGATTCTGCTGTTGAAGACCAGTCGTACCAATTGTGAAATCCAGTGGGTCAGTTCGCCTTTGTGGGGATTTCAAACAAATGGTTAACTGCTTTTCGCGGCTGAATAAATACCCAGTCCCTGGCATGGAGGACTTACATGCAAAATTGACTGGGAGGGGCTGTCCTTCATGAAGTCGAACGTGAGACATGCGTATTTGCAATTGTGATTTGATGAAGATTCAGAGAAGTATGCTACAATTAATACCCATAAAGGTTTGAACGGATATACGAGACTGCCTTTTGGAGTATCATCAGCTTGTGACATTTTCCAGTGGATGATAGAGAACATTTTACAAGGTCTACCCCAGGTCACCATTTATCTGCATGACATCCTAATAACTGGGAAGACCAATAAAGAGCATTTAGAGAACTTGGATATGGTGCTTAAACGTTTTCCAAGGTGGAGGTAGGTCTTAGGACAGAAAATTGTATTCCAGGCATCCAAATGATATACTTGGGCTACAGAGTTGAAAAGATTGGGTTACACTTTTTGGAAGATAAAGTGAGGACAATCAAAACTGCCCCGGTTCCCACGTCTGTACAGGAGCTTAGGTCTTTGCTTGGGTTGGTGAATTATTACAGGAAATTGGTACATAACCTGGCCTCCATCCTGGGATCCATACATTTGCTATTTAAAAAGGATCAGCTTTAGAAATGGTCTCATAGTCAAGATGTAGCCTATAGGGAAGTGAAGGAGCTGCTGTTGTCATTTAAGGTGTTGGCATACTATGATCCCAAGCAAGATGCAGTGTGGACATGTGATGCCACCTGATATAGTATCAATGCAGTGTTGGCTCACCAGTGGCCCAATGGAGAAGAATGCCTGATAGCATATGCTTCCCAAATTTTGATGCCAAACAAAGATACGCCCAGATATAGAAGGTAGATTTGGTTGTCATCTTTGGTCTAAGAAAGTTCCACCAATACCTTTATGGATGTAAATTTTTAATAGTTACAGACCACAAACTCCTGCTACATCTACTTAAAGAGGACAGGGCCATGCTGTCCATAGCTTCAGGTCAAATTCAGTGGTGTGGTTTCATTCTAAGTGTGTATAATTACAAGTTGGAACACTGTCTAGGAGGCCAAGTAGCAAATGCGAATGCCTTGAGCTACCTCCAGCTGGCAAATACACCACCAATGGAAGAGTCCATTCCTGCTTTTAAACTTTCTGAACACCCTTTCATTCGCTATTGACAATATCAGACTGTGGACACAAAAAGATCTGTTCAGGGGAAATAAAAGGACCATCACAACCAGAACTAAAACATTTCTGGACCTCGTGAGACCAGATCACCATAAAGGATGGCATTTTATTATGGGGAGGAAGCGTGACTGACCGGAGCAAAGGTCACCACCAGATTCTGTCAGGATTCTACCAGGGGTTTTGAAAATGAAGATATTGGCGAGAAGCTATGTTTGGTGGCCAGGATTGAATACTAATATAGCTGCATTGGTGGTGCGATGTCCAGAGTGCCAACAAGGACAAAAATTACCATCAGCAGCTCCCCCACATTCATGGGAATGGCAGAGTAAACCCTGGAGTTGGGGTTACACATCGACTATGCTGGCCTTTACATGGGCTGTATGTTTTAATCATTGCCATTTAGTCATTAGCCCATTCAAAGTGGTTGGACATGCATGGAGCTCATTCATCAAACATGGGGACAATGATTGAAAAGTTGTGAGATGATGGACCATCATGTACCGGCAAGGAATTCAAGTATTTTCTAAAGGCGAATGGAATTCAACATATAAGGACAGCTCCATTGTCCAATGGTCTGGCAGAAAGACCAGTCCAAACTTTGAAGGTGGGCTTAAAGAAACAGCCTGCAGCTTCAATACCAAACAGTGCCAGTTGCTGTTTGATTATAGGACACAACTACAAGGACAGCTCTAACAGAGTTACTAATGGGAAGAAGATTCCACACCAGGTTAGATCTGATCTTCCCAGGCCTGGGGAGGTGGGGTGGGGGTGTTGGAACCAGGAACGCCAATGCCAGACAGAAGATTCCACTAAGTGAGAGAAACAGTTTATTTCAGGGTACAAAACTTGGTGTCGAAACCACAGAAATGGCCCTGCATGGGTAAGAGGCATGGTCGACGCAAAATCAGGTCCTGTGATATACAAAGTTCAGGTAAGAGAGGCAGTCCTGATCAAGCATTTGGACCACATCAAAGCTGTAACCTTGCAAATAGGACAGGAGCAAAACATACCCAGCCCCTCAGAACATCGTTCTGTCTCGTGTCAAAGAAACGTCTGAAGCCAAGATGGACATAGCAGATATCACAGCCTTGACACTGTTACTGCCTGAGAAAAGATGAATTTCTTCCAAGATGCTTGGGTGCAAGAGATGAGCTATAGTCCAGTACACGTCACCAGTATCCGAGGCTGAGACTGATGAACTGGACCTGGTGTGAAAATACCCCAGGAGACGCTACAGTAAAAAGAACGGGCCTACATCCCAGGGCTTAGAGGGGTGGGGGGGATGTAGTGAATGGAATGAGGTCAGGCAGGTGGACCTTACAGAATATGAGTCCCCTGACTGGGGCTGTTAACCTGGTCCAATCAGACATTCCTGGCTGAAATGTATAAACTAGAGTGTCAGGGGTTCTGCTCACTCCAGGAGCTGGCTCTGAGCTAGCTGGCTCAGTATCATGTATTATCCATGTGTAAATAAAGGGTGGCTTGGTGACAGCATACTGGCTTCTGTGGAGTTATTTCAGCTTGTAATCCCTTTTCTTTCATAAAACTGTTCACCTCAGTGCACCGATTAAGACCAGTCAGATGACCTATTTGCATATAGAACCCTGTATGTCCAGGTAGTGGGTGGAACCTTCCCAGGCCTGGAGCAATGTGGGTTATGGCAAAAAAAGGGGGAAAATTGGGTGAGAGGTGAAGGAATACCTTTCTCGATGTCAGGACTAAAAAGTAACTTTTATCCAACCAAGTCTAGGACATCAAGACTTCTTGCTAGTGAGCAACAGGAGGCCTATTAATGGGGATTATTGCTGATTATCACTCTCATTGAAACTTAATCTCACCTCATTAATATGCATTCTCCCATTTTCCCACACACAGGATAGAAACTGGATACCACAAATTTCCAACATGAATGTTTAAGCAGGTATTTGGCATCTCTAGCTTACCACTTGCATCTCCAGACCTCTAACCTTAACATCGGCAGCAACATCTATATCCATTCCATGGACAACAGCTGCATGCATTCTATATCCAAGGATAATGGCATCCAACATGGACCAGCCTCAATGTATCATCATGGGGCATATCATCAATCCACTTGCAGTACCCTTGTATACTTTAACGCTGTACTTTGAAGCAGTCTACCACCTCATTGAATTACTACTGCAAGGACACTTTGCAAGCACAAACAGTCACCCAGTTTATGGACTGGATCACACTGCATCTCAGGCTGCTAGCTTGTTCTCTTTGCAGCTCACTTTGCAGCTACCTCATGCTCACAGCTTCCCTGCCTTGCCTTGCCTTGTCTTGTCTTTTTTGTGGCTTGTCCCCTCCGTTAGACCATGAAGAATCACGGTATTCCTTTCTTGCCTTGCTGTTTATCCCAGTCAATCTGTCATGCATCTCAATAATTATCAGTCAAGGGATTGGACATTGCTAGGCCAGTTTCTCATCTGCACCATGTACCAGCTATGTACATGCCAAAGACACTACACATGCAAATAGCCATTTCTCCAAAATCTAAGAGGGTTAGTCTTCAGTCAACTCCAGAGACAGTATTCAGTCAGGGATCCTATCACAGTAAGTCATGGGCAGCCTCTGATTTCAATCCAGGGGCTTGAGCACTGTCAGTCAGCCCATCAGGCAGTCATACCTCTTTAGTCTGGGGAGTGGGTCTCAGTCAGCCTAATGGGTTTAGTACATCTGCTCAGCAAAATCAAAGGTATGTAGTTGGAAACTGTACAGATGACAGCTAGGATTCTGGTCATTCACTGTTTGGCTATGGGCAGCTAAGTTGCTCGAGGGAGTTGGCCATGGGCAGACCTGAGGTCTGTCACCTAAACATCAAGGTGGACAGTTATCCGGGACCAGTGCTGCATGAGGGATGGGGAACTTCACAGAATCACGGAAATGTTATGGCACAGAAAGGGGCCATTCAGCCCATGGTGTATGCAACAGCTCTCCAAAAAGCATCATAACATATTGCCAATTTCCTGCTTTCTCCCCATACCTTTTCTATCCACACACTTCCAGGCAGTGCATTCCATATCCTACCTACTCGCTGTGTGAAAATTATTTTCTCACAATACATTTGATCTTTGAGCAAATCATCTTAAATCTTGTGGTTGGTTGGCTCGCTGAGCTGATTCATTGTTCCACAGACGTTTCATTACCCTACTGGATAACATTATCAGTGCAGCCTCCAATGAAGCGCTGTTGTATTTTCCCACCTGTCATTTTAAACTCTGGTGTCTGTTAAGCTGGATTACCTCACTTCCGGAAGTACCCCTCAGACTCATAGTCTCCCTGTCAGGCACACCATCATATAGATTAGCCAAGGAGCTACAAAGGAGACTAAAGCACCTTGTCAGCAAGTCACCCAACTCAATCCACTCAGCCCAAGAGTTCCTCAATTCCATCAAGGACATAAGAATAGATGACAACAAGACCGTGGTATCATTTGACGTTACTGCCCTATTCACATTGATAGATATACCACTAGCAAGAGAAACACTGGCAACACTACTAAAACAAGAACAAGACCCTAGTGACACCATCTCCACAGGCAACATGCTGAAGCTATTCTCATTGTGGAACCATCCTTGTGAATCACTTCTGCACTCTCCCCAGTGCATGTACATTCTTCTTATAATGTGGCACCCAGAATTGTACATGATACACTACCTAAAGCCTAACAAGTATCTTATTTGAGTTCAACATCACCTCCTTGCTCTTGTAATCTATTAATATCAAGGATACTGTATACTTAATTGCTGACTCAACTTTTCCACCATCTTCGGTGATCTGCCCATCTAGGTCCCTCTGGTCCTGTGCCCCCTTTAAAATTTTGGCCCCTATTTTATTTTGTTCTCCTCACACTTCCCCCTGTTGAACCCCACGTGTCACTTATCTACTGACTCCACCAACTTGTCTATGTCTTTTTGAGTTCCGCACTATCCTCCTCACAATTAACAATTCTTCTGAATTTCGTGTCATCTGCAAACTTTAAAACTGTAGCTTGCACACCAAGATCTAGATTATTGATATACATCAGGAAAAGCGAGGGTCCTAATGCCAATGCTTGAGGAACTCCTGGACAAACCTTATTCCTGCCTGAAAAGTATTCATTGACCACTACTTCGTTTCCATCGCCCAGGCAATTTTGTATCCACATTGCTATATCCTTTTAGTCCATGACCTATAAGTTTCCTAACAGGTCTATTGTGTGGCATTATATCAAACACTTCCTGGAAGTACATTTACACCACATCAACAGCACTATCCTCATCTAGCCTTTTTATTACTGCTTCAAAAGACTCCAGCACATTGGTAGTTTTTGATTTCCCCTTTAGAAATCCATTCTGATTCTTCTTGTTCAACCCACCTTTTTTCAAGTGACTATTAATTCTATACCAAATAATTGTTTGTAGAAGCTTCTCCACCGGAGTTTGCACATTCTCCCCGTGTCTGCGTGGGTTTCCTCTGGGTGCTCCAGTTTCCTCCCACAGTCCAAAGATGTGCAGCTTAGGTGGATTGGCCATGCTAAATTGCCCGTAGTGTTCAGGGATGTGTAGATTAGGTGGGATATAGAGGGATTGGTCTGGGTGGGATGCTCTGAGGGTCGGTATGGACTTGTTGGGCCGAAGTGCCTGTTTCCACACTGTAGGGATTCTATGATTCTATTCTATGATTCACTGCAGTTGTATTGACTAATAATAATTGCTGGGCTTAAACTTACAACCTATCTTGAAAAGGCCATAATGTTTACCATTTTCCAGTCTTCTGACACTTCTCTCAAGTCTACTGAAGACTGAAAGATTATGGCCAAATGCCATAATGCAATCTCCACTAGCTTTTCCTTCAAAATCCTCAGATGCATCTCACCCAGTCCCAGTACCTTGTCAACTTTAAGTACTAACAGTTTATCAAACGCTCCTTGCTTATCAGTTTTGAATTTCCTCTCATCACCATGGCCTGGGTAGCATCCCCCTCTTCGACAGATACAAAGTATTCATTTAACACCTCAGCCATACCTGCTGCTTTGATGTGTAAATCCCCTTTTGTTCTCTAATTGGCCGCACTCCTTTTACCATGCCTTGATGACTAATTTGCCTGTCGAAGACTTTGAGACCACCCCTTAATGTCAGCTGTCAGTTTTTTCTGTTACTCCTCTTTGCTTTTCATATTTGCTTTTTCACCTTCCCTCTGAATCATCTGCATTCCAAATTCTACACATTGGAGGATACTGGTAGCATTCCAAAAATAATACATAATTGAGCAAAAGAGGGAGAGGAAATAAATATAGTTAACAATGCCTAAAGAAAAATTCTAGGGAAACTAATAGAGCTAAAAGCCATTAAGTTTCTTGCACCTGATGGGATGCATCCCAGGATATTACAGGAAGATACAGGGTTAATAGATACACCGGTAGTAATCCTCCAAAAGTCTTTAGTTTCTGGAGAAGTCCCAGAGAATTGGAAAACTGTCAATGTAATACCCTTATTCAAAAAGGGAAGTAAACAAAAAACATTACTATAGGCCAGCTTAACATGTTGTGAGGAAATATTGGGATCTATTGTAAAGGATGTAATAGCAGAGCATTTAGAAATATAGATGTAATATCATATAGAAATATGATACACAGATTCATTAAGGGGAAATTACACCTGACGAATTTATTAGAATTCCAAGCCGGATAGTTAAAAAGGAACAGTGGATGTAATATATTTGGTTTTCCAGAGGCATTTGATAAGGCACTGCACACTGGGCTATCTAATAAGAAAGGTATTATCTGTAAGTATTGGGTGTAGTGTATTAGCGTAGATGGAGGATCAGCTAATTAAAAGAAGACAGAGAGATGGGGTAAGGGGTGCATTTTCACGGTGGCAACCTGTCACTAGTGGAGTACCACAGGGATCAGTGCTGAGGCAACAATTATGGACAATATATGTTGATGGTTTGGATTTAGGATGTGGATGCACTATAGGTGGGAATGCAAACTGAGAGGATGGCACAAAGAGACTGTAGAGGGATAAAGACAGGGTAAGTGAGTGGGCAAAAACTTGGCAGGTGGAATATAACGTGTAAAAATGTAATGTTATGTACTTTGGCAGGAAGAATAGTGGAGTTGAATATTACTTAAATTGAGAAAGACTGTGTAATACTGTAGATGTTTCAAGGATTCGAGATCCTTGTGCATAAATCACAAAATGCTAGCATATAAATTCAGCAGCTGATAAGAAAACAAAGTAAATATTGACCTTTATTTCAAAGGGAAGATACAAATGGGGTACCACAGAATTGGAGGTCTGTAAACATTGTACCATTATTGGAAAAGTTATGAGAGATTGGCCAAATAATTATAGACCAGTCAATCTAACCTTGATGTGGGAAAATTACTAGAATCAACACTGAGAGATTGGATTAACTGTTACTTGGAAAGTCGTGAGTAATCAGGGATAAACAGCATTGTCTTGTTAAGAGAAAGTTCTGTTATGGACCAGACCAAACTCCTTCAAAATGTATTAAGAAGATAGCCTAGACCCTAACATAGAACATAGAACATTACAGCGCAGTACAGGCCCTTCGGCCCTCGATGTTGCGCCGACCTGTGAAACCAATCTGAAGCCCATCTAACCTACACTATTCCATTATCATCCATATGTTTATCCAATGACCATTTAAATGCCCCTAAAGTTGGCGAGTCTACTACTTTTTCAGGCAGGGCATTCCACGCCCTTACTACTCTGTGAGTAAAGGACCTACCTCTGACATCTGTCCTATATCTATCACCCCTCAATTTTAAGCTATGTCCCCTCGTGCTAGCCATCACCATCCGAGGAAAAAGGCTCCCACTGTCCACCCTATCTAATCCTCTGATCATCTTGTATGTCTCTATTAAGTCACCTCTTAACTTTCTTCTCTCTAACGAAAACAGCCTCAAGTCCCTCAGCCTTTCCTCATAAGACCTTCCCTTCATACCAGGCAACATTCTGGTAAATCTCCTCTGCACCCTTTCCAATGCTTCCACATGCTTCCTATAATGCGGTGACCAGAACTGTACGCAATACTCCAAGTGCGGCCGCACCAGAGTTTTGTACAGCTGCAACATGACCTCATGGCTCCGAAACTCAATCCCTCTACCAATAAAACCTAATACACCGTACGCCTTCTTAACAAGGCTATCAACCTGGGTGGCAACTTTCAATGATCTATGCACATGGACACCGAGATCTCTTTGCTCATCCACACTACCACGAATCTTACCATTAGCCCAGTACTCTGTATTCCTGTTACTCTTTCCAAAGTAAATCACCTCACACTTTTCCGCATTAAACTCCATTTGCCACCTCTCAGCCCAGCTCTGCAGCTTATCTATGTCCCTCTGTAACCTGCAACCTCCTTCCGCACTATCCACAACTCCACCGACTTTGGTGTCATCCGCAAATTTACTAACCCATCCTTCTACGCCCTCATCCAGGTCATTTATAAAAATGACAAACAGCAGTGGCCCCAAAACAGATCCTTGAGGTACACCACTCGTGACTGAACTCCAGGATGAACATTTCCCGTCAACCACCACCCTCTGTCTTCTTACAGCTAGCCAATTTCTGATCCAAACCGCTAAATCACCCTCAACCCCATGCCTCCGTATTTTCTGCAATAGCCTACCATGGGGAACCTTATCAAACGCTTTACTGAAATCCATAACTGTTTCTTATTGTAAAGGCAAGTGCCAGGCATTGCATTCCGAATGCAATTTGATTGGCCAAACTACTAGTCTCAAAGCAAAACACACTTTATTTATACACTATAGTTAAAACACAACAAATGAAAGAAATTGGAATAACAACTCTATTAGAAAACTTAACTTAATAATAGATCATTTAACCACTAAACATTAAGTCTTCCAATTTAGTAACATCCCATAAACACACCCTTGACAAAGGCAATTCAGTAAAATAGATCATCTCGCATGCAATTCCAGCAGCAGGAAGGGAACCCCAGCTTTTAGCTGTAATAGAGAGAGGATAAACAGCTTCCATAACCAGCTTCAAGACCCTAGCAGCTGCGACTGAAAAACTAAAATTAAATATCCTGGTTCTGTGGGAGCTTGACCCCATCAATTCAGGCTGCTTGTATCGTTCCAACTTTAAAAAAAAATCAAGGTTTCACAAGCTGTTTATTGCATTCTGTATCTTCCTGTAATATCCTGGGATCCTTGCCACCTCTGTCTTAAAACTTGTCTTCAAAAAAATATCCAGGACAAAATACACCTCTCAAAGCCATAGAATCGTCACACCTCCCCTCTTTAAAAAAAAATCAATGTACAAAGCTGGCTTCATTTTTAAAAAACATTTAGTCCTACGCTATTAGCACACTACAATACATATACATGACATTGTCTCTAAGCATGCAAACATTCAGTACTACAGTCCATTTCAGTCTTTTTTCTGCAACAAAACACCTCTGTCTTCCTTCATCAAAGTCGCAACAATGCATCGGCAATTATGCTTGCTCATCCTGCCATGTGTATAATTTTCAGTTTGAATGGCTGCAATAATAAACGCCATCTAAATAGTCTGAAACTTTTATCTTCAAATTATACAAAATCTTTAAGGGATTATGATCAATTTTTCATTTGTCTCAGACACATTACTGTCAACATAAGTATTGAAATGTTGCAATGCCAACAACAAACTCAAGGTCTCCTTCTCAATCGTGGAATATATCTGTTGATTATTCAATTTTCTGGAAAAATACCCCATAGGTCTTTCTATCTTCTCATTGTCTTCTTGCAAGAGTACCGTAGTGATATTCACATCACTTGCATCGATAGCCACCTTGAATAGCTTTGTACAGTTAGGTATGGCTAACACTGGGGCAATGGTTAACACAGCTTTCAGGCTGTCAGATGCCTTCAGACATTCCTCTGTCCTCTGAACCTTTTCGTACTTCTTCAAGTCAGTCACCGAAGCAACCACGCTGCTAAAATTCAGTCCGAACTACTGATAAAAACCACTCAGTCCCAGGAATTGTAGTACTTCCCTCTTCATTGATGGTATGGGAAACTCCCCAGTACCTTTGTTTTCACATCTCATGGGGCCATATTTCCGTGTCCAAATGACATGGCTCAGGAATGTGACTTTGCGAACTCACTCTCAGCCAGATTTATCATCAAGCCCACCTCCAAAAGTCGATTGAACAGATCTGATAGATACTCCAAATGTTCCTTCCAAGTGTGACTAAAAATCACCAGATTGTTGATGTACACCACACAATTGGATAATCCGGAAATAACTTTATTGGTTAGTCTTTATATGTGGCTGACATTTTTAGTACCAAATGGCATGACTTTAAACCGGTACAGTCCATTCGGCATCGGATAAGGTACCTGCTTGTATCCTCTGAGAAAGACTGAGTTATAAATATATGTTGCTTGTCCCAGTTTCTCAATACAGTTTTCCAAATGTGGAATAGGATAGGAATCATTTTTCATAACTGCATTGACTTTATGATAGTCCATAGATAATCATTGGATACCAACTGGTTTTGGTAACATAATTATGGGTGAGCTCCATTTGATGCAACTCACTTTGATTATATTGTCTTTGACATGCACTCAATCTCTTTTTAATCCTGTGCCAACTTTAGAATGTTAAGTCTATAAAGTTGTTGCTTAATTGGAACAGCATTTCTTATATCTACAACATGCATAATTAGATTTGTACTTCCCAGCTTTTTCCCACATTTCGCTCCATGTGATTGTAACTACTCTTTCAGATCATTTTGATTTTCCTCTGGAAAGTAACTCAACAATTTATCCCAATTTTTGAGAATGAAATGAACAATTCAGAATCATCTGAACTTGGTTCTTCACTCTGTGTTGTAACCAGTAAAACATTCACCTTTTGCTTACCTTCCCTCCCAAAATAACTTTTTGAGCATATTCATATGACACACTGCAGGATGACAACAATGGTTTGGTTGAGTGACAAAGAAGTGGCAAATAGAATTAAATTGGAGAAATGCGAGGCTTTGTATTTGGGGAGAGCAAACAAATCAAATTAATACAAGTACATGGATATTGAGAGGAGTGGAACAAGTGAAACATCTTGAAGTGCCCAGGTAGCTGAAGGTGTCAGGGCAGAGAGATAAAGTGGTAAGGAAGGCAAATGAGAACCTTTCCTGTGTTGGAAAAAATGCTGAAAACAAAAGCAGGAATGTGATCCTGGAATTATATAAGATACTGATTAGGTTACAGCTGGAGTTTTGTGTATAGTCTTCATTACCACATTACAGGAAAGTGATAACTGCTCACAAGAGAGTACAGAGAAGATTTACAACAATGTTGCCAGGGTTTAAAAACTGCAGTTGGGTTGTTTTCTTTAGAACAGAAGAGGTTGAGGGTTGACTTAATTGAAACGAAAGGTCTGTTTTCTCTTAGCAGAGAGGCTAATTACAAGGGGACACAGATTTAAGATGCTTGTTCCTCAGTTTGACAAGTCCCTTGATTAGCTAGTATTTCTGAGACACGTTCCATGACTTCTTCTGTGAAGCCATCCACAAAGGGTGGAATCTTATGATTTTTTTTAAAAACCAAGAGCAACTCTAAGCGAATTTGGTGAAGTGAATTTTGTCATGGTGCCAAGCAAGTTTTCTCAACATGTGTTACCAAATTCAACACCTTAATTTCCATTTGAGCCCTCACAATGAGAATCAAGCCCTATTTCAATGCCATCTTACCCAGCTCCACTCCCAGAGCAACCTGCCACTCACTGGAGATCTCAGAATTGACTGGTATTCCTCTTACCAGCTCCATTGTTAAAACCAGTGTGCAGGTGGACACATACTGTTGGTCTAGAGCTACTTTAACATTTGCCCCAGACATGGCCGACAGAGGGGAATCCTCACTCCACTTCACAGGCATGGTCCTGCATATCCTACTGGATGGGGTGGTACACAGGCAAGGCTTTCTCTTCCCCCAGACAAGCAGCAGACACCACAACATCAGACTATGCCAGCCTTGTCCGAGATTGCCACCTGTGTTGACGTAGTCTCAGCCTTCTGGAAGAATGCCCAGCACGGTAGAAGAAGGTTAATGACTTTCACCAATCCAAGATAAGTGCCAATACCTCTCTCCAGTGCCTCACACTCACTCAATTTCTGTTACTGCACCCATTTCTTACCAAGGATCACATTCTACCACTAATGCCTGCAACATCACACTCACCCACGCCCAAATGACACCTGCACTAACCCTGCATGCCCTCTGTGCTGCCTATTCATTTACTCCGGAAACCTCCCCACCTGCACAGTAATAGCTGTACTACCCACTTTCCTCTTCTATAATATTTGGTTCTCTCTCATTCCACAAGGAAACCAATCTACATTAGGGCAGAAACAGTCAAGACGTGTTGCGTTGCCACGATTCAGCTTCTCATCCGTTTTGAGCAAAGGATCATGTCTCTGACTGCCCTGAGCAGGGCCCAGTCTGGTATTGGAGGCTATGATGACTTACTGTGCTGGGATTCCCTGGTAGAAGGCTATTCCTCCTAATTGGACAGAGGCCTGACATTGTGTCTATGGTATGTGGCACAGTATGACATTAGTAATATAGCTGAGGGAGCAAAGCACAAAAAGACAAGGCAAAGATGCTGTGAGCATCCAGGTATGTGCAGAGTGAGCAAGCGCTAAGATAGTGAGTGAAGAGATGCAGCCTGATCCAGTTCATGAGTTGTGTGTATGTCCCTGAGCACCAAGTGTTTTTGCTGCAGCTTTACAATTATAGTATAATACACAGATTTGTCCTAACTAATCTTTTGCTTTTCAAATACCAAAAAAATTTTTTACACTCTGCTTTTACGCATTTCACTAGCTTGCATTCATAATCCATTTTCCAAGTATTTATAGCTTCTTGGTCATCTTATGTTGGGTTCCAAATTGCACCTAATCCTCGGACCTTTCACTTTTACTGGCATCCTTTTAAGCTATTTCCTTTGCTTTAATCCGATCTTTAACTTCTTTTGTTAGCTATGGTACATAATGCCCTTAACATAGTAAAACACCCTAAGGAAGTTCAATCCACTTACTGGAGAATTATCAAACAAAATTTGGCATGATTTGCATGCAGTTTCACGCTACCAAATATTCACATATTCAAATATTCAGATTCACAATCATTTTTTTAATGGGCATTTTTTAAAGATCCAATATCTAATTCAGTTCACAAGGGATCCTTTTGAGTCTTGACTGGCACTGGATAATATAAAAACACAGTCCTTTGTTGTGTCCTCCTTTGAGGCTGCATCTCACCATGTGGTAGATTTATACCACCGTCTTCTTTAAGTGTAGGGTCCTACAGGGCTTGCTTTGGCTAATGTGGTAGAGGAAAATGCTATCTCTGAGGAAAATACGTACTATTTTAACTAGAACAGTAATGGTTTTCCGTTTGTTAGCGACTAATTACAGGTTACATTGATATGATAGTCTCTATATCAATGTCTATGTCAATATCAATTTTCTACCCAACTGAGCTGGTGCATGCAATATCAAAGCAATTAAAGAACTGAAAATATATAACACAGGAGAGCAGTACAGAAAGACCTGCTTTTGTGGCAATTTAAATAAGTACTTAGCAAAAGATACTAGATTCATTAAAGAATATTTAATAATACTTGGTTTCTCCTCCAGATTCCCAATCACTTCATGTGGCTCATATTTTTCCATGGGTTTTTCCATTCAACCTTGAACTTTATTGCTGAGCTGATGCGGTTTGGAGATCGGAGATTTTATCGGGACTGGTGGTAGGTGCTTTATTGCACTATATACCCTTCATGCCCATGAAGGAGAAAAGAGTTGTTTTCGCAAAATGTAATTTGCATTGAAAGATATAATAGCTAACCTTGGTCATTGGTATACAATAAGGATAGAACTTGCAATGGATGCAGTACAGTGAAAGTTATCTCGCATGACCTCTATTTGGACTTTGTTTAAGATTTTGTTGAATGAGACTGGTCTCCCTATGTGGGGTCAATTTCAGACAAGTTTCCATTCATCCTATAAAAATTTTTAAGAACCTCAGTGATTCAGCTGGCAGTAAGTAACTCTCCTAAAAAGACTCAAAAAATTCAAAATTTAATCCATTGGTGTATGCTGGTGCAGCTAACTTCAGCCTGCAGGATTTTTATGGATGCAAATTTGGCATCACTATGGATTGAAGGGGGAAATATCAGGAATCCTATCAAGAGACCTCTTCTGAAACTAGCTCTGACAAGATCAACTATAGCTATAATGATCCTAGCAATTAACAATCTATCGAAATTGACCACCAAGGCTGACAAAAGAGGAATGGCCTCCTTATCAGGATACTAGAGAGCATCTATCATGACAGTGTTGTATTGTAGCAAGTCACATTAGGGTAGATTTTGACTTTTATAATGATGTAAGATCTGTAACTGGTTTTATATCTCTGCTGATATTTTATTTCCTTAAGGAAATGTAAAATTGGTTGTGGATTTGACTATTATTTCATTATTGTACAAAGGTCGACATTTGCCCCAATGACTTCAAGAGAAAGAAGGCGGAGAATTAATTGGAAAAGAAGATGGGCAAAACTGAATATAAACTGGCCACTTATCAACAAATAAATTTATATCCATCAGAAAAGTGCATGGGAATCATGATTTATAATTAACCCACACTGGGTCGATGTATTGCAGGCATCATGTCAGTTTTATGCTGGCTGCTCTTTTAAATGATAACTGTAATGCTAATCACTATTTGTCAGCAGCACGCATTCAGCAAGAGATAAAAAAATAATAGCAGATTAGAAATAATCAAAGCCAGCCCGCAATTCTTAAAAGGGAGGTGTGTTGTAGCTAGTGTAGGTCCAATTTTCGAAAAATCACCTCTTGATAAATTCATAAGGCTCATATGCAGTGTGGTCCAAGCTGACTCTGTACTTTATTTCTGGAGAAGTTATTATTTTATATTATAACAA
>NC_063346.1:53227705-53250653 GCF_021869965.1 Rhincodon typus
ATGCTGCTTGGCCTGCTGTGTTCATCCAGCCCTGCACCTTGTTGTCTTGCATAAAAACACTGTTCAAATGAACCACAACACACTAGAGCAACCCAGAATTATGCCAAAATGAATAAGAATACCGTCACCAAGTATTTAGAGACAATGGATACACGAACAGCTGGGTCCAACAATGCCTGTCACACAAACAACAACAGGAAGTTACAGTATGCTGCAACACACATACCACATTACCGTAGCAACAACCACCAATTAGCAACAAAAAGGCACGACCAACACTCACTTCTCTTGAGGTTGTTGAAGTTGGTTGGCTCGCCGAGCTGGTTTCTTGTTTCGCAGATTTTTCATTACCATGCTTGGTAACATCCTCAGTGCAGCCTCCGATGAAGCGTAGGTGTGTTTTCCCGCCTGGTTTTTAAACTCCGGGTTTCCTTCATAGTGGAATGTATATGGGGTCGACTTCAATGTGTTTATTAATAGCATGCTTCGTGGATTGCCATGCTTCTAGGAATTCTTGTGCCTGTCTCTGCCTAGCCTGTCCCAGGATCTTGGTATTGTCCCAGTCAAAGTGGTGGTTCTGCTTGTCAATGTGGATTGAGATGAGTGAGTATTGGTCATGCCTTTTTGTAGCCGGTTGGTGTTCATGTACTCTTGTTGTTAGCTTCCTTCCTGTTTGTCCGATGTAGTGTTTCTCACAGTCTCTACAGGGGATCTTGTAGATGACATTGGTCCTGTCCATGGTGGGGAGTGGGTCCTTGGTTCGGGTGAGCAGTTGTCGTAGGGTTGACGCGGGCTTGTGGGCCACTCTGATGCCCAGCGGTCGTAGGAGTCTTGTGGTGAGTTCCGACATGTTTCTGATATAGGGTAGTGTGATGAATGTGTCGGGGCGTGTAGTCTCTTTCTGATGCTGTTCGTGTAGGCATCTTCTGACCCAATTCTTTGGATATCCATTATCCTTGAAAACCTGGAAGCGCTCAAGAGAGCGCAACCCGTGAATAACTCTACTTCCTACTACATTCCACTACGAAGGAAACCCGGAAGTGAGGCAATCCATCTCAACAGACCCTAGAATTTAAAAACCAGGCGGGAAAACACACCGACGCTTCATCGGAGGCTGCACTGAGGATGTTACCAAGCATGGTAATGAAACGTCTGCGAAACAAGAAACCAGCTCAGCGAGCCAACCAACTTCAACAATCTCAACACCCACAACCCACGCTACAAATATACTCCAAAACCTTAGAGATCTGTGGGCGCAACATGCTCAAATTGGCAGGAAAATGGGAAAACTACGCCAAACGAGAGAGGGCAACCCTGCGAACAACTCTACTTCCTACATGGATGCCTCAGGAACCAGGTATTACCACGCAGTGTGAAGTACAAACCACCCATCAACAACCCATAAGCCCGGAAAACAGCAGAACAAAACGGCCGCAAGATGGTAAGGGTAACGGTAAACGACGCCCACAACCGGCTCCACAAATACAACAGAGAAATTACGCGCCAAAAAACATTATTCCAGGAAGAACCTCTTCCAGGATTTTCAAGGATAACAGATATCCAAAGAATTGGGTCAGAAGATGCCTACATGAACAGCATCAGAAAGAGACTACACGCCCCAACACACTCATCACACTACCCTATATCAGAAACACGTCGGAACTCACCACAAGACTCCTATGACCGCTGGGCATCAGAGTGGCACACAAGCCCACGTCAACTCTATGACAGCTGCTCACCCGAACCAAGGACCCACTCCTCGCCACGGACAGGACCAATGTCATCTACAAGATCCCCTGCAGAGACTGTGAGAAACACTACATCGGACAAACAGGAAGGAAGCTAACAACAAGAGTACATGAACACCAACTGGCTACAAAAAGGCATGACCAATACTCACTCATCTCAATCCACATTGACAAGCAGAACCACCACTTCGACTGGGACAACACCAAGGACAGGCTAGGCAGAGACAGGCACGAGAATTCCTAGAAGCATGGCAATCCACGAAGCATGCTATTAATAAACACATTGAACTCGACCCCATATACATTCCACTATGAAAGAAACCCGGAAGTGAGGCAATCCATCTCAATGGACCCCAGAGTTTAAAAACCAGGCGGGAAAACACACCGACACTTCATCGGAGGCTGCACTGAGGATGTTACCAAGCATGGTAACGAAACATCTACGAAACAAGAAACCAGCTCAGCAAGCCAGCCAACTTCAACAACCTCAACACCCACAATCCGAGCTACAAATCTACTCCAAAACCTTGGAACTCACTCGTCTCCATACACACAGACGAGGAGAACCACCAATTCGATTGACAACGTCAGGATCCTGGGACAAGCCAAACAGAGACAAGCACGGGAATTTCTAGAGGCCTGGTTCTCTACCAAGAAGGCCATCAATAAACACGTAGAATTTGATCCTATATACATATCACTTGAAAGAAAAACCAGAAATGAGGTAATCAATCCAATGGACCCCAGAGTTTAAATAACAAGTGGGAGTGTGAAAACACAACAACGCTTCAACGGAGGCTGCACTGATGATGTTACCCAGCAAGGTAATTAAACGTCTACAAACTAACGAACCAGCTTGGTGAGCGAACCAACCACAGATTGAGAGTTTAGGCCATAGATGGTCTTGACAATACTGAAGAAATTGCACATTGTTCTTGGTATCTGCAACTTGTTGGATCTCTGTGCACTTTCTACCCACCATTTGTTCCTTATGTCATAGGTTTTATGCAGTACTGTTGCCTTCAGCCACCAATAGGACTGCCAGTTTTCCCTTAGGCTTTTCTGTTTTGATGTTTCCAGTCAATGAAAGCTTTGTAATTATGCTTGATTACATCCTGTATCTCTTGGTCATTTTAGTCAAAACAGTAATTCACAGGTGCATATTAACATTGACTTTAGGACTGATCAAGCATTAAAGCAACACACTAGCTCCTGGTGGTTGGAAATTGAGAGGTTGGTAATGAAGTGCTAACTAACAAGGACTAACTTGAATGGATCTTTGAGACCTTCAATGTTAATTTGCTTACTGCAATTGTTTCTGTTGCCTCCACTATTTTGGGAGCCTGGCTGATGAAGGTGGTAGATTGGGTAAGAAGACAGTATAGCAACCACCAGTACCTGTCTTGGCACAGGTGATATGGAATGAGATTGTAAGATCCCAAACTATGATGTAGTCAAGCAACTACCAATATAATCAATAGCAACACATTTTTGAGGTTTTCAAAAAAAGTTGCTGGAAAAGCTCAGCAGGTCTGGCAGCATCCGTGAAGGAATAAACAGAGTTAACTGATGGTGGCTGGGAAAATGTCAGTTTGTATGCAGAAAATAGGGAGATGGATGGGGTCAGGAGTAAACATAGGATAGAGTCCAAAGAGACAGAAAGACAGTTGGACAGATTAGGCCCGAAACGTCAGCCTTCCTGCTCCTCTGATTCGGCTTGGCCTGCTGTGTTCATCCAGCTCTACACCTTGTTATCTCAGATTCTCCAGCATCTGCAGTTCCTACTATCTTTGGACAGACAAAAGAGTTGCTAACGAACAGGCTGGGAGGGCGAATAGTTGTTAATGGGGACTGTTAGTTACTAACAACAGGGGGTGTGTGCTGGCAGGCTATGTAGTAACAAGGCCTGGTGTGTGGGGTAGGGGTCTTGGACATGGGAGAGGCCAACTTCGACAAGGGAGCCGCCAAAATGTCCACCTCCTTCCTCAACCGAGGATTCCCCAGTTCCGTTGTTGACAACCAAGTCCGACTCATCTCCCGCACTTCCGCCCTCCCCTTCTCTTCCCTCCCGCAACAGTGATAGGGTTCCCCTTATCCTCACCTACCATCCTACCGGTCCCACAGTTTATCTTTATTGAAATATGTTGGCCTTGTATTCTTTCTTTTTTTTATTTATCTGTGCTTTTGTCCCTTTAGCTATTGATTTCTTCTATCAGCAGCTTATTGTAATTCATGTTAGTATTCATTAAATGGCAAACTCAAGATTAAAACCTTAGAAGTATAACATCTAATGATAATTTTTATTTAATCATCTGTATGAATGAGGAAGACTGTAGAATTCATTAGCAAACAAATGTATTTAATTCTTCCTGACTAACACAGTCGAGTTGGTTAATTTTAATAATTCTACCGTTATATCAATTAAGAATTGGAGTGTTGTTGGAAAATAAGAATACAATTTCACCTCTTATGGGTATTAAGGACTCCCTTCAGTGAAAATGCAATACTGTGGCAAGTAGAACAAAGAAGTAATTAGAACAGGAAATAAATAACACATTGATCTATTTTATTTAGTAACTTTTAGTGTACTGTAACTATACGGTAGCTGGACAGATTAAGCTATAACTGGTTTGGATGCTATAACAAAGTTATTTTTATTATGCAATAGACATATTTATAGACCACTGATTGAGAAGGGTTATTCAAAGTGGGAAGGACAAGCCTCAGTATTCATCCTGTCAGCATTGTACCATGAGGTATGTGAGAACACTGGCTTTAAGCAGGATTGTTAAAAGAAATTATTTAATTCCCTGAATACCCTTTTTGTAACGACAATTTGTAAGTGACTGACATTAAACGATCATTATTTGTATTTTTAAATTGTGAAAATTACATCATACACAGTGTTTCTAAACTGATGCAAGAATGTTTACTAGCAACTAGACAGAAATATAGGTGTTTTAATATATATTGTTACATCTCTTCTGCTCCTCTGGATGACATATGGTTACATATAACTTGGGTCTTCTTTCTGCTGGTCTCCTAATGGACCATGAGATTAATGAATGACTTGTGAATCTCTATCTTCCCAGTGTTAATAACTTAATACTAGAAATACTACCCAAAAAAGACTTAACTACATTAAGTGACCATTGAGCTTTAGATCCACCTGCCTATGAAACCTAAGCCCCTTGCTGTCAAGAAAGCTCAAGTTTTATTATTTCTCAGGATGTAGTGCTGCCAAAATCTATGTCTCTGAAAAGGTCCTTGTTAGAAATTTAGGAATTGGTCTAGATATGTTCTCAGGAACAGTGGTGCTGATTGCTCCAGCAAAAACGTTTGACCATCTTAGGTTTTAGGAGTATGCCTGTACTGCCAAGTATCTATAATAATAGCTATAAATATAAATATATCCACAAAATAAACAGGTGTAACAACAGGATCTCCTCAAGATATGAACTACATAATTCCATCTATCCTTCACATTGTCCCCTCAGATGCACATCTCTAATCTTTTCAAAGGTAGACGGAAGCTCTTGGTGAAACAAAGACCAAATCCAAATCATTAAGCTGCTTTATTTCACACTCAGTAAGTGAACAAATGGTCGATGCAAATTCCGTTGAACGTAATCTCACTTCTCAAACACAACAAACCAGGCACCTGAGGGCTAACTTGTTTGTTTTCATACTTCTTTCATTTAGAATACAATAAAGGTTGATCTTTTGCATTTTTAACTTCCATAATCATGCCAAGAGTTACAACTCTCTGCTCTTCATTAAAAACATGAAACTATTTTGTTTTGAAAATTAATCCTAAAGCAAAACAATGAACAGAAATCTCAAATCATGGCAGTCCAACATGCATCATTTAATGGAAGAACACAAGAAAAATTGTAAATCTTCCTAAAACAAATGTCCTTGACTTCCTCCTGTAACAGAACTTAATGTCTGTTGCTTATATATGGTTATGTTTGCATAATTTACAGGTACTGTAAGAAAGCCTATTTGTTTTTAGATTATGTAATTAATAGAAGATATTATGAATGAGCAGAAAACCTTTGCAAGAATGTCCTTTAAACTGATCATAGTGTGAACAGTTAAAATCTATATTAGTGCCACTACCGGTAAAAACTGATCTAATCTTAATATATGTTGTATTTTCCAATTGTCTATATTTTTGGCCTGAACGAAATGCAATTCATTTCATTTTTTGTTTCTTTTGAAGTAAATAAATATAAAATGCAAATATTTTTCTTGATGCAGTACCTAATTGCTGCACCACTTCGTATGTTCCGCATGTGGTTGTTCATAGAGATGATGCTCCAGGTAAGGCTGCATAACCATTGTCTTTACGTTTGCTGTCATTACACACATTATTTCCTATCACAACTTAAATGTTTAATCTTTACATAGGAGACCAGTCTAATTTAAGGAGAATTGAGCAGCAGTGTGGAGAGGAGCAGGAGTGGGTGGGCTAGTTTGCCAATCAACGTAATCTAATGGATTATTCTTCAACTAAAATCAATGGAAGGAAAAGTCAACATGTTTCGGACGCTTCTTGAAAAATCCCAGTCCCAAGTTCTGAGGAAGGGTCACCAGACCTGAAACATTAACTCTAATTTTTTCCTCACAGATGCTGCTAGACCTGCTGAGCTTTTCCAGCAACTTCTGTTTTTGTTGCCAATCCTGAGTTCAGCCATTCAAATATCAGCTGGTAAAGATAAAAATCCACCATTAAAAGTTTTTTATTGGATCAAATAAAAGGTTGAGGTTAAGGTAATAAGACCATAAAACCATAAGAAATAGGAACAAGAGTAGGCCCTTCAGCCTTTTGAGCCTGCTGTGCCATTTAATAGGATCATGGCTGATACAAAACCCACGTCCACTTTCCTGCCTTTTCCCCATTATCCTTGATTCCCCTACTGAACAAGAATCTATCTCTGCCTTAAATATACATAAGGACTCTGCCCCCACCAGCTCTCCATAGCAACGAGTTCCAAAGACTTACAATTCCTCCTCATCTCAGTCTTAAATTGGTGCCCCTTAATTCTGAGATTATGCCCTCTGGTCCTCAACTCTCTCATGAGGGGAAACACACAATTAGTATTATCCTGTTGAGCCCCTTAAGAATACTATATTTTTCAATGAAATCACCTCTCATTCTTCTAAATTCCAATCTAAACCTGTTTAACCTTTGCTCATAAAACAATCTCTCCATAACAGAGATCACCCTAATGAACCTTCCCTGAACTGCCTCCAATGAAATAGTATCTTTCCTTAAATAAGGGGACCAAAACTACTCACAATACTCCAGATGTGGTCTCACCAGCACCTCAGACAGTTGCAGTAAGACTTCTCTACTCTTACACTAAAAACCCCTTGAAATAAGGGCCAACATTCCATCGGCCTTCCTGATTACCTACTGCACCTGTATGCTAGCTTTCTATGTTTCATGCACAAGTAGCCCCCAGGTCCGTTTTCCTTGCAGTTTTCTGCAGTTTTTCTCCATTTAAATACTCTTTTTGTTCTCCCTTTCAAATTAAACAAATTCACATCTTCCCACTTACTTAACCTATCAATATCTCTCTGTAATGTTTATACCCCTCTCACAACTTCCCTTTCCACCTACTTTTGTGTCATCTGCAAATTTGGCTGTAGCACATTTACTTCCTACCTCCAAGTCAGTAATACATACCGGAAACAGTTGTAGTCCCAGCACTAATCCCTGTGGAACCTCACTGGTTACAAATTGCCAACTCCACTCATTGTTTCCTGCCCATTAGGCAATTCTCTATCCATGCCAACATATTACCTCTAACACCATGGACCCTTATGACTTAACCTTTGTGAGGTACCTTGACAAACACCTTTCAGAAATCCAAATACAACATATATACTGGTTCCCCTCCATCCTTTCTGATTGAGACTTCCTCCCAAGAAGTCTAATAAATTAGTCAGGTACGACTTCCCTTACATGAAGCAATGCAGACTCTGCTTGATTAGATTTCCAAATGTTCTGCTATTGCTTCCTTAATAACTGATTTCAATATTTCTCCAACAATAGATGCTAGGTTAATCAGTTTATAGTTACCTGCTTTCAGCCTCCCTCCCTTTTTGAATAGGGGTGTCACATTGGCAGTTTTCCAATCTTCGGGTACTTCTTCAGAATTCAAGGATTTTTGGAAAATTACCACCAATGCATTCACTATCTCTGTAGTTACCTCTCCTCGGATCCTAGATGCAAGCCATTAGGTCCAAGGGTTTTATCGGCCTTAGTTTATCTAAAACTACTTCTCTAGGCATGGTGATGGTACTTAATTCCTCTCCCGTATTCTTTAGTATTAATGGGATGCTGACAGTATCCTCCACTATAAACAATGATTCAAAAAAATGTGTGCTTATATTGCTGGACAAGTAATTGAGAGACTCACATCAAAAAATCTAGAGAATTTGAGCTAGCTTAGTGGTCTATTATCACTGGTCTCTGGTAATGTTCTGGGCACCCAGGTTCGAATCCCACCATGGTGGGATCCAAAACATAAATTTGGAATTAAGAGTCTAATTAATGACCATGAATTCATTGTCAATTGTTGGAAAAACCCATCTGGTTCAGTAATGTCCTTTAGGAAAGGAAACTTAAAGGACATTAGTTGTCTGGCCTACATGTGACTCCAGACCTACAGCAATGTGGTTGACTCTTAACTGCCCTCTAGGCAATTAGGTTGGGCATTAAATGCTGACCTAGTCAGTGATGTCCTCACCCCTTGAATTAATATGTACAAAAATGAAAGATGTATTCACATTTTAAATTTTGAATACACCTTTGAACCTAAAGGTAGGCCTTCTGCACAGCCTGCCCCTTCACCCGGCATCTTCCTTACTTGTTCTGGGGTGGCTTGGCCCAAATCATCAGGAACTCTACCATCTTCGCAGTTTGAGAATTTTATTAAATTAAAATTGAATTAATAAAATGGCATCATTGAAAGTGACTATGAAGCCTCCAAATACCACAAAAATACTATCTGGTTGATTAATGTCTTTCAGGAAGGAAACTTTCTGTTCTTACCTAATCTAGGCCTACATGTGACTCCAGTTTTATGCTCATATATCTGACTCTTAACTCCCCTCTCCAGTAGCCTAACAAGCCTCTAAGTTGTATTCAATTGTTATTAAAAAACTAAAGAATAATTGCCAGCCTTACTGATGATCCCCAAAATAACAAGAATGCATACATTAAAGTGTTATTCCAATATTTGTCAACCAGCGTCACATGTTTAAATACAGAAAAGTTGATTAGGTGCAGAGCTTCATTAATTATTCTTTATTCTGTGATGAACACTCAGTGCACAAGTATATCATTCTAATTTCCTCCATCAGATTATATTCTTGCCTCTACAAATCAGATTGCCCTTTATGCCTTTAATGTCCACTTAGATTATTTTGTTGTGGATTTGGATCCACTTAGAAATGGGGAAAAATTGCCAAACACATTAAATGTACAAGTTGACAGTTACAGACAGTAGGGAGGACGAAAAGGATAGTATAAGTGAAGGGATAAATAAAATGTGATGCTGATGATGTCTTAGAGTACATTTCAGATTATATATTTTAAGTAGGAACAGTAAATTTGATTTCAAAGCAAAGGTTGCATTGAAAACATAATGAGATATGCAATGTATCCACTTTTTTATTGTAATCTATGTTAGCAATAAGGGATCTATCTTTTTAGGTATTAAACATCTATAAAAATCGTATTTGTTGGGTGACTGGATGGTGCAGAAGGTTAGGCATTGGGACCTGGGTTCAAACTTAGCCTAGTCTGATGCAATGAAACAGCTGAACTTTCATTCCTGGGTCAAGTGCACAGAGTCAGGATATTTCTAGCTCTGCAAACTCAACCTAGGAAAAAATGCTTCAAAACAGGAAGGTGATGAGGCTCCCTGTGAGTTGGGCCAAATGAGGAAGATTCTGGGTATGGGGGAATGCTGCGTGGGAATATTACCCAGGGGCTTTGAAAATGTGTTCAAAATTTAAAAATATAAAATGAAACATGGAACAACCTTTCATCCCTCACACCCCATCACCCTCCCATGCCCCTCCACCCACCACCCTTTCCCTTTACATTTACCATGCGAACTCACCCAGTATATGGCAGACATCAGGACCCATGCTGAGATTAAAGTTCTTAAATGTACATTGCATAAAAACCCATTTACATTTCTTCAACTATATAATCCATTATAACAACAAACAATTCATTCAGGTCCAAAATCTCTTATAATTATAATATTCTTGGTTCTCATTTTGCTGCTAAAAGACATTTACAGAGTTCTAGGAGGTAAGAAAACATTAACTTTATTAAAGAAACATCTTACTGCGACCCTGTGAGAAGCCCCATAAGAGGGAATAAGATCATGTAATATTACATCATTTCCTGTAATGTACACTATGTCTCATTAGTATATCAGACAGTCACACAGATGATGGTAGCCTTCTTGAAGCCACTACAGTACTTGTGGTAATGGTGTTGTATCTCTGTGTGTAGTAGCAACTCACTGTATTTTGACCAACCTACAAAGAAGGAATGGAGTTAGAAGTCCATATTAGGATACTGTGTGATGTAGAGGAGAACTTGGAGTTGCGGTTGTTCTGATTATGTTGCTCCTCTTATTATTATCGGTGTCGAAGCTTCAGGAGAGACAGATGCTATCAAAGTAGACTTCATAATGTGCTGCAGTGTTTCTTTTTATGAGTACATATCACAAAATCAGCAACAATAAAAATAGCACAAAGGCAGTGAGAACACAGCAGGGGAGCTGCGGACAAGAGCAAGAACACAGCAGTGGAGATAAAAGTGGTGCAGAGGCAATGGGAACACAGCAGGGGAGCTGCAGGAAACAGTGAGAACAGCAGCACAGATAAAAGTGGTGCAGAGGCAATGAAAATATAGTGAGGGAGCAGCAGGTGCCACCATCAGCACCAGGAGCCAACCGACATTTTGAGATCACACTGGAGCAGATAAATGACTGCTTGAGTGAAAAATGGCAAGGAGAGAGGAAGAACCAGCAAATTAACTCACTGGAGAAAGGGAGGTTCAGAGCTTGGATAAGATACTGTGGCATCAGTAAGTCTTTGTTGATATAACAGGAGTTGACTGATAAGGACTACCCTGTTCAATTTGACACTGACTCTCAAACAACAGGACTGCAAGCTGAGGGAATTTAGGAGCAACAACATGTGTGTCTGTGTTAGTCCTTGCCCCTGCAATAGATCCTGGTTGTCATTCATCTCTTTATCCCTGTTATTGAACAAAGACCTTGCTCCAGAGGACCATATGGTAGCTGGTGTGCAATGGCCACCTCATGTTAAAAGATTCCACACACAAGCATCTTCCACGCCCTCAAAATGAACATAAGAACATAAGAAATAGGAGCAGGAGTCGGCATTTGATCTGTCAAGCCCTGCCGTGCCATTCAATAAAATCCTGGCTGATCTTTTCATGGATTCAGCTGCATTTACCCACCCGCTCACCGTAACCCTTAATTCCTTTACTGTTCAAAAATCTATCTTTGCCTTAAAACCATTCAAGGAGGTAGCTTCAACTGCTTCACTGGGCAGGGAATTGCACAGATTCACAAGCTTTTGGATGAAGAGGTTCCTCCTCAACTCAGTCCTAAATCTCCTCCACTTTTTTTTGATGCTATGCTCCCTAGTTCTAGTTTCTCTTGCCAGTGGAAACAATCTCCTTGCTTCTATCTTATCTATTCCCTTCATAATTTTATATGTTTCCAAAAGATGCCTCCCCACTCTTCTAAATTCCAATGAGCATAGTCCGAATCTACTCAATCTCTCCTCAGAAACCAACCCTCTCAATTCCAGAATCAACCTAGTGAACCTCTTCTGCACCCCCTCCAATACCAGTACATCCTTTCTCAAGTAAGGAGACCAAAACTGTACACAGTACTGCAGGTGTGGCTTCACCAGCACCCTATATAGCTGCAGCATAAGATCCCTATTTTTAAATTCCATCCTTCTAGCAATGAAGGACAATATTCCATTTGCCTTCTTAATTACCCAAATTTTGTGATTCATGCACAAGGACCCCATGATCCCTCTGCACAGCTGCATTCTGTAATGTTTCACCATTTAAATAATAGACCATTTTGCTGTTATTCCTACCAAAATGGATAACATCATATTTACCAACATTGTACTCCACCTGCCAGACCCTTGCCCACTCACTTAACCTATCAATATCCCTCTGCAGACTTTGTGTCCTCTGCACACTTTGCTCTACCAATCACTTTAGTGTCATCTGCAAACTTTGACACATTACACTTGGTCCCCAACTCTAAATCATCTATATAAATTGTAAACAATTGTGGTCCCAACACTAATACCTGAGGCACACCACGAGCCACCGATTGCCAACCAGAAAAACACCTGTTTATCGCCACTCTTTTTTGTTGTTTGGGACTTAGAACATCAGGACTCTCACGGACAACTCGAGGAGCACCAGACCCGAACATCACACAGCTGTCATAACAGAGGTGCTCCAGTGCTATGACACTGACATCACTGCCTTGAGTGAGACATGGAAGGCAGGAGAAGGTCACTCAAAGAACAAGGTGGCAATTACACTTTCAGAAGCACATAAACTCCAAAGAATTGGTTTTGTCATAAAAAATGAATTAGTCGGCCCTCTCAAAAAGCCTCCCTGTGAAATAAGCAAATGCCTCACAATCCTTTGGATCACCCTAACTCAGAAACAGTGTACCAGAGTTATCTGTGTGTATATCCCAAACCTAGAAACCATGGGTGAGATCAAAGGGGAATTCTACTCCAGTCTTGATCAGTTACTGTCCCAGGTCCCAAAGGGTGACAGTTTTACTCTCCTTGGTGATTTCAATGCCAAAGTTACACAAACCTCTGGAAAGATGTGATTGTGAAGGGAAGTTAACTATCAACAGAGTCCTACTCCTGACAAAATGCGTAGAGCATTGGCCTAGTCATAACAAACACCCTGTTTTAAATTTGTGTCTCTGACAAAACATCACGGAAATAGTATTGCTCTGGACACTGGGACCTGCGCGACATCATCATCCAAGCGAGGGACCACAAGGTTATTCTCATCACCCATGACAGGAGCCGACAACTACTGGACTGACAACTGCCTGTTCCTGTTTCCTATCTCCATCAGCCTGGCTGAAAAATTGCAGCAGCATCAGAAGCAGTGCTGCAGGAAATATGATGTTGATGGACTCAAGAACACTGCAAAACAAGACCTACTCAGTCAGTGTGTCACAGTCAACCTGATGTTCAATGGACAGGAACCACAGAATGTCCACAGTGCCTGGTCTGCCCTTAATTCCACCAATAAACAGCACTTGCATGCAGATTTGGGTTTCTGCACCAGAAATTATCAAGACTGGTTTAACGGGAATGACCTGGAGATGCAGGAGTGACTAAATCACAAGGGAAAGGCATTTCTGAATTACAAGTACCACTACTACTCAAAGAAAGCTGGTCTACAGACAAGTGAAGGTTGAGGTGCAACAAAAAACTGCTGACCTAAAGAGCTAAAGAACAAATGATAGGTGGAATGAGCACAGAAATTACATGGCCCTGACGTGCGTGGGTTCTTCAACACAGTCAAAACCAGCTGGTGCCCAAGGACCAACCCCACTGAGAACTAAGAACAGAGTTGTACCCATCAAGGACAGAAATGGTGGGTACTCATTGTAAAGTGCACTTTGAGAATCTCTTCAATTGAGACTCTGCCAATGTAAGTGACCTTGACCACATCTCATAGCATGCTACTTGTTACCATCTCAGTTCAATCTTAGTCAGAAATGAGGTTGAAAAGTCTGACATCTAGGAACCAACAAGGCCTCTGGCACAGTCTGAATCCCTGTTGAACTATGAAGGTAAGACAAAGAAATACATTTACAAAACCTCAACACCCTCATCTAGAAGGGGAATAGCATGCCAGAGGATCTCTGAAATAAGTAATTGTTACCATCTTCAAGAAAAGAGATAAGACCAATTTCAGTATCTACAGAGAGGTATTCTCACCAACGAAGTAATTGCAAAGACTCTCCACAATCACCTTCTCCCAGTGGCTAAAGAGCTCCTCCTGGAGTCAGAATGCAGATTTCATGCATCAAGAGGCAAAGTGGACATGATCTTCACTGGCAATGCCCATTCAAAAAAGTGCAAAGAACAAAAGCATGCTCAGAAAGGTCTTCAATTCTGCAAACCAGAAAAGAATGTGGAGCATCCTGTGCAACTTTGCCTGCAGAAATTCATCACAATCCTCTGACTGCTGCACAACAGCATGCAAGCTGTGATCTTCATCAACAAATCCACCACAGACCCAATTTGTGTACAAACTGCAGTCAAGCAAGACTGTGTCATCACACTAGAGATCTTCTCCATCTTCTTTGCCACAAAGCTCTACTTCATAACAGTGAGGCTGCTGGCATGGAGCTAAAATACAGAACAAGTGGGAAGCCTTTCAACATGTATCACCTTCAGGCCAGACCCAAACCTTCTAAATCTCTGTTGTTGAACTCAATATGCAGTCGATGAATGTGTGGTGCACATGCTGTAAAGCTAAGCTCCAAAGTATCGTTGATGCATACACAAGGGCACGGGGAGAAAATTGGCCTTAGGCCATTAATTCAGAAGACAAAGGTCCTTCACCAACCTGCTCACAGTGCACAATACTGCCCCTCAATTATCAAGATCCTTGCTAGCTCATCATCAAGATTGCTGGAAGGTCAGAAGATTCGACAGAATATTAAAACACAGCAAAGGATGACTAAAAGATTAATATGAAGGGAAATATTAGAATATGAGAGAAAGCTAGCAAGAAATATATAAGCAAATAATCAGAACTTTTACAGATAATTAAAAAGGAAATGAATTGGAAAACTGAAAGTGGACAATGTGGATCAATTTCCATATCTTGGGAGCCTCATTCTGATGAAGGCAGACATTGTGAAATTTATCATTGTCTTTGGCTGTCTGAGGAACTGCATACTTGACGATAAAAGACCTCAGTACTGACACTAAGCTCATAGCCTACAGCGCAGCAGTCTTAACAGTTCTCCTGAATGCATCAGAAATACGGGTGATGTACAGTAGATACTTTAAATCTCTTGAAAAATGTTATAAGAAGTGTCTCTGCAAGATCCTGCAAAACACTGTCAGAATAGGCACTCCAAAATCACTGTCCTTTCTCAAGTCAACATTCCCAGTATTGAGCCACTGTTTATGGCCAATCAGCTGCATTGGACAGGCCAAATTGTCTGAATGCCTGACACAAGGCTTCCAAAACAAGATCTTTACACCAAACTTTGTCATGGCTAGTGGTTACCAGGAGGAACCCTTCAAGGAACTCTTCAAAGCCTCCCTTAAAGAATGCAATGACCTCATAAACCCATGGGAATCTGTAGCCTGTGACAACACAATACAGCCAAAAAGCACCAGCAAAGGGGTCGGCCATTTTGAGAGTTATCAACAGATGGAGGCCAAGTGAAAACAGCAGAAGATGCATGCAGAATACTGTGATGATGCTGTCACTTCAGAAAGGTTATTTCATCCTGGGTTTTTTTTAAGTGAGGTCGTAAAAGCAGCGGTGAAGAACTGGCTACTGAAGACGGCTAAGTAAACAACTTAGGAGGCCATTAGGATTTTTTTTTTTAAAGTTGGAATAATGGAAACAGCTTAAGTGGGAGTGGCCAGATCTCGCAGACCAAGCTTTCTAATTTTTATTTCAGCAGTCAGAAGCTGTTTGGGGTCACAGAAGAGTTGAAAGCTTCGGTGAATGATTCCTAGTTGCTACTTTCTCTGGAATTTCACTTGATTTTTTTTTCCTCCTGGATTGGAGAACTACGTGTAAGAATCTGTGTCTGAATTTGTTTTTTTGCCAAGGGGTATGTTTGTGGGATTTTACAATATTAGAACAATTAATTAGTAATGGGTACTGTATCTATTATTCGGTTAAGTTTTCCAGTAGTTGTTATTCTAGATTCCCCTTGCTCTTGGTTGTATTTTAACTATAATGGTTAAATAAATGTGTTTTGCTTAACGTCGAGTAGATTGACTAGTTGCATCACATCTGGAACACATACTTCATATCAACCTTTAAAATAAGAAGAAGTTAGCATCTAGACTACCTTCTTATAATATTTCGAGGGGTTCTGGTCTGGTCTGTAACAAATTGGGGGTTCGTCCGGGATCAAAATCTGTAATTCCAAGTAGGGTTGAGGATTGTTGGACTCAAGATACTAACATCTACTACTCACCACTTTTTTGTTTTGGGTTGTGAATTCAGTTGGTTTAAACAGGGTAAGCCTTGTGTAGTAGAATGAAGCTCAGATTCTCCAGCATCTGCAGTTCCTACTATCTCTGAAACTTCCTGCTCCTCTGATGCTGCTTGGCCTGCTGTGTTCATCCAGCTCTGCACCTTGTTATCTCAGATTCTCCAGCATCTGCAGTTCCTACTATCTCTAAGCCTTGTGTAGTAATGGCTTTTTCAGTCACAAAAAGTTTTCTGGAGGTGGAAGAAGTGACTTCAGGGGTTTTACAAAAAAATGAGCAAGGTAAAGCTGTTGGAATTGGCAGATAAGCTGGAGTTGGGTTTGCCTGTGTCTGCAAGAGAAGGAGAGGTAATTTTAGCAATAGCTCGACATTTAAAATTGCTGGAAGTGCCATCAGGATCTTTGGAAATGGCTACAATTCAATTACAGATGAAGCAGCTTGAACATGAATAGGAAATGAAACTGGCTGAATTATGAATAAAAGCAGAGGAAAGAGAAAAAGAGAGAGTTTGAACTTCGGAAGTTGGCGATTGGAGAGGAAAGTTGACTTAAAAGGGTGGAGGTGAAAATGGAAGGTAGACTTAGTGAGGAAGATAGTGATGACGAGAAAACCCATTGTAGCCAAAGGCCTGGTGGGGATCTGTCCAAGCATTGCCTAAATTCGACAAGAAGGATGTCGAAGCCTTCTTCCTTTCTTTGAGAAAGTGGCTAAATAAATAGTGACCAGTGACCATGTGGGTATTGTTGATCCAAATAAATCTGATAGGTAGAGGTAGTGAGGTAATTTCATCACCATCAGAGAAGGTATTTGAGGATATATTAAGTGGATATGAGCTAGTGCCAGAAGCCTATAGACAATGTTTCAGGAATCTAAGGAGAGACCCTGGTCAAACATACATTGAGTTTGAAAGGATCAAAGTAATTTTGGTAAGTGGGATAAGGGCATTGAAAATAGATCAAACATACAAAGCTCTTAGACAATTATTTTGGAGTTCAAAAATTCACTTCCTAAAGTAGTAAGAATTCATGTGGAAGAGCAGAGGGTTAGAACTGTAAGATTAGCAGCTCAAGTGGCTGATAATTATGAGTTGGTTCATAAATCAAAGTCTAGCTTCCGACATCAATTTCAACCTGTGAGGGATTAGAATTAGGGAAAAAGAGAAAACCTCAGGTGGTAAGGGAAAAAGAGATCTCATTGAAGATAATAGAGATACTTTATTACAGGGTAAAAAGGAAACCCATGAGGGGGAAAAGTAAGGAAAGACGCTCAGGTCTTTTCACTGTAATAAAGTAGGTCACATGAAATTGCAGTGTTGGTGGTTTAGAAAAAGCACTGGGAAGATGGTTGTAGGGAGACAGGACCAGCCAGTGAGTTTTGTTGAAGTGGTAAAGGAAAGCAGAGTGGAAGCTAAAAAGCTGCACCAGAATGTACAACCTGGTCAGAGGTTGGTTGAGAATAAAGTGCCAGATTTTCTTAAACCATTTACTTACAAGAATAAGGTTTACTCGCATATGCCAGGAGGAGCAGGTAAAGAAATTACAATTTTAAGAGATATGGGAGCATATCAATCTTGGATGTTGACAGATGAGGAGATATGTAAATCATAGAATCCCTACTGTATAGAAGCAGGCCATTTGACCCATTGAGTCTGCAGTGACCCTCCAAAGAACATCCCACACAAACCCACCCCCCCAACCTATTCCATAAGCCTGTATTTCCTATGGCTAACCTACACATCCCTGGACACGATGGACAATTTGGCATGGCCAATCCACCTAACCTGCACATCTTTGGACTGTGGGAGGAAACTAGAGCACCCGGAGGAAACCCATGCAGACACAAGAAGAATTTACAAACTTCACACAAACGGCCGCCAAAGGGTGGAATTGAACCCAGGTCCCTTGTGCTGTGAAGCAACAGTGCAAATCACTGTGCCACCTCAGAAGGACTATTGCCAGAAAAAGTGGTAATATGTGGGTTCATGGTGAGACAAGAAGTGCTCCATTAAAGTTAGGTTGGAGTGCCCGGTGAAAAGTGGAGAAGTAGTAGTAGGAGTACTGGAGGAATTCTTGGCTCCAGGAATACACTTTGTCCTTTGTAATGATATAACTGGATCACAGGTGGGAGTGCCGCTTACTAAGGTTGAAAAGCCAGTGGAAAATCAGGCAACTGAGGTATTATAGGAAGTATGTCCTGGAATTTTTCCTGCCTGTTTAACAACAAGGTCACAAAGCCACAGGTTGAAGGAGGAGAAATCAAAAAATAAAGATAACAAGTTGAAGTACAATTATCGGAGACCATGTTTGATCAAATGTTTTGAGAAAAAACAAGAACAGGTGGAGGACAAAGTAGATTTTTTAGTTCAGAGAAAATAACTGACTTACAACAGAAAGACGAAGAACTGAAGCAATTGTATCAAAAAGCATAGGTTCACAATCTTCTGTGTATGTCAGAATGTTACTATCTTACAAATGACATCTTGATTAGGAAATGGAGACCATCACAAATTCAGGCAGATGTGAAATGGCCAGACATTCATCAAGTTGTATTAACGGTGGGTTATTAAAAGGAGGTGTTGTGGGTAGCAGATGAATTACCAGTAGGAGCTCATTTGGGAGTAAGGAAAACTCCAACCAAATTACAAAAACATTTTTACTGGCCTGGACTGCATAAGGATGTAGTTTAATTTTGCCAAACATGTCATACATCTCAGGTAATTGGAAAACCTCAGGCAGTGATAAAACCAGCACCTTTAATATCTATTCCTGTATTTGAGAAACCCTTTACAAGGGGCTTAATTGATTGCATAGGATCCCTATCTGAAACAAAAAGTGGGAATCCATATTTGTTGACCATAATGGATATATCCACTAGATTTCCAGAGGCCATTCCATTATGCAACATCACAACTAAAAGGATAGTAGAGGAATTACCAAATTTATCAGTAGATACAGACTATCCACAGAGATACAGTCAGATAAAGGGTCAAATTTTACATCAAAAGTTGCAGAACGAGAAAAAATGTTCCAGTATAAAAGATACAAATGTACAATTCCAATAATCTATGGAGGTTAATGTCTATATACCTATATCATTAAAATATAGATTGACATTTTGACAATATTTTTGCTCAGTTTTAGAGATTAATTTTTAAAATCAACTTCCAAAGTAATATTCTTATCTTTGTTTGCTTTCTCCACCTAGGTTCCAACTGCTTGGTTTCTAAATAAATATTTAAGAGGATTCTATGGAAATGCAATTGTGTGGATTTGCATTATTTTAGGTCCTCCGTTGGTAGTGCATATGTATATCCATGATTACTATGCATTTCAAAATCTTAATGCAATTGAACAGAATTAAATAAAGTAACATTTTATCTTATTTTTAAAATTATTTTTCCTGTTTTATTTTCTTCCTTATGCAAGCTTTTCCCACTGCACATTCATTTCTTCTTAGCAAGTTGGACATTTTGTTTTGATGTTTCTCACTGGTGACGTTAAGATGCACGGTTAAATGAAGAGATTTGGACCATGTCAATCAACACCTCTGCTCTTGTTCAAGCAATATAGGGTACTCTCTTTGTGGAATTTTAACCATATCCAAACTGAGAATTTCAGTTGAATTTGGATTGTATATCGTCTTGCAATTGTTATTGCAATCTATCAATCTGTTACCAAAAAAAAATTTTCTTCTATTCCAGAAACAAAGAAAAATTCCAATGGGAGGAACCATCATTTAAGTTAACTTAAAAAGTGTGAAATAGTTGCAAACTTAAACAAAATGCACATAATTACACAAAGGTGGATGGAAGGTCAGAAGATTGTCCACAGAATTTGGCATCGGATGTGTGCCAGCCTTGAAGAATCCTCCTACCACATCTCCGATCCACTTCAAGTATGCTTCTGCATTTCAATGCTGCACTTCTAAGCACAACGAAAGCTATCCTTCTAATACCGAAGCAAGGATACTTTATGCTTAGGGACATGTACCAACTAATGGATTGGACTAGGCTGCATCTCCAGGCAGTTTGTTCTGTTTTCATAACACTCAATCACTCAGAGACTACAGTTGCAAAAAAACAAAGAAGGTGCTAAAATCACAGGGAGCTAGGAGAATGGGCTTCCGGACACTGTTTCAGGTATTTTATAAGTGATTGGACCAGAAGCAGAAAAGCTCCCCACTCCAAAAAGATCCACTATATTTTAGCAATGGCTTGATGATACCCAACCTCATGGATATTTTGGCGCCAAATAAAGGCAGCTGGGGTGGGGGGGTGCGGGGGGCGCAGATATGGAACAAAGAGGGGGTTGGAGGAAGGGAAGTCAAAAATAATAATAATAATAATTTAAAAATAATCCTATTAAGATGGTGACAAGGAATTTCTTTGAAATTCTCTAACACGAATAGCATTGGAGGCTGAGTCATTGAATAGATTCAAGTTGAGTTAGATTGTCGAATCCTGGCTTCCAGAGGTGTGTAATATTACCTGAATAGATTTATAGTATTCCCTAATTAACCAATAAGCAGGATAGCCTTACAATGCAACTACTGAACTTATGCTTGATCTACCATATTAAATACATCAACAACACGACTGAGCAGATGAGCATTTGAAGCTTGGGTGTTAGGCTGAGAAATTCTCAGTGAACTGAACCACCCTTAAGATGTCTCTGGATATGCCAAAGATTAATATAATATTCATTTACTGAGAAAGGTTAGCCTGTTATGTATTAGCCAGGAGTCACATAGCAAAACATTCACTTGAAACAACAGTTCGTTGAACTGCAAGCTTAAGACATACAGAGCAAGGTCACTTCAGAGATGGGTCTTCAGAATATGATGCAGAATTAGAAACAAAATTCACATCAAAATTAATAGGTGGAGTGCACTTATTTTCCAGTTGTATTCTTACAGCACAAGGTGAACATAAGAGATTTTGAGTAACTGTGCATTTAAAAAAATACAATCAGAAGCAATCCAGCAACGGCTATGTAAAGGTGAAATGTTGTTACTATAAATCTGTGGCGCCATATCCTAGGTGAATGAGACTATAATGTTACCGTTGATAAGATTTGAGATCAGAAATCTTCACTATTTTATAATACTACTTTCCTAAATCACAACCATTTCTACTGGAAATCATAATGTAATACTTGAATGTAAATACTTCACCCAAACTATGAATGTCAATTGATTTTTAGAAACAATATCAGGGAGGAGATTTTCATCCCATCTGTATTTCAAACTGACTGAAGAGCCAGTTGTTAATCCCCAGGACTATCCAATCCCCCAAAAGTGAAAACATTCAATTATACTGCAGCCTTTATTCCATGAGCGATCAACTTGATTTTTTACATCACACAATCTCTGGGTAAGATGTGGGGGGTGGTGGGTGGGATAAGGATTGAACTATCAGAATCATTGATGGATTCTAGACTACTGCATGAGTAATGGATACAAGATGTACCTGGACTGGAGAAGAGGCGTGTGACATTCCCTTCCTAATGTTTATGATTCAGCAGCAGTTCAGCTACTGGGCCAAATCTACATCGTTCCTTACTGGTGATGGCCAGCTTCTAGTATAAGTGCACTACTTACTTGGGTGCTATGCTACTTTTCTTCCAGTGATATCTGCCATCTTAACCAAAAGTCTATTACTGTTTAATTTCAGATATTGGAAAGAAAACTGACTTACAAACTTCAGATAATTGGTGTTTTTCCTGTTTCACCCCACAAAAGGATATTTTTATGAGGATGCACACCAGCCTACATTCATTTTTATTTTATTTGGTATGTTGTGCAAAAATTTTCCATTATACGTTTCAGAGAGACTTAAGACATGCATGACAAACAATGGAAGCAGTATGCAAACAGACAGAGCTAAGCAGTTACGGATTATGATTTCATAACCAATGAAATTGATTAAAGAGGGATTGGAGGGTCTGAACTATAGGGAGAGGCTAAATGGGTCCCCCCCCCACCCCCACACCGAGCATTGAAGGCTGCAGCATGACCTTATGGAAGTTCATAAAATCATGAGGGTCATGGATAGGGTGAATAGCCAAGGTCTTTTTTCCCCAGGGTACGGGAGTTTAAAACTAGAGGGCATTGGTTTAAGGTGAGAGGGGAAAGATTTAAAAGGGAACCGAGGGGCAACTTTTTGCACGTATGGAACGAGCTGCCAGAGGAGGAGGAGGCGGGGACTATAACAACATTTAAAAGGCACCTGGAAGGGTACGTGAATAGGAAGGGTTTAGAATGATATGGGCTAAATGCTGGCAAATGGTACTAGATCTATTTAGGATATCTGTTCAGCGTGGACAAGTTTGACCGAAGAGTCTGTTTCCGTGCTGTATAATTCTGACTCTATCAGCATCTTGGCAAACCGAGTCGGGAATGATAGCAATGACCATCTGCAATGAGAGAATGTAACCATTTCCCCTTAATATTAAATGGCATTACAATCACCAAAGACCCCTGCCAATACCCTGGAGGTTACTATTGACCAGAAACTGAACTGGAACAGCCATGTACAAGCTGCTAGAATGGCTACAAGCTGCTAGAAATTCTATGGTGAATAAAGGACCTAACTCCCCAAAACCAGTTCATCAATGATAAGGCACAAGTTAGAAGTGTGATGGAATAATTTGCCTTGATGAATGCAGCTCTAAAACACAAGTGTCTCAACACACTGAGGACAAAAGTGGATTGCTTAGTTCTCAGAGATAGTAGGAACTGCAGATGCTGGAGAAACCGAGATAACAAGGTGCAGGGCTGGATGAACACAGCAGGCCAAGCAGCATCATAGGAGCAGAAAGGCTGACGTTTCGGGCCGAGACCCTTCATCAGAAAAGGGGGAGGGGAAGGGGGTT
>NC_063346.1:53260653-53290717 GCF_021869965.1 Rhincodon typus
TCTGCTCCTATGATGCTGCTTGGCCTGCTGTGTTCATCCAGCCCTGCACCTTGTTGCTTAGTTCTCACCTCATTTCTCACCTTAAACCTTCAACAATGAAGTGGCAGCTGTGTATATCAAATTGTGTATGAGATCAAGAAAGGTGAGGAATGCTCTTTTTCAGACCTTTCCTTCATCAATCCACAGATCCCCTGCAATTCATTCCTTATCCACCTAATTGCATAAATTTAGAAACTTTTTGTTTTAATTGACCCATTTGCTGACACCACTGCACCAATGACTGCTGAAAGCGCGTGTGCTAATTTTTCAAAATGAAAGATTCTACTTTGTTTAATATTTCTATGACCCCATTTACTTTCTCATTAAAATTGTATTGGTATTTGTAACTTTTTTTACTGTTTAATAAAAAATATCACTGCACTGCAAATGCATATGCTTATTGATGTCAGCAAGCATAGCTTTTTTTAATTTGTCTATAGAATTCAGGCTCAAACATTTATTACCCAACCATAAATATCCTAGAAGCATTGGAGAGCTGCTTTTTTGAACTGCTGCAATCCATGTGGTGCAAGAACACCCAGGGTGCTGTCTTGAAAGGAATTTCAGGGTGTGACCCAGAAACTGTGAAAGAACAGCAGTATACTTCTAAGTTAGGATATTGTAAGGCTTGGAGGGGAAATTGCAGGTAGTGATGTTCCCATACATCTGCTGCCCCTATTCTTTGAGGTGGTAAAAGTTGTGGGTCCTCTGAGAAAAGGTCACCAGACCCAAAACATTAAATCTGATTTTTCTTCACAGATGCTGCCAGAGCTTTTCCAGCAACTTCTGTTTTTGTTCATAACCTTTTTGCTTTGTACCATATCGGACTACAAGTTATCAGCTCCAGTCGTTCTCGGCCTCCTTGACACTATCATGGATTTTTCTCAGTTCTCACCTCAATATTTTTTTTTCCTTAGAAGATAGAGCATAATCCCTTGCTGTGGAAGCAGGTCGTTCAGTCCATCAAATCCACACCGACCCTCTGAAGAAGGATCCCAACCAGACCCACCCCCTACCCAAATCTTGTAACCCTGGACAACTTAGGCAGTTTAGCATGGTCCATCCACCTAAACTGCACATCTTCGGACTGTGGGAGGAAACCAAAGCACCTAAAGGAAAGCTAAGCAGACACGGCGAGAATGTGCAAACTCCACGCAGATAGTCGCCAGGTCCCTGGCGCTGTGAGGCAGCAGTGGTAAGCACTGAGCCACCGACCCACCCACACAGTGTTACCATTCCCTGTTAGACTTGTTTTGCACCTTCTCCTATGCCTCAGTAACCTTCCCATGACAGAGAACTGCACAATGTTCAATGTCGTCTAACGAAGGCTCTGTACAAGAACAGAAAATAACGAAGTCCAGCAAGTTGGGCAGTAGCTGTGGAAAAACAGAAATACAATCGAGAGGTTCCGCCATTGTTCTCCTGTTATATTTTATTCCGGTAGGACTAAAACCCAAAGATTTATTTGTACCTTTGTGCAGATCCGAGAACTCGGTGCGCGCACACAAGCTCAAGGTGAGCGTGTAACCAGGGCAACCACGTGGCGTCTCTACGTGCAGCCATGGAAACAGGCCGCGCGTGTACGCCGGAGTATCGCGGACGGCAGCGAATTTTCATGGAGACAATAACATGCGACAGCCGTCACTAGGCAACGCTGCCTGTCATCATAGCAACTGCTCTAGCCAACAACCGGAAACTCGATGGCCATTTGTGGAAGGCAAACCTGAACGAATCCTTGTCCAGAATGCGTACATGGACCGTACTCTTAGCAACGGCAGCGTCCCAGCTCCGAAACAATGCGAACCGAGCCCGAGTGTCCCCATACAGAAAGAGCCTGCAACATCCCTTCCTGAACAAAATAATTCGCTGCCAATGATAAATCTGAATTAAACACGTAATCATGGAAACATGCATGTCCGATGACAATCGTCCTAGATTTTAAAAAGACAAAGGTCTCCTGGAAAACTAAACAACGTTCCTTTAATTGCTGGCACCCGGGTGACAAAAATTTGTCTTTCTTTTCGACAGATGGGGACAAGAGTAGGCCATTCAGCCCGTCGAGCCTGCCTCATCACTCAAAACCATCATGGCTGATTTATCTTCTCGCTGCCTTTTACTGACCCCCCTAACTCTACTTCATTGATGATAAAAAAAATATAATGGGCTTCTACCTTACATATTCTCAAAGACTAAGCTTGTTCTATAGTTGTACAGCACAGAAAGATGCTGCGGTCTAACTCGTCCATGCCAACCGGATATCCTAGCAATCTAGTCCCTATGGTAGGGAATTCTAAAGGTTCACAAGAGCGAGTAAAATAAATATCTCATTTCAGATCTTACTAACAGTGGCATTCCCTTTATTTTTAAATTGTACCCCCAGGTTGTAGACTCTCCACCCAGGGAAAACATCTTACCTACACCTATAACATCGTGTGGAGCTGGAGGAACGCAGCAGGCCAGGCAGCATCAGAGGAGCAGGAAAACTGACGTTTCCAGTCGGGACCCTTCTTCAGAAATAGATTTCTGAAGGAGGGTCCCTACTCAAACGTCAGCTTTCCTGCTGCTCTGACGCTGCCTGGCCTGCAGTGGTCCTCCAGCTCCACACTTATCTCTGACTCCAGCATCAGCAGTTCCTACTATCTCTTACCTACACCTATCCTGTCTAAAGAATTTTGTAGGTTTTAATGACATCAACTCTCATTCTTCTAAACTCTACAGACAAACCGACCAATTTCTCTCAAGACAATAGTCCCATCATCCCAGAAGCAAGTCTGTTGAACCTTCACTGTACTCCCTTCTATGGCACAAATATCTTTCCTGAGATAGAGATCAAAATTGCACAATGTATAGTCTGATCAAGCTCCTACACAACTGAAGCAAAACTTCATTACTTCTGTACTCAAATTCCTCTTATCATAAAAGGCTAATAATCCATTAACAGCTTGCTGCATCTGCATGTTAGCCAGTGAGTTATGACAAGGACACCAAAAGCCCTTGGAACATCTACACTTTCCACCTTCTTACTAAAGAAATATTGTGCACATCTATTCCTCCAATACGAAGGGGATAACTTCATTTTTCCACATGACCTTCTTTCTGCCATGTTCTTATCCATTCACCAAGTTTGTCTAAATACTCCTGAAGACATTTTACATACAAACCGAAAAAACCAAAGGAATTATGGACGTTGGAAGTCAGAAACAAAAACAGAATATGCTAGAAAAACTCAGCAGGTTTGGCAGCATGTGGCGATAAAGCAGAGTTAAATGTTTCCTCCCCAATCACTATCCCTTTTTTAACATCCCAAAAAGGTATCTTTTCTTTCTGACTCCAGTTTGAGCCTAACCTTTTCCCTATTCCCAAGCATCACTTCGTGGCTGATTTCACTTTCTCATTTTGCTTTTGCCTAATTTAATATCATTCGTCTCCTGTGCACTGCCATCTCCACTCTATTCTTCACGGTCACATTTAAAGTGACTAACTTTTCCAGACCAGAGATTCATGGCATCACAAACTCACCTAAAGGTAGTGAGTTACTTCCTTTAACAGTAGCTCTCGTATGCAAGTGTTGAGAGAACACAGACTCTTACTGCACTGAGCTTTATTATGCCGACATAGAATGTAGTCCTGAAACTTTTGTCATGTAAGTAAGTTTCTTTCAAAACAGTCATAATTTGAATATTTGTAAAAATTACTCATCTTACATAGATGAAATTACATTGTGCATTTCAGCACATACATGTTGATTATCTATTGGGGACAGATGGACTTTTATCAAAAGTAAAACTCATAACGGTTGCGAAATCTACCAGTAAAATGCTTCCTTAAACAGTTATCCTAATGTTAATGTTGTTTCATAGTTAACAACCCTCACATTGTCTAACTTTTAAAATCTTATTTTGGAATGGATTTTAGATCAGGTCTTCTTACCAGATGATTGTAGCAAATCCAAAAAGTTTACCTTCAATTTGGTGTTACTATGCTAAAGGAGAGTCAAGAACTAGCAATAGCAGAGCAATCACCCATAAAAGATTAATCCATCAGATCAAAATCACGACAAGGTGCTTGAAAGATTATGCAGCAGGAATTTGTGGGGCCAGTTAAAAAGCAATAATTATTCTATCAACAAGATTCTTAAAGCAAGGAAGATTCTACAGCTCATAGCCAGATCTTAAAGGAAGATGGGAGATAAACATATCTGTTATGGAGACATAGGTCTTTACCTAGCCTTAGAGATGCTGAGAAAAGGATACAGGTTGGATCATCTACTTTGTAATGTCATTTTTAAAAAAAGTTACTTACATGCTTTATGCAATATTATAAAGCAGTCTTTAAAGGGCTTTCTTTCTATAGAGTTACTCTTGCTCTCTTATTCAATTACATTGCAAGGGATTCACGGAGCACAAAAATAAAGCTGGTTTTTAAAAAAAAAAACACAGTATTTACTCTGTATGTAACCCTACCAAGATGTCCAAAATGGTCAAACTCAGGATGTTTCAGTTCAGTTCAAATCATGAACATTTTAAAACCATACCAAACTTGGGTAAACAGAAAACACAAATTATGGAGATAGTTTTCTTTGACAAAAGGAACCACAGAATACTTACATTTGCTCAATATTTTTATTCTGAATTAACAAAAATTACAGTACTCGTTATAATCCAGACACACTTGCATACAATGCCAATAACTCCATGTTTTACTTGTTTTGTTAACTTGGGTCTTAGAATGGCAGCTGTCATCAATTGGGTACATCACATCATCGCACCAACCCCACACAAACAACTCAACTGACTGATACACTGTTAAAATGAATCACAGTTTTGCACTACACCATGCACTAGATCATAGCAAATGGATTCAGAAAATATAATTTCATTTGCTAGGCCAATTTGGATAAACAAACCTTAAATGAAGTGGGCCACTTACAGTGATTGCATGGGATCTGCAAAGGATAAAGTTCCATTACTTGCAAGTGCTTTAACACAGCCTGTTAACTAAAGCAGCAAATTTGTTTCAATTGAGATTGTAACTAATTTGTCAGGTGCAAAATTTGAAAAAAGTCATATCCCACGCAGATTTAAAAAATTAAAATCAACATGCAAGGCTTTTCTTTTAAATATTAGCCAACAGAAACCTTCCCTTAACCCTTTGAAAAGAGTTGAATTTTGTCTGGATCAGGATGTCTCAATCTGTACACTGCAGTACTTAATTGATTGGACTGAGCATCAGGTACACAACGGTTTGCCATAGGTGAAAGTTGTAATGGAACAATTTACCATGCCACTGCAATTAACGACCGTACATTTTGCAAACATTCTCATGCTGTTTCTTTTGGCAAGCGCTCCAGCCATTTGTACTTCACGTACTTTTCCCTGCACACTGTCAAGCATATTTTCTAGCACCCGTAGTTTTTTTTTTAAAAACAAAGTCGTAATATTTCCATCCCCAGGCCATAGCCCATATCATATATACAAAGTGTAATTTTTTGTGGCTACCCCTTGTCTTCCTTCTACTCATTGGTATGTCTTCAGCTCCTTTGCTACACTGTGATTGTGTCATCTGCTATAGCCCAGGCCCACTGTGTACAGTCTTTTTTAATGGCATTTAATAGATTGTCTCAACAAAACTGTTTGGAACAAAGAAATCTAAACTATTCAGTTTTTGTTTTGTGAATGATGTGCCTGCACAGCTCTCTGTATTCTCTTGGATCCCAAACATTTCCAGCAATTGGTTGTAAAAACGTGCACTTTGGTGAGTGTGGCATTTTTGAAGCCTCCAGGGAAACACCGTCTGCGAATAAAAACACTGGTCAGCATCAGCCCAGGACATGGAACTGTAGCAGAAACATCAAATGATATCTTCTGTGCTCAACTTAATAGTTCCATTCCAATCAAGTTACTTAAATTTTTTTAGAACATTGTACTGCTGCTTTACTGTTACAACCTGTAATAGATTATAATGGCACTCAGCATCACTTTGAATAGAGTTCTCCTTTCCACCAAGTCTGCCCTGCTCATCTGCAGATCGTTGTAATGTATGGAACACAGCACGGCCCAGACCGATGGTGTGAACAAGAGGGCGACTCAAGGCTTCAAATAATAGCTGGATAATTCATCTGAGTCATTACCAGAGAATGAGGGCACATCTGCCCAATAAAGTTTGAATTTTACAAAAGAGATCTGGAATTGGTTAGAACCACCTGGAAATAAGACAGTGTGACTTTAAATAGAGGTTGGATTAAATAAAAAAAAGCACGTACCCAACGATGGACTTTCATGAGCAGCTCAAAATCTTGAGCTCATAGCTTTTCTTTTAAAGATATTAACTGCATTTGGATAAATATTTACAGAAACAAGATGGGGGAGAAAGGACAACACGAGGAAATCTGGTAATTGAACACATTCTAGGTATTTTATTACAATACAAAAAAAATATAAATATACAAAAACATTTAATTTCAGAACCAAAAAATCTAGCAAGTTGTAATTCTCTCTGAAACATAAATGGAAATCTAAAATAAATGGATGTAGAAGAGTGTTGTCACTGGATTTAGGGTAAGCCATGGTCACCTGTGTAGCTGCAGTCACAAGTTCACATTCGCAGACTGTGATAGCTCTTTTTTTGCCCAATGTCTCCCCTGTAAAACCTGTAACTCATCGTCTTGCAGTATGAACTGTGCTGACAGCAGCAGGATTCACCGCACAGCTGCAGAAACACCGGGCACATGTGAGCTGTTACTCCGAGCACCATCCGAATGCTCCTTGATTATTGGATCTGAGGGGGGGGCAAGGAATGAGAGGAATAAACAAATCAGTTGAAGTAACTGCTGGCTGTCAACGGTGAAGTTCCAAACCAACTACTGCAACCCACCAGTCAGCAGATTCAAGGATCCTTGTTAACAAAACCGCAGTGGGGGATAAAATGGCATACAGAATCTTCATACTACTTAATTGCAGTTAGAAAAATATTATTTGTCAATGTAAAGGGAGGATCATCAGTAACATTCACAATGAATAGGGAAGCAGTGACTAAAAATATTCAGAGCTACTTTTTAAGTTCTATTCAGATACCAACAAGGCTTTTGACAAATCAGGCATTCTTTAACATGGATTAATATTCATGGACTCCCAAGAAAATGATATATTCCTAATAATATGAAAGTGTAACAAGTAAAGAGCATTAGGATACTTTTCAGAAAACGGGTATTTGTTTTGTGTTACTCTGAGCATTCTTCCATACGCACTCCATTCCTAAGCAAAACAGTCAATAAATTCAGTCTCATGACAGGCATAATCCACACCTGCCTCATATTTCATACTATTTTGTGGCACACAATTTCTACAGTTATCTGAAAAACACAATGACAGGTCACTGACCTGTCAAATAACTGACCACCAATTTAAGTCATTCCATCTCGGATGCACAAAGAAAAACTATTTACTGCATTCTCCAAGGTGGGGGCACTGGGGTAAAGTTATAAATAAGTCGGTCACTGGGATAGCTGGAAAGTGAGGTAGAGTCGCACTCTTTCAGTGCGTGCCACCACTCAATGGGAAGCAGACACACCCAAGTCAGAAACTATAGATTCCAATCCAACACCAGGACTTAAGCAAGTAAAATGCTGACACTTCAGTGCTATTTTGAAGTACTCCTGCACAATTGGAGGTGCTGTTTTATAGTCAAGATTTTAAATCAAGGACACCTCTGTGCTGTCAGGTGGACGTAAAAGAAATCTGGCACTATTGTGAAGAAAAGTTAGGGATTATGGAAGTCCAATATTTATCCCTCAATTAATATCATAAGAACACATCACCTCCGCTTTACCACATTGTTGTTCTTGGGCGTTTGCTACGTGCTAGTTGGCTGTCGTGTTTCCTACGTTAAAGCCATGACTACAGTTCAAAAATATTAGAACTCTAAAGAGCTTGGAGATGTCTGGTGCTTGTCTTTCTTCCTTCCGATTATACTCTCTTACTATGCCAACACTGACAACTGGATTTGAGATCGGAGTAAAGGGATGAGGCAAAATCTATTTTGCCAAATTTGCCAATACCTATGAGAAACAGTACTACAACCAAAGAAAACAGATGACTTGCATCTGTAGTTCTATCAGATAAGCAGTGGTTAAGGCAAGAATATTTCTAAGCATAGAGAGAACCCTGTAAAGCTGCGGAAAATCAACCATTTCATCATACTTACAGAAGTATGGATGTTCCATTGCTTCCTTAGCTGTAAGCCTCTGCTGATGATCATAGCGAAGAAGTTTGTCCAACAAATCTAAGGCCTCTGGGCTGACCAGGTGCCGATTCTCACTATGAATGAACTGCTCCCAGCGCTTTCGAGAATGTCTGAAAAATAGTAAAAGATTCATTAAAAATGTAAAGTTCTAGCTGAAATTAGTGATAACACTAACAGTGAACAGTGGATAATTAAGACTTAATTTAGTGAAAAAAAGACTGCATACGAAGCTTTGTAACTTGCAGTCAAAGAACAAAGTACAGCACAAGAACAGGCCTTTGACCCATCAAGACTGCACTTACACATGGTTTTCTAAACTAAAAACTTTTTGCCTTGACATAGTCTGTATCCCTCTATTCGCTGCCTATTCATATATCTGTCAAAATGACTTAAAATATTGCTATTATATCTTCTTTTTCACCTCCTCTGGCAGACATTTACCACTGGCTGTTAAAAAAACTTGCCTCTCAAATCTCCTTTAAAATTCCCCCCTTCTAATTTAAAACCATTCCCCCTAACAATTGGCATTTCTATCCTGGGGAAAAGACTCCAGCTATCTCTGCCTCTCAACTCTAACCTTCTATCAGGTTGTCCTTCAGCCTCTGACATTCAAGTGAAAACAAACTAAGTTTGTCCAATATCTTCTCATAGCTAATACCCTCCAAACCAGGTAACATCCTGGTAGACTGTTTCTGAACCCTTGCCAAAGCCACCACATCCTTCTCAGTGTGGCCACCAGAACTGTATGCAATATTCCAAACGTGACCACAGCTGCAACATGACTTGCTAATTTTTATAGGCTACGCCCCAACCCATGATGGCAAACATGCTATATGCCTTTCTTGACCAACTTATCCACTTGTATTGCCACTTTCAGGGGAACTACAGACCCAAATGCCCTGTACCCTCCGTATCAGTATGCTATCAATGATGCTAAGGGTTCTGCCATTTACTGTACATTTCCCTCCTGCATTTGATCTTCCAAAATAGATCACCTCAAATTTGTCCAGTTTAAACTCCATCTGCCATTTTTCTACCCAATTCTCCAGCTTAGATATATACATCTCTATCCTCTTGCAATCCTCAATATCCGCAGTTCCCCCAATGTTCATGTCATCCACAAACCTACTAATCAGACCACCTGCATTCTCTATATATTAGAAACAACAGGGGTCCTAGCACTTATCCCTGTGAAAGACCAGTGGTCACAGATTTCCAGTCAGAAAAAACACCTTTTCACCACTACTGTCTATAACCAAGCCAGTCCAGTATCCATCTCACCAGCTCATCCCCAGATCCCATGCGACATCACCTTTTCTATCAGCCTGCCATGAAGGACCTTGTTGGATGCCTTGCTAAAGTCCATGCAGACAACATCTACCAGCCTGCCCTCAATCACTTTCGTCACTTCCTCAAGAAATACAATCCCGTTTATATTGACATGCCCCAGGATATCAACGTACTGTTTCTGATATGCACCATCCATCATGTCCTTCTCCTTTGTGAACACTGATGAAAAGTATTCATTAAAGACCTCACCCACTTCCTTTGGCTCCACGCATAAATTCCCTCCTTTGTCCTGGAGTGCACCTACCCCTTCGCTAGCTACTCTCTTGCTCATAAGTATAAAATACCTTGGGATTTTCCTGAATCCTGTTTGCCAAAGATATTTCACGGCCCCTTTCAGCCCTCTTAATTCATTGAGCTTTTTCCGGTTACCAGAGTTATAAAGATGTACAACACAGAAACAGATCCTTCGGTCCAACTTGTCCATGCCAACCAGATATCCTAAATTAATCTAGTCCCAACTGCCAGCATTTGGCCCATATCCCTTCAAACCATTTCTATTCACATACCCATTCAGATACCTTTTTAATGTTGTAATTATACCAGCCTCCATCACTTCCTCTGGCAACTCGCTCCCCACACGCACCACCCTCTGCATGAAAACGTTGCCCTTTATGTCCCTTTTATGTATTTCTCCACTCACCTTAAATCTATGCCGTCTCATTTTGGAGTCCCCTATCCTGGGGAAAAGAACTTGACTATAAACCCTATCTGTGCTCATGATTTTGTAAACTTCTGTAAAAGTTAACTCCTCAGCCTCCTACGCTCTAGGAAAAATAGCTCCAGCCTATTCAGCATCTCCCTATAGCTTAAACCCTCCAACGTTGACAACATCCTTGTAAATCTTTTCTGAACCCTTTCAAGTTTTACAACATCTTTCCTATCTGGGTATTCTTTGAAAGCTGTCTTCAGTTTCCTAAACCTTTCATATGGCTCCTTCTTCTTTTTGACGAAACTCTCAATTTCTCGTCATCCAAGGTTCCGGAATCCTGCTATCTTTATCCTTCATTTTCACAGGCTGCTGGCCCTGAACTCTAATCAACTGGCCTTCAAAAGATTCTCACATGCCAGATGTGGATTTACCCTCAAACAGCTGCCCCCAGTCCACATTCCACAGTTCCTAATATTGTGATAGTTAGCCTTCCTTCAATTTAATACTCACTTGAGGGCTACTCTTATCCTTGTCCATAAGTAACTTAAACTTCACAGAATTATGGTCACTGCTCTCCCACAAACTTCAATCACCTGGCTAGGCTCATTCCCCAGTACCAGGTCTAGTGTGGCCCCTTCCCTAATTGGATTATTTACAGATTGTTTCGGAAAAGAAAAAATAAATAAATCCTGGGCACATCTAACAAATTCTCCCCCATCCAAGCCCCAAAAGGTTGTGGAATGAAAACAATGACAGCTCTGCCCTGGGTGATCTTGAAAAACCAACCTTTTATTGAACAGCTAAACACGCTAACCAACTGAACAACAGACAGTAGCAGTCATGAAGAATTATACAAGAGTGTATCAAATTTCTTGTATTTGTTCTGGTGAACCCAAGACAAAGCTTCAACAGCATCTCTTTCTACAGCAGTATTCAAAGTTTTGCATTCCTACATGACGTGTCATGTTTTGTCCACAATTTATAAGATGCACTTCTGATTAAACGAGAATATAAAACGTTGACTTAAATTAATGTTTATACCACACCCTTACCAGATTGGAACAGTAATTTATTGAGAAGGAATTGCTTTAGGTGGACAAAAAGTGCGTCACCTTGAGAATCATCTTTTTCCTTAACTCAACCTCCACTCCATACCAGTTTGCAGAACCCAGACTGGTGGCTCCCGATTGCTCTAAATCACCATTTGCCCAATATCTCATTCAAATTCAAAACATTCAAAGCTCTATGCTCTTGACAATACAGATTTTTCTGAAATGGACTTTTGTCTTATGCCCTCCCCTTGTAGAAGATGTGCACTTAAATATGAGGTCACAGGGAACAAGTGACTCAGGTTAGCATAAATATTTTTTATTATTAATTTCAATTCTTCTACTCACTGGCCCAAAGTATCATTAAATCGAGGATCCAGTTCAATGTGATATTTCTTGAGGTAGTCAAACAGTTCATCAGTTCCTAAAACCTTGGCAATACGAACAAGCTGGAAGATAACATAGAATTGCTTTAATATGCCTATATATACTGCCATGATGATAGGACCAGTGTGATCCATAATTTACTCAGCTTTCAATAGGGTCACTTGAAACCATGTGGCACAGCTGACAATTTTTATTTCAATGGCAAGGTAATTGTAAACTTCTCCTCAGTATCTCTAAGCAGTCAGTGAAAATAACTAGAACCAATACATTTTCTTTTAAAAAAAACTTCATTACCGCGAGTTGGTTTCCTTAATACAGAAATCGGAGGATCAGGTTAGTCAGTAATCCATCTTGAGAACCACACATTAAACTATTAACTTTACCTAGACCATACAACACCTTCAAAGCCATGAACTGCCTGGCAAGACAAACTTTGATCGAAAAATGTTCCTTTGAGCTACAGAAGTGAAGACAGTAGCTTTAATAATGAAATCCTAAAGTTAGCTGTTAGTAACTAGGTCAATGTGGAGGAAGCCACCAAAGATTGCTACTGTTGAGCCTAAACATTGACAACAAGGCTTCCAGGTTTCTCCCTCCTATTCTTGTTATCTTTTTGATCTGGCACATTTGAGCACAGTGTCGTCTCCTGAACCAAAGAAACCTTCTTTGTCTGCAACACCTTAACCCTCCGAATGCTTCAATATTTTTAAACTGCGATTGTCAGAATTTGACAGGCAGCATGGTGGCTCAGCAGTTAGCACTGCTGCCTCACAGCACCAGGGGCGAGGGTTCGATTCCAGCCTCGGCCAACTGTCGGTGTTGAGTGTGCACTTCTCCCCGTGTCTGCGTGGGTTTCCGCCAGGTACTCCAGTTTCCTCCCACAGTCCAAAGATGTGCAAGTTAGGTTGATTGGCTATATTAAATTACCCATAGTGTTCAGGGATGTGTAGGTTAGATGCATTAGCTATGGGAAATGCAGGTTTAGGTACATGGGTCTGGGTAGCATGCTCTTTGGAGGGTCGGTGAGGGCTTGTTGGGCCAAATGGCCTGTTTCCAGATCGTGGGGTTCTTTGATGATTTGCAAGTATTTAAAATGGAAGATCATCAGTTGCACATGAACTGCATCACAAATTAGTCAACCTGGAACTAATAAACTCATCTTAAATTTCTTAGTTTGTGCGAACCAAGAACTTGGCACTTTCAAAGACCACAGGTTGCCCCTTTGACCATCAGGCCACTGACCAATTACTGAACTCAGTAATGCTCAGAGAATCTGCAAACACACCAGATGAAGAGGTCTGAACAACAATGTGCCAATGAATGGGAGTCGGCTTGTTTGTTTCTGAGGAATTACGTCTGCTTGGAACAGATGATTTTTTGCCATTGTCTGTCCCAACGTTGCTTCCAAATTGTAGGGGCCCATTTTCAACTCAAGAACTGCACTGGAACTGGAGGATTGCTTTAAAAAAATCTTTGAAGATGAGGGTATCACTGGCATCTATTGCCCATCCCTAAATGCCTCTGAACTGAGTGATTTGCTAGGGCCATTCCAAAAGGCTGTTGAGAATCAACCACATTGCTGTGGATCTGGGTTTACATGCATATATTAGTGATCCAGATGGGTTTCTAGTGATCACGGTCACTATTACGGAGTCTGGCATTAAATTTCAGATTTTATCAATTGAACTTTAAATTGAGTCCAGAGCATTAGCCTGGGACTCTTGATTATAGTCCAGTGACATGACCACTACACCATCATCTGCCCCATGTTTCAAGCACTCACCGCATAATCAAATATTCCACAATCGGCAGAAAATCTTTGGGGTTGGGATGAAATTCAAAACAGCCTTGGAACATCTTTATGAGGGGCATTCACCCCTCCCTTCATTATAAATGGGAAGGATTGGAAAGAGTGATGAAAAAATTGGGTGTCTTGTGATTTTAACAAATTAGGTCATTAATGCTCAAAAGTGCCTTGACAGCCAGAAAACATAACACTTCTCCACAGCAAAATTGTTTTGTTGGAATTTAGGTTGTACTCAGCTGCACCTGAACTAAAATCTATGACAATGACCAAATGGGTACTTTTATTTAAAATGCAGAAGAGCGAAGAGAAAGTTATGTAATCATTGATAAAATTGAGTGTAAATATTGAATTAGTCTTAGTACCGACATGGTGTTGGTGAAATTGATGGGATTAAAAGGCCTTTAAAATCCCTAGGGGTCCAATAATCTACACCCCAGAGTATCTAAGGAAGCAGTCCAAAAAATATAGTGGATGCTTCGGTGATCATTTTTCAAGGTTCTATAAACTCTGGAACAGTTCCTATGGATTGGATGGCTGCTAATGAAATCCCACAAATTAAGAAAGAAAACAGGAAATTATACATCAGTTAGCCTGACATCAGTAACGGAAAAACACTAGTGTCCAATATAAAAAATCTAATAATATAGAACTTGGAAATCAGATCGGATAGCCAGCATGGATTTACAAAAGGGAAATCACACTTGACAAGTGTATTGGAATTTTTAAAAGATGTAACTAATAAAGTCGGTAAGGCAGTGCCAGTGGATGTAGTTTACTTGGACTTTTAGATAAGGGAACTAAAGATAATATCTCAAATTTGCAGATGACACAAAACTGGGTGGAAGGGTGAGCTGTGAGGACGACAACAGGTTGATTTGGACAAGTTGAGTTAGGGGACAAATGCACGGCAAATGAAGAATAAATACAGATAAATGAGATTATCCACTTTGGTAGCAAAAACAGGAAGGCAGATTATTACCTGAAATGGCAATGGACAGGGAAAGGGGGAGGTGTAACGAGACTTGGGTATCCTTGTACAACAGTTGCTGAATGCAAGCATACAGGTGCAGTAGGCGGTAAATGGTCCATTTGCCCTTTATAGCCTCAGTCATGCATGGCAGGTGTGCAAGTTCGGCACTCAGCCCCAAGCTTGCAACAGCTTCCATATTCTTCTTGAAAAACAAACTTTGCCAAGTCCAGAAATAAAATGCTTTCATCACATTTAATCCATCCAGATTATGTTCAGGTGCAAAAAAGCATTGCTAAAAAGGGAAATCAAAAAGTCGTGTAGTTTTCCCTCACCATGAATTCACAGAAGACTAAGCAACTAGCAGTACAACAAGCAATTACTTTTCTTCAGAAGTCAGTGAAGGAACAGGTCTGAAGGAAGGTTTATAAAACCAGTCTTCAACTTTTGAATTGCCTGCGATAGGATGCATGGATTGTCAGTTTCCAAAACAATAGACTTTAAATTGAAATAAAACAAAGAACTGTGGATGCTGGAGAGCTGAAACAAAAGCAGAAATTGAAGATACTCAGCAGGTCTGGCAGCATCTGTGGAGAGAAAGCAGAGTTAATGTTACAAGTCTAGTGACCCTCCTCCTGAACTGACAGTAGTTAGGAAATGTGGTATTTATGCTGAAGCCAGGTGGTGGGGTGAGAAAAGGAGCAAGGAGATAAGGAAGATGGAGCCTAGAGAGCAAGCAAGAGACAGTCAGCAAGGCAAAGGAATGACCGTATGCTCAGGTCAAAGAAAAAAAACTCATAACAGGGACCATAAGGAAGTGAAAACAGGTTGACTGTGCTAAAAGCAGCCCATGTCATGACAGAGCCTGTCGGTGCGCAGTTGGGTGAAAGACATGGAAAGTGGTGTTCAGGTTATAAAATTGTGACTTTTGTGCGAAAGATAATTAATACTTACACAAAGGAAGAGTTTTCAACCCTTTATTAGAGATTTTTAGATGATAATCGAACAAAATTATTATAACTGTTGATTAAATAACTTCAAAACAACTAATAGGCCCTTCAGCCTGATCCTTTACCCGACTTCTGAAGAAGAAAGTCTTGTTGCAAATGTATTGTCTTTGTGCAACTAGATGCTTGTTCTACTAAGATATTCACTGATGACAACTCTAATTTTTAAGTGTCAGCTGAGTTTCAGCCTTCATCTTCTTTTAGCAATTACTGTTAGATGATCAAAACTTTACCTGATCATAATTATCATGTCCATGGAAGAAAGGCTCCTTACGGAATATCATGCTGGCCAACATACAGCCCAAACTCCACATGTCCAAGCTATAATCATACATCTGGAAAAGGAAAGGGTGCAAAGGGACTAGTGAGTCGCACACTTAGATATCATTCAAAAGATCGGCATCTGAACAGTTAGATATATGCCCTGGGATTTAATATATGTTCCAATTTTAAAGCACAGTATTATATCTGCCCTATTTATAAAATATATATGCCCCATATATAGATGTCCTGTTCTATTTCCTGTATTTGAGATGGGAAGTACCAAAATGGGAAGATTTTATCCAAAAGAAGTACATGATTATACCTCAGGAGAGTTAAGGGACAATGTTGGAATCTAGTCTTAAGGAAGTCCAAACAACATTTAGAAAATCAGTGTAACCAGACAAAGTCAACATAGCGTTTAACAATATATTAGGATGTTTTGAACATGTAACAAATACATTAGAAGACATAATATAATTGAATTTCCAATAGGTATTCAATAAAGGTGCCACACAAAGATTAATATGAAATTTAAGAGCTTACAGAGGTGGGGGCAATATATTACTATGGATGGAGAATCAGTTAACAGACAGGAAGCAGTGAGTAACGTTAAGCAGGACACTTACAAGTTGGCAGGTTGTAGCTAGTGGAGTGCTTCAAGAATCGGTGCTGCTATCTCAGCATTTATAATTAATATTCAGTGATTTGGATGAAACAACCAGGAGAAATCTATTCAAGTTTGCTGACAACAAAATTGGATGTGAATGTAAATGGTAAGGCGGCTAGAAATAGGTTCTAAAGAAATATAAACAGGTTCAGTGGACAGGGCAGAAGGAATGGCACAGAGGTAATGTTACTGAACATATAATCCAGAGCCCCAGGTTAATGGCTTTGGGAACATGGGCTTGAATCACATCATGGCAGCAGAGGGCATTTGAATTCAGTTTAAAAAAAACCTGGAATTAAGAAAATGTAACCATCGATGATTTACATCTGATTCACTAATGTCCTTCCTGCCATCTTTACCTGATCTCACAAACAGATTCTGGATAGATCCAACTCTAGACCCACAGCAATATGGTTAACAATTAATTGCTGTCTGGGCTATGTACGGGTAGGCAATAAATGCTCAGGGGTCTTGCCAGAAAAGGGCATATCCCATGAATGAATAATTCTTTAAGAATGGAGTATAATACGGGAAGAAAGAGTTTAATCACTTTGCTGATAAAATTAGAACAGCAATTTTTTTTAAAAAAGCCTTGAAACTTTTAAAAGTTAGTGTTCAGAAACTTCGGTGCAGTGATTCAAGGAACATAATTTCACCCTCAAGTACTGCAAGCAATCAAGGAGGTCAATAGCATATAGGTATTTATTGTCACTGAACTGGAGTAAAAGATTTAAAAAAGCTACAGAATTAGGGAATACTTATTTAAGACAGATGTGAAAGAATTTCTCTCAGTAGAGAATATCTGGAATTCTTTAACCCAGATTATGGAGGCTATATGACTGGAAGTACTTAAAGAGGAGATACAGGTAGATAAATATTTGATATACAGGAACTAAGGGCTACGAGCAGCCAATAAGAGAGAGAGGTTGAGGTCTGGGGCAAAACAGCTATGATCTTATAGAATGCTGGGGCAGACTCAAGGGGCTGAATGGCCTACTTCTGCTCCTATTTCTAATATGTACTACTGCACTGGGCATTTAGGAGACCACAACTGCACTACTTTCAGCAGTTTAAGTCAGCATATTTTAAGCGTAGGTGTAATTGTTTTGGAGGTATTACAGCCTAGATTCACTAGAATAGCCCCTGTGGTGAGTGTGTTGTTCTAGAATGACAGGTAGAGTAAATGGGGTGCATATCTGGGGTTTCGAAGAATCAAAGTTGATCTCATTGAAACATACAAGATTCTGGAGGAGTGGTTGAAGAATCTAGAATACAGGGCCAGACCCATGATAAGGAATTAATGATTCAGGACTGAAATGAGAAGTCTCTTTCAGTTAGAAGTTAGGGTCTTTCGAGTTCTCTCCTGAGGGTTGTAAACGTGACGCGGCTGACCAAAGCCGAGAAAGATATTTTTAATCACTTAATCAAGGTATATGGGGTGCATGCCAGAAAGTGAGGCAGAAAATCAGCATGCATTGAATAGTGGAGCACCCTTGAAGTGCTCCTATTTCATGTTCTGTTGTCACTGCGAGCAAGGATGATACTGAGAAAAATAGGGGCAAATACAGAGAACGTCAGTACAGGAATTGTACACTGCTTGTGCATACTTCTCCCCTCGATAAGATATTCTAATCTCCAGCGTGTAAAACAGTATAAATCCCGTGACTTGATTGTACCTGGTAGTCAACTAGCAGCTCAGGACCTTTGAAGTACCTGGAGGCCACTCTAACATTGTACTCCTGTTCAGGATGGTAAAACTCAGCCAGTCCCCAGTCAATCAACCGAAGCTGTAGAGCAAATTGGTAGTCAGATGTTAGCTGGTATATTGGTACTACATGCAATTTTATTGCTCAAATTTTAAGGCAGTGCGTTTTTCTTCACAAGAAAAGTTCATCAATCTGATGGAACTGTGTGTTTTAGAGCAATATTAATACACAACGGACACAGTGGAACTCTGAATCAAAGAGAAAGCAAAACAAAATGAAAGCCAAGAAGAAAAAGCCAATTGATCTCTTGCTTCAGTTTCCAAAAAAAAAAAAAGGGTTTATAAGGTGGAGGTCACAATGAACAGATCTACCAATTCACTTGTGTATCTCTTCATGGACATTGAACAGGTTCAGCAACAAGTTCCAAAGAGAAAACACTTAATCTCTCTTCTTAGTGTTTGATTAAGCATGTCCTTCGGTAGAAAGCAAATAATCTAAACAGGAGTACCTAAGTGGGGAGCTGGGAAACTGATCTGAAATGACCTGTGGTAGGTGGGTTACATAACTTGCCACATACACTCCATTTGTCGGCTTTTTCTGATCAGCTCCCCACTGCAGCAGTCCCCCTCTTTGTTTACCACCGCAGAACTGGAAACAGCAGATTCCTGTAAGCTCAGTTAAATTTCAATTTAATTGACAACATCTCATCAGAAGCTCAATGCAACCTTCAATTTGCAGTTTGATGCTGCAACACTCTGGAGAAAGTGAGTCATAGAACAACTTCAGCTAACACCAAATGTTCACACATATTTTGCTGCTCACTATGACACACCCCCTCCATAAAACAGACAAACCTGCAATCAGCCCATACCTTCCTCTGAGCATGGTCGATCATCACATTATGTGGTTTCACGTCCCTATGCATGATGCCCATACTGTGGCAGTAATCCAAGGCCTGTGGGAAGACGAGTTTTAAACTTTTTATTTGCTTGATTTCCTCATTTCATTCCACAATTTTTCTCCTGCTTACTCTGATACCACTAGTCAAAGTGAGAAACATCCTGCATTCTTTAAGATAATCTCCAATACTTCTAAACACAGCAACCTGGAATGATTATTATCAGAAAATCCTCCTTCCCACTGGAGAAACTAGCTTCCAAATTATCATTGCAACTTAGATGAGAAAGTTCTGCATGGAAGTCTTGTTCCAGAGAGTCCAACAACCCATCGTTGTGCCTCTCTTTAAATATATATTCATATTTCCTTGATGTCAAAAAAAAAAATTGACCTTCCAGCTTTTCCTTGCTTTTCTGTCAGCATTGCTTATGTGAATAAAAAGATTGCTTCCTTTAACATTCGTTGAGCAACAGTTTAGTTTCTAAACATTCTGTCCAGCATGGAGACCAGCATACTGGTTTTCAATAGTGAGAGAATAATCACTAAAGTACCAGCATGCGATGACAGCAGGAGGCAGTGAAGAGTCATTAGATGTCACTTGATGGATTGTAATAGTCATTACAGCACAGAAAGCAGCAATAAAGCCTATAGAGTCCATGCTAGCTCTCTGTACAGCAATCCCATCAGACCCATTCATCCAGGCCACCAGAAGCAGCACAAATTGCTTTATCCTGAAGGGACGCGCCTCCCGTCAACTTAATGTCAATCACTCATTGGATACCAAGTGAAGTAAACATCGACGCTCGGAGAAGCTTGGGACCCACACCAATTTGTGGTGGTGGTGGACGAGGCACTGACAGTGGAGATAACCTAAAAGGTTACCTGAACACACAGAAATTAACGCTATTACTACTTAGTTCAAATGATTGGTTTGTTTTCAACTCACCTTTAATATTTCATACATGTAGAACCGTATGTCATAATCCGTCAAAATCTGATACAGTTGCTAGACAAAGAGAGAAGATAGGGGATGTGATGTTGGGTAGGGAGGGAGAGGGAAGGAAATGTAGCATAAGTGAGTAAAAACATTGTAAGTTCATTACTGGACTAAACAGTAATATTAGTGAAATACAACAATAGTGCCGATAAGATGCAAGTACACCTGCAAAGCTCACCTTGAAATCAGTATTATCAATGTGCTCGAAAACAAGAGCTGGAGTCCTTGACTGTGGAAAAAACAGGATCATTATGTGAGGTACAGCACAAAGGAAACATGTTAGAAACTCCCTAGGAAACTCAAATGCAAATGATCAATGAGAAATGTTTCAGCCAACAATACAGACTGTATCTGTGGCCAAGACTAACTGTTGCAAGACAGTAATTAAAAATGCATTTTTACAGGAGGCATGTTAATTTTTGATTGCACAAGGTTGTATCCTTGATAAGGCACGGCCCTGCAAGTTTTTTTTTGCTGGATTACATAATTACCATCTCAGTCAAGAGGTGGTGCAGCAATACGACTCCTAAGCTCCTGAGACTACTGTTCTCAAATTTACAGCCAGATGACAACAGTACCTGCCCAAGATTAATAAAATGTGCTGGAGAAACTCAAAGTTGGCAATATCCAGAAAGATAGAAACAGAGTTAACATTTCAAGCCCAATGGGATTCTTGCTTCCTCGAAGAGGAGTCACGTTGGATTCAAAACGTTAAATCTATTTCTCTCTCTCCACAGATGCTGCCAGAACAGCTCAGCTTCTCCAGTATTCTCAGTTTTAGTTCGGATCTCCAACATTTGCAGTACAGTACTTTGCTTTTACTTGTGCAGCTCAAGTTAATGCTTCCCTTCTCCTGTATTGAAGCACTGACTTCTACATAACATAGTAATTCCTCAGATGCCCAACTCAACCTGGAATAATTATGGATACTCTGGAATAGAATGAAGAGTTTAGAAGACAGAAATCTTAGATTATGTAAGTATACTTAGATTATGTAAGTAAGCTGAGAGGTTGCTCTGTTGTCAACGAAACAAATGATCAAACCCCACTGCAATGGTTCACCTAAGTGAGCTATGTGATTGCCAAGATGTAGTCATTTGATTTGGATCACAGAAGCTTAGCCATTCATTGTGGTTTTTCTAAAGGATGAAATGATAGTACGGATGAAGACAAAGAATTGGGCAGGAGAGAAAGAAACAAATGTTGCCTGTACATAGGGTGCCTAGTTGATTGCATAAATGCAAATTGTATTTTTGCAGCCCAACTTCTTTAAGGAGTTCAGCTTCAAAAAAAATCATATCCCATTCCTGTATTCCTCCAATCAAATACTGCTTGTCAGCCACTGGAGCAGACTAGTTTTGCAATTACTGCAAATGTCTTACAACGCCAGGTAAGAATTGCATCAAAACTGCACAGGGAGGAATGCATCATGAGCAATGTGCATTCTCACTCCACATCGAGCCAGCTGTCCTCTGTTCAACACTTACCAAAAATTTGAAAAGACCATGAACAATATGTAGTGAAATCCTTATTCCCAAAACACAAATTAGAAAAGAAGTGGTTGAGAGATGGGTCCCAGAATCAGTTAGTAATGGGTGCATGGCTGGGTCAGTGAGATATGGGTATAGGTAGGGTTGGGTCTATGGAGTTTTCAAATAAAAGGCATTAAGTTATGGTGCCTTGTCCTGTGAAAGTGAATGGCTTTTCCAAGTATTTTTATGTGAGCCTGCACTTTACACATAGTAAGATTCCACAAATAGCAATTAAGTGATTAGACAATCTGCTTTTGTATAAGAGTATGAGAACAAAGCTACTCTTCGCTTTAATTATTGTCACAAGATCTTTCATGTTAATTTGAACTAAAACAGGGCCCTCAATATTGCATTTCTCAAAAGGACAACACAACATTCTCTCTGTACGGCATTGCGAGGTAGCCTTGAATATGTGCTCATGGATTGACATGGAGCTTAAACTTATCATTCCCTAACTCACGGCAAGTTGCACCAACTGAGCCAAGCTGACCAAACTAAGCATGCAACCTTTCAGTTACGTTTCAATCTGAAATCAAGATCCGGATCAAGTCACAGCGGTTACTCACCACAGGGTCCTTTACCACATCTAGCAGCTTGATGATGTTTGGGCCTCCACGGAGGTTCTCTAATATTTTGATTTCCCGCTTTATTTTCTTCTTTTTAACAGGCTGCAAAATTAACAGTTTTAAAAATAATTTTAACAAAAGTAATGGATGAATTGAAGCAAGGTAGGATGCTGAGAGGGATTTGCTGACATTTTAGCACAAAGAAAAATTGATACAATAGTTTTAGTTCTAAAGCTTGTTTAGACATTAAATGAGCGATGTTGTCACATTCCCCAAATCTGCTTCTCTAGCTCTGCTGCACACATCATTGGATAAGCCTATGGAGAAAGATGCCAGTGTGTTGTTAACAAGCTGTCATGTGGTACAACAGAATGCCCTGGCCCAGCCAAGTTACAAGTCTAACAAGCTTCCCTGCTCAAAGAGGGCTTCATATATTAAAAACAGACTGAAAAAGCTGCAGAGCACACAATACAACATTAACACAATTAACACACTATTGCTATTCTAAACTAAAAACATGACTGTCACTTTTAATTGACTTGTTTAATAGCTTAGTGATCATTAAACTTAAAATTTGTCCAAAGCAACCACTATCAGTGGCAATAAAGTAGCAAGAAGTATACAGAATTTAAAACTCTTAATTTAATCTGTAAAGTAGCAAAACAGTCATGTTACAGTTTATCTCAGTGAAAAATATGTATCACAATCCTTATAAGTAACATAGTCGGCTATCCAACCCTTGGAGCGTGTTGTATCATTCAGTGAGATTATGAATGATCAGTCACCTGCCTAAATTAATTATAAAATCTTTTCAAAATCCTAGAAAAGCTCAGTCAAAACATTCTAAACTATGCTTGTTTCTGGGAATGTTAACCTGGTTAATGTAATAATCCTTGGATCCCTGGTTACATTCTGGTGAATCTGTGTCAAACTCTCCAAGATGGATTTACCCATCCTAAAACACAGCGCTTGGTACTAATACTCCAGTTGTGGTTTAAGCTAGAAACTTTGATCAGCTGCAGCAAATTTACAGCCTCCTTAGTTAAAAACTAATTCTATTAGCCTTTTTCATTTTGTTTTGCACCCAAGAATCTGATCCTGTTAAAATTAACATTTGAATCAAACTATTATTTAAGATTGATACACAGTCCAACACAGCTCTGTTGTGACTAAGTCAGATTAGCAGCATTTCTAACATTGCACAGATTAACCAAGCTAACAGCTGGTGTGGATCATTAACTTAGTAGTGAGCCAAAATTTGGCTCAGTTATTTGGTTTGGTTGCAGTGCCAATATTTGGTGAATTTATGCAAACAGAAATATTACAATGCTTAATGCCTGAACAAAAGACTTAGTTTATAGAATAACAAGGTGTAGAGCTGGATGAACACAGCAGGCCAAGCAGCATCAGAGGAGCAGGAAGGCTGACGTTTCGGGCCTAGACCCTTCTTCAGAAATGGGGGAGGGGAAGGGGGTTCTGAAATAAATAGGGAGAAAGGGGGAGGCGGATAGAAGATGGATAGGGGAGAAGATAGGTGGAGAGGAGACAGACAGGTCAAAGAGGCAGGGATGGAGCCAGGAAAGGTGAGTGTAGGTGGGGAGGCAGGGAGGAGATAGGTCAGTCCAGGGAGGATGGACAGGTCAAGGGGGTGGGATGAGGTTAGTAGGTAGGAGATTGGAGTGGGGCTTGAGGTGGGAGGAGGGGATAGGTGGGAGGAAGGACATGTTAGGGAGGCGGGAACGAGCTGGGCTGGTTTTGGGATGCGGTAGGGGGAGGGGAGATTTTGAAGCTTGTGAAATCTGACTGACAAACTGAAGCTTGACAAACCTGACTACCTGACTGCCCTGGTCGACCCATTGATTCCGCCTGCTCCTGCCCCACCGAACTTATCTCCACCTATCTCGACTCCATTTTCTCCCTCTTGGTCCAGGAGCTCCCTACCTACGTCCGTGACACCACCCACGCCCTCCACCTCCTCCAGAAATTCCAATTCCCCAGTCCCCAACACCTCATCTTTACCATGGACGTCCAGTCCCTATGCACCTGCGTTCCCCATACAGATGGCCTAAAGGCCCTCCGCTTCTTCCTGTCCCGCAGGCCCGACCATAAGTTCAAGGAAATCAGACAGAACCGACATGGTTTTGTCAAAGGAAATCATGCTTAACCAATTTATTGGAGTTCTTTGAAGTAGTAACTTGTGCTGTGGACAAAGGAGTAGCAGTAGATATATTGTACTTAGATTTCCAGAAGGTGCTGCATCCAAGGTAATTGCAGAAAATAAAATCTCATGGTATTGGATGTAACACTGCAGAGAGGGGACTGGTTGCTTAACAGGAAGCAGAGAGTAGGAATAAATAGATCAATTTCAGTCTGGCAGGATGTCATGAATGGCACATTACAAATGTCAGTGCTGGGATCTCAATTCTTTACAGTTTATATCAATGATTTGGTCAAAGGTACTAAAGAAATAGCAGCTAAATTTGATGTCACAAAGAAGATAGGAAAGTAAGTTGTGAAGAGGATATAACAAGCCTACAAAAGGATATAGACATGTTAAGTGAGTGAGCAAATAGAATAAAATGTCAGAAAGCGTGAAATTGTCCATTTTGGTAGAAAGGATGAAAAAAGCGCATTATCTAAATGGAGAGAGTCTGCAGAGACATCTGTGCGCTCTAGTGCATGAATTACAGAAGATTAGCATGGTGGTACAGCCAGTAATCAGGGAAGCTTGGCAGGCTGGGCCTGTATCTGCTGCCGTTTATAACAGTCAGAGGCAGTTTAATTGAAATATACAAGATCTTGAGGGGACTTGACAGGATGGATGACGCAAGGAATGGGAGAGTCTAGAACTAGGGGGATATAGTTTTAAACTAAGGGATTGTTCATTTAAAACAGATGAGGATTTTTTCTTTCAGACGGCTCAATTTTTAAGATTTCCCATTCTCAAAAGGCAGGGGATGCAAAGACTTTTTAAGGCAGAGATAGCTAGTTTATTACAATGTAACAATAGAAACTTCGTTTTGTCCACTTCATGCAAAAGGTAGGCAACAGAAAAGGGTTAAAGGACAATAAAATTGGTAGCTCTTTTAAGTGAGGAGAGGCGGAGGAAGAGAAAGAGTGTGGCATCACAAAAGATAAGGAAAAAGTGAACATACTTATGAGGTTACTTGCCAATATGACAACTCAAGGCATCCTTCAGCTAAACATGATTTAGTGAGATAGCCTTTATGCCAAAATGGCTTTACTAAGCATTTTGCATGTTTGTTGGGAAACAGCCAGCAAGATAAAAGTCATCCTAACAAACCAATCTCACTTCCAAATGATGTAACACGCTTGCTGAGAGTTACCTAAAAAAGGTAACTATTGAGAGTGGATGAGAAATAATCAAATCAAAATTGCAGATTTCAAAATGAACCAGAAACAAATGAAATAGCAATAGGTTATACAGCCCTTTACACCCTATCCACTATTCTGTAAGATAATGGCTGACCTACTCAACACCACTTTTCTGCAAAATTGCCATACCCCTTAATGCTTTCAATTACATAGAAATATTTCAATTTTCATCTTGAACATACTCAATGACTGAGTTTCCACAGCAGTGGGGGAGAAGGAATTCACTAATGAAGAAATTTGTCATTGCAGTCATGAATGGTCTGTCCCTGATTCTGAGACCGTGATCCCTGGTTCATGATCCCAGCCAGGGGAAATAACCTTCCTGCATCTACTCTGTCAAGCCTGTAAGAATTGTGTGTATTTGAATAGATTGGCTTTATATCAAGAGAAGTGAGGATCAAAATGGTTAGAATGGGTGCTACGCATAGAACTAAACAACAGCATAAGCTAAATAGGCTAAGTTATTATTAGCTTAAAAGAGGCCTTTTGACACTCATCAAGTTGGGCCTTTTCACTCCATTTTATTGCAAACATAGATTCACGTGAAACAATGTTCCCAGAGAAGTTAGTTATATTCTTGCTATTGAGGAAGCCCAGCAAAGGTTCACCAGACTGATTCCCAGGATGGCAGGACTGACATATGAGGAAAGACCGGCTTGACTGGGCTTGTGTTGAATGGTGGTGCAGGCTCGAAGGGCCAAATGGCCTACTCTTGAGCCTATTTTCTATGTTTCTACATGGAAATGCATACGGTACTAAAATTGCAAATTTAGTATCTTGCTAGCATCTCTCCTGTTATTGCGCATCAGTAATCTGGAGTCAGTGTGTTGTGACATTTAGCTATTATACTGGCCAGTCTGTTTAAGATCTTGGCTCAAGTATTGACTATGGGAGCCTAGTAATTGTAGCTGTATGCACAGAGCGAGATCAATTAGAGACCAAATATTTCTGTCTCTGTAGCACCGTCCATCTCCAGTCCTTCATCAGCATGTCTGCTGCAAAAACCTTCACCCAACCTTTTACTGCCTTTACACTCGACTACTCCAAAGTCTGACACACTACCTCATATAGACATGAGGTCATCCAAAACTCTGCTGGAGGAGTCCTAATTTGCAACAAGTCCAAAACACTCGTTAGCTTTCATGCCTAAACTGGCTCCCAGTTCAGCACAGCCTCAGGTTTTAAAATTCTCATCTTCTTAACCCCCAAATCCTTCTACTACTTTGGTCCTTATCTGTGCAATTTCTTCTCACCCCATAATCAAAGACACCTGTTCACCTACAATTTTGGACCCTTGAGCACCTCTGGTTTAACTGCTACCAAGATCTAGCTTTGTAATTTCCATCCTAAACTTCTCTACCTCCTCGCTTTCTCCAAGATACTCCCCAAAATAACTTCCCTGATCAGGTTTTGGTCATATGCCCCAATATCTTGTGGCAGTGTGTCAGAAATTGTTTTATAATGTCCATAACTTTTATAAAGCACAATCAAACACAAAATAAACTGCCTGGCTTTCTCTTTTCATAAATTTAGCATCAGTAGAAGCAAAATATCTGAATGCTACAAATGCATTGCTAGATGGCCAGATGCAAGACATCAATATATCCGGAAGTTGACAGAGTTTAAAACATAAAATCGAAACTTGAGTCATTAACATTGTTCATGAGCATCATCAGGTAGTTTCCAGAATGACAGAGGCAGATTGCGATTTCATCAACTGCATTTCAAAAACATTATACTAGAAATGAGACAAAACAAAAGCTGTTAATTCTAAATGTATAAATTTGACTTAAAATTCCTGATATTAAAGAAACATCAGAATGGATTATCTTTGAAAGAAAAGTGTGAAGATTTGCTGAGGTGTACTGAAAATCTAGCCCATATTACATCATTTATTTTTCCTAATTCTGGGGAGAATGTGATGACTAAAAGTAAAACTTAAAACAACAGTCTGGATTTTTGCTAGTCTCCCTGTTATTTATATCAATGTTCAGTTATTAAAATTCACAGCATACAAACTTAAGTGATGCTGCATATACAATTAAATGTGGAAATCAGGACATGGCTATCAGAAACAAAAACAGAAATTGCTGACGAAACTCAGGTCTGGTAACATCTGTGGAGAGAAAGCAGAATTAACGTTTTAAGCCTGGTGACTCTTCATCAGAACTATGTGGCTATCCGAGTTTCCTTAGAATGCTGCAGACAAAAAGACATGCCTTACTTAAGTGACAGACACATAACAATCTGGCCTAAGTCAGGGCTGATCAATTCCAGTTTATCAACATAAATATCATAGAATCCCTATGTGTGGAAACAGGCCCTTCGGCCCAACAAGTCCACACCGACCCTAGGAGCATCCCATCCTGGCCCATCCCCCTACAACCCACCTAAGCTACACATCCCTGAATACTATGGTCTATTTAGCATGGCCAATCCACCCAACCAGCACATCTTTGGACTTTGGGAGGAAACCGGAGCACCTGGAGGAAACCCATGCAGACACGGGGAGATGTGCAAACTCCACACAGACAGTCGCCCGAGGCTGGAATCGAACCCGGGTCCCTGGCGCTGTGAGGCAGCAGTGCTAACCACTGAGCCGTGCTGCCCAAACACTTTGACTCTGAAATTAACAGCCAGTATGCTGCTAGGCATGGGTGGGGATGTAACTTTATAAATGGCATGATAACAGGTTCACCATCTTGGACCAGGAAACAAGTTTATACACTCTGTTTAGTCTTTGGAGTTATCTACATTTATTTTTAATTTGTGTATGAATTTGAAATCAAATTAAATATTCTATTTCACATTTCCTGGTTCAGTTCACTGCTCAGTAAAAATTCTTTAACTGGATTGGTAAAGAAAATAGGCAATTTCCTATCCAGGCAGATTCCCAATCTCCTGTGAAAGGTGCTGCTCTAAAAAGACATCCTCATCACAGTAGGTTCCAGTGTAAAACCCCAAAGAAAGTCAAAGTTGGAAAGGTGAAGTGTGAATGGCAAATGCAGTTAATTTAACAATCACAAAATATATACCAACATAAGAAACAGGGAAAGTAGGTTGTTTTGCCTCTCAAGTTTGCTGCGCCGACCAATTAGGTCGAAACTGATCTAATTGTGGTTTGAATTCTACTGCCTGCCTCTATTAGGCTGGGTTTCTTTGTGGATCAAATATTTATCTAATCTAGCATTCGCAAATTCATTGACCCTGCCTCCATTCCTCTGGACAGAATTCCAAAGATTAACAATGCACAACAAAGCTGATCCTCTCATCTAAGGAAAGTTATAGGGACACTGGGGGCAGTCCAGAGAAAGTTTAAGGTTGATCCCAGGTACAGAAAAGATTTTCTGATGAGGAGAGGTCGAATAGAATAGGCCTGCGCATATTGGAGTTTGGAAGAGTGAGGGGCAACCTTATAGAGACATAACATTCTTTTGGGGGTTTGCTGAAAGGTTGTTTCCTATTCCAGAAGGGTTATCCCATTTAAAAGACAGAGGAAGTTTCTTTTTTCCTCTTAAAAAGCAGTGAGTCTGTGACATTATTTATCACAGAGAGTTGCAGAGGCTGCTAAGTATAGTCAAGGCTGAGGCAGATAGATTTTTAATTAGTAAGGGAATCCAGGATTATGGGGAAAAAGCAAGGTTGAGTTGAGGGCGGCATGGTGGCTCAGTGGTTAGCACTGCAGCCTCACAGTGCCAGGCACCTGGGTTCGATTCCAGCCTCGGGCGACTGTCTGTGCAGAGTTTGCACATTCTCCCCGTGTCTGCGTGGGTTTCCTCCGGGTGCTCCGGTTTCCTCCCACAGTCCAAAGATGTGCAGGCTGGGTGGATTGGCCATAGTGTTCAGGGGCGTGTGGGTTTTAGGGGGATGGGTCTGGGTGGGATGCTCCAAGGGTCAGTGTGGACTTGTTGGGCCGAAGGGCCTGTTTCCACACTGTAGGGATTTTATGATTATTAGATCAACCACTATCTCACCGAGTAGCAAAAAGACCTGATGGACTGAATGGTCTGTTACTTGTATGCCTTATAGTCTAGGCACTACCTCATTTTCGTTAAACAGAAGATCCCTTACTTTGGAACTGAACTCTCCAGTTCAAGATTCCACCACAAGAGAAACATTCAATATTTATCCTGTCAAGCCCTCTTCATAGGTTCAACAAGATGATCACTCCTCATCCTTCTAAATCTAAGTATAGGGCCAACCTGCCCACCTTTCCTTACAAGACAACTCCTTTGGTCCAGGTATCAACCTCTTCAACTTTCAGTGCACTGCCTCCAATACATGCACAAAATTCCCAACGGAAGCCAAAGTTGTACATAGTCTGGGTGCGGTCTCACCATCACCATGTGCAGATGTAGCAAGAATTCTCTATTTTTAAATTCTATCCCCATTACTTTAAGCAATAAAATTCCATTTGTTTTCCTGATTACTTGCTGTACTTGTATGTTAACTTTGAGATTCAACCAGACTCCTTGGTACTGCAGACAACAACGTGCAGAGCTGGATGAACACAGCAGGCCAAGCAGCATCATAGGAGCAGAAA